>NW_006780788.1:317527-327423 GCF_000442215.2 Lipotes vexillifer | reverse complement strand
CTGTGTTTTCCTCTAAGAGTTTGATAGTGTCTGGCCTTACATTTAGGTCTTTAATCCATTTTGAGTTTATTTTTGTGTGTGGTGTTAGGGAGTGTTCTAATTTCATTCTTTTACATGTAGCTGTCCAGTTTTCCCAGCACCGCTTATTGAAGAGGCTGTCTATTCTCAACTGTATATTCTTGCCTCTTTTATCAATGATACGTTGACCATATGTGTGTGGGTTTATCTCTGGGCTTTCTATCCTGTTCCATTGATCTATATTTCTGTTTATGTGCCAGTACCATACTGTCTTGATTACTGTAGCTTTGTAGTGTAGTCTGAAGTCGGGGAGCCTGATTCCTTCAGCTCCGTTTTTCTTTCTCAAGATTGCTTTGGCTATTCGGTGTCTTTTGTGTTTCTCTACAAATTGTGAAATTTTTTGTTCTAATTCTGTGAAAAATGCCAGTGGTAGTTTGATAGGGATTGCATTGAATCTGTAGATTGCTTTAGGTAGTAGAGTCATTTTCACAATGTTGATTCTTCCAATCCCAGATACATGGTATTTCTCTCCATCTATTTGTATCATCTTTAATTTCTTTCATCAGTGTTTTATAGTTTTCTGCATACAGGTCTTTTGTCTCCTTAGGTAGGTTTATTCCTAGATATTTTATTCTTTTTGTTGCAATGGTAATTGGGAATATTTCCTTAATTTCACTTTCAGATTTTTCATCATTAGTGTATAGGAATGCAAGATATTCCTGTGCATTAATTTTGTATCCTGCTACTTTACCAAATTCATTGATTCGCGCTAGTAGTTTTCTGGTAGCTGTTTAGGATTCTCTACGTATAGTATCATGTCATCTGCAAACAGTGACAGCTTTGCTTCTTCTTTTCCGATGTGGATTCTTTTTATTTCTTCTTCTTCTCTGATTGCTGTGGCTAAAACTTCCAAAACTATGTTGAATAATAGTCTTGAGAATGGGTAACCTTGTCTTATTCCTGATCTTAGTGGAAATGGTTTCAGTTTTTCACCATTGACGATGATGTTGGGTGTGGGTTTTTTCATATATGGCCTTTATTATATTGAGGAAAGTTCTCTCTATGCCTACTTTCTGGAGGGTTTTTATCAAAAATGGGTGATGAATTTTGTCAGAAGCTTTCTCTGCATCTATTGAGATGATCATATGGTTTTTCCCCTTTAATTTGTTAATATGGGGTTTCACATTGATTGATTTGCGTATATTGAAGAATCCTTGCATTCCTGGGATAAACCCCCCTTGATCATTAAAAGGTGTATGATCCTTTTAATGTGCTGTTGGATTCTGTTTGCTAGTATTTTGTTGCGATTTTTGCATCTATGTTTGTCAGTGCTATTGGCCTGTAGTTTTCTTCCTTTGTGGCATCTTTGTCTGGTTTTGGTATCAGGGTGATGGTGGCCTCATAGAATGAGTTTGGGAGTGTTCCTCCTGGTGCTATATTTTGGAAGAGTTTGAGAAGGAAAGGTGTTAGCTCTTCTATAAATGTTTGATGGGATTCACCTGTGAAGCCATCTGGTCCTGGGGTTTTGTTTGTTGGAAAATTTTTAATCACAGTCTCAATTTCAGTGCTTGTGATTGGTCTGTTTATATTTCGTATTTCTTCCTGGTTCAGTCTCAGAAGGTTGTGCATTTCTAAGAATTTGTTCATTTCTTCCAGGTTGTCCATTTTATTGGCATTTAGTTGCTTATAGTAATCCCTCATGATCCTTTGTATTTCTGCAGTGTCTGTTGTTACTTCTCCTTTTTCTTTTCTAATTCTATTGATTTGAATCTTCTCCCTTTTTTTCTTGATAAGTCTGGCTTATGATTTATCAATTTTGTTTATCTTTGCAAAGAACCAGCTTTTAGTTTTATTGATCTTTGCTGTCATTTCCTTCATTTCTTTATCATTTATTTCTGATCTGATGTTTATGATTTCTTTCCTTCTGATAACTTTGGGGTTTTTTGTTCTTCTTTAATTGCTTTAGGTGTAAGGTTAGGTTGTTTATTTGAGATGTTTCTTGTTTCTTGTGGTAGGAATGTATTGCTATAAACTTCCCTCTTAGAACTGCTTTTGCTGCATCCCATATGTTTTGGGTCATAGTGTTTTCACTGTCATTTTTCTCCACGTATTTTTTGATGTCTTCAGTGATCTCTTGGTTATTAAGTAGTGTATTATTTAGCCTCGATGTGTTTGTATATTTTACAGATATTTTCCTGTAACTGATATCTAGTCTCTTAGCATTGTGGTCAGAAAAGATACTTGATATGGTTTCAGTTTTCTTAAATTTACCAAGGCTTGATTTGTGACCCAAGATACGATCTATCCTGGAGAATGTTCCATGAGCACTTGAGAAGAAAGTGTATTCTGTTGTTTTTGGATGGAATGTCCTATAAATATCAATTACGTCCATCTTGTTTAATGTATCTTTTAAAGCTAGTGTTTCCTTATTTATTTTCATTTTGGATGATCTGTCCATTGGTGAAAGTGGGGTGTTAAAGCCCCCTACTATGATTTTGTTATTGTCAATTTCCCCTTTTATGGCTGTTAGTATTTGCCTTGTGTATTGAGGTGCTCCTATGTTGGGTGCATAAATATTTGTAATTGTTATATCTTGTTCTTGCATTGATCCCTTGATCATTATGTAGTGTCCTTCTTTGTCTCTTCTAATAGTCTTTGTTTTAAAGTTTATTTTGTCTGATACGAGAATTGCAACTCCAGCCTTCTTTTGATTTCCATTTGCATGGAATATCTTTCTCCATCCCCTCATTTTCAGCCTGTATGTGTCCCTAGGTCTGAAGTGTGTCTCTTGTAAACAGCATATATATATATGGGCCTTGTTTTTGTATCCATTCAGCCAGTCTATGTCTTTTGGTTGGAGCATTTAATCCATTTACATTTAAGGTAATTATCGATATCTGTGTTCCTATTATCTCTTCTTAATTGTTTTGGGTTTGTTATTGTAGGTCTTTTCCTTCTATTGTGTTTCCTGCCTAGAGAAGTTCCTTTACCATTTGTTTTAAAGCTGGTTTGGTGGTGCTGAATTCTCTTAGCTTTTCTTTTTTTTCGGTATGCGGGCCTCTCACTGTTGTGGCCTCTCCCATTGCAGAGCACAGGCTCTGGATGCGCAGGCTTAGCGGCCATGGCTCAAGGGCGCAGCCGCTCCACGGCATGTGGGATCTTCCCGGACCGGGGCATGAACCCCTCTCCTGCAGCGGCAGGTGGACTCTCAACCACTGCGCCACCAGGGAAGCCCTCACTTGGCTTTTGCTTGTCTGTAAAGGTTTTAATTTCCCCGTCAAATCTGAACGAGATCCTTGTTGGATAGAGTAATCTTGGTTGTTGGTTTTCCCCCTTCATCACTTTAAATATATCCTGCCACTCCCTTCTGGCTTGCAGAATTTCTGCTGAAAGTTCAGCTGTTAACCTTATGGGGATTCCCTTGTATGTTACTTGTTGTTTTTCCCTTGCTGCTTTTAATATTTGTTCTTTGTGTTTAATTTTTGATAGTTTGATTAATATGTGTCTTGGCGTGTTTCTCCTTGGATTTATCCTGTATGAGACTCTCTGTGTTTCCTGGACTTGATTAACTATTTCCTATCCCATATTAGTGAAGTTTTCAACTATAACTTCTTCATATATTTTCTCAATCCCTTTGTTTTTCTTTTCTTCTTCTGAGACCCCTATAATTCAAATGTTGGTGCATTTGATGTTGTCCCAGAGGTCTCTGAGCCTGTCCTCAATTATTTTCATTCTTTTTTCTTTATTCTGCTCTGCAGTAGTTATTTCCACTATTTTATCTTCCAGGTCACTTATCCATTATGCCTCAGTTATTCTGCTATTCATTCCTTGTAGAGAATTTTAATTTCATTTATTTTGTTTTTCATCGTTTGTTTGCTCTTTAGTTCTTCTAGGTCCTTGTTAAACATTTCTTGTGTTTTCTCCATTCTGTTTCCAAGCTGTTGGATCATCTTTACTATCATTACTCTGAATTCTTTTTCAGGTAGACTGCCTGTTTCCTCTTCATTTGTTTGGCCTGATGGGTTTTTGCCTTACTCCTTCATCTGCTGTGTGTTTCTCTTTCTTCTTATTTTGCTTAACTTACTGTTTTGGGGGTCTCCTTTTCGCAAGATGCAGGTTCATAGTTCCCCTTGTTTTTGGTGTTTGCCCCCAGTGGCTAAGGTTGTTTCAGTGGGTTGTGTAGGCTTCCTGGTGGAGGGGACTGGTGCCTATGTTGTGGTGGAAGAGGCTGGATCTTGTCTTTCATCTGGGCAGGACTGCATCTGGTGGTGTGTTTTGGCATGTCTGTGACCTTATAATGATTTTAGGCAGCCTCTCTGCTAGTTGGTGGGGTTGTGTTCCTGTCTTGCTAGTTGTTTGGCATAGGGTGTCCAGCACTGTAGCTTGCTGGTCGTTGTGTGGAGGAAGGTCTTAACATTGAGATGGAGATCTCTGGGAGATTTTCGCAGTTTGATATTATGTGGTGCCAGGAGGTCTCTGGTGGACCAGTGTCCTAAACTCGGCTCTCCACAGGCCTGACACCCAGCCGGAGCACCAAGACCCTGTCAGCCACACGACTCAGAAGAGAAGGGAGAAAAATGATAGAAAGAAAGAAAAAATAAAATAAAAGTTATCAAAATAAAAAATTATTAAAAATGAAATATTAATAACTAAAAAGAAGGAAAGAAAGAAGAGAGCAACCAAACCAAAAAACATACACCAATGTTAAAATGAAAAAAATGGACAGTCATAACTCTAGGACAAATGGTAAAAGCAAAGCTATACCGACAAAATCACACAAAGAAGCATACATATACACACTCACAAAAAGAAAAAGGAAAAAAAAAATATATCTATATATATGAAAAAAAAAGGAAGAGAGCAAGCAAATCAATTAACAAGTCTACCAATGATAATAAACTCTAAATACTAAACTAAGATGAATATAAAACCTGATATGAATTAGATGCAGAAAGCAAACCCCAAGTCCACAGTTGCTCCCTGTGTCCACTGCTTCACGTTTGGGATGATTTGTTGTCTATTCAGGTATTCCAGAGATTCAGGGTACATCAAGTTGTTTGTGGAGATTTAATCCGCTGCTCCTGAGGCTTCTGGGAGAATTTTCCCTTTCTCTTCTTTGGATCTGACTTCTGAAGCCGGAGCCTCAGCTCCCAGCTCTTACCCATCCTGGCGAGTGAACAGAGAAGCTTCTCAGGCTGGTGAGTGCTGGTCGGCACCAATCCTCTATGCAGGAATCTCTCTGCTTTGCCTTCTGCATCCCTACTGCTGCCCTCTGAAGCTTCCCCCCCATCACCCTCCATCTCCACCAGTGCAGGGGCTTCCTAGTGTGTGGAAACTTTTGCTCCTTCACAGCTCCCTCCCAGAGGTGCAAGGTCCCGTCCCTATTCTTTTGTCTCTTTTTTTTTATTTTTTCTTTTGCCCTACCCAGGTATGTGGGGAGTCTTTTGCCTTTTAGGAAGTCTGAGGTCTTCTGCGAGCATTCAGTAGGTGTTCTGTAGGAGTTGTTCCACATTTAGATGTATTTCTGACGTATTTGTGGGGAGGAAGGTGATCTCCACATCTTACTCCTCCGCCATCTTGAAGGTGTCCTCAGACCTATGGTTTTTATTGCAGAATTTCTCTGAATGAAGTGATTTTCAGAAACACATATATCTCATTATCACAGAACTGACAGGGATATCTTATTAGCTGAGACTCTGCTCTCTGCTTTTCTTGCTCTATAGTCTTTTCACCATACTTACAGATTAAAGTCTTGACTGAGATGCTTGCCATAAATAAATTTAAGACTTTCGCATTTCATTACTGTGAGTTTAGCTACCAAGTCATTTTGCTGGATGTTCTCTTTTTTGTGTCTAAATTCTATATTCTTTGTGATTTTTCCATTGTTTCAACTGAAAGTTCATTTGGCAGCCAACAGACTCAGCTATCTGGAAACAAGTTATACTTTGAGATTTTACACTATGAGTATTTGTAGAACTTTATGCTTAGAGGGGTATGGTCTTGCCTCATGTTTTCTAATAAAAATGACTGGAAAACTGCCTCTCCAATATTCATGTGAATTGAGTACAACATTACTCAGAGCAAACAAATGCCAATTATGAGATTTCAAAATTTCACTAACTTAATAGCCTCTTGATTAGAATTTAGTCAAAGTATTGACCACTGCCCAATTGATGTGACATTCAGATGTATTCAAAGCTGTTAAATAACTTTAGCTACATTTTTCTCCCTTAAATTAACCTGGTGATACCCTTAATAGATAATTTTAAAATCTGTATTTTTATCTTGATATTTTCAGTAATTATTTAAAGAATAATATTGGAATCTGTCAGATGACATGAGTTCAGATATTTGGAAGATAATATTAATTTGCTATTTCCTAAGTATTATCTTAACAATTGTTAAAAAAATGGGTACCAAAATCTCTTCCTTTTACATATGAGAAACCCCAAGTCACCTTAAAGTAATTTGTCTAAATTTACATAATTAGTGGTGAAGCTTGAGATTTGAACCCAGGCACTCTGACCCCTGAGTCTGTGTGCTTAATCATTACAGTAAGCGTTTAACTTGGAAGAATTGAACATGTTATTTTTCTCACTGGGAGAGGCAGCTTGCCTTGTGGTATTAACATATCAAATCGGTCACTTGGTTTAGCTCCAGATCTCTGGCCAACAAATTTCAAGTAAGAATAGGATGATAACTGTTAGTCTCTTTACCCCCAAACTCTAGGGATTCATCTACCATACCCTCTTATTTCACTCACTAGGTGCTGGGCCAGACATTAGTCACTCTACTCAAGAACTGCTTCTTGGTTGCATCTGTTCCTTGCTCTAACTATATTTTATCTCAATGAAGATGGTGAATAATAGGCTAGATCTGTCTTTTAACTATAGAAAGCCACCCCTTAACATTCTCTTCTCTAGATCTTACAACTCTAATTCCTCTAATTATCCCACAAATATTTGGCTTTCTTTTTTTTAAATTCTTGTTTCTATTGTTCATTTCTGTACTACCTCATGTTCTACTTTAAATGGTGTTTTATTTAAAACATATAGATCTAGAATCTTCTTTTCTCTTTTTGAAATTGTATTGTATTGAAGATTAAATTAGATGGGCCATAACTAGAATTTGTCAATTATTTCTCACCTAGAGATTTTAACTGTAGATGAATTAAATATTCAATTATAGGACCAATTACTATAGTGAAAAAAACGTTGGAGTTTGTAGGAATAAAAAGGCTAAAGACTTTGATTGTGGAACAACAACATACTTGTTGCATGGGCCATTAACTGTTTGTGAGGAGCTGAATGAGTTCCTTCTTTCATTTGATCTCAGTTGCCTCTCTATAAAAATAAGGTTTGGACTAATTGTTCTATACTATTACTCTCAGCTTGAACATTGATGTAGCAGTGACTTCTCATGTCATTCAGTTGTAGTGTGGTATATTTTTGTTAATAGAGAAGATATTTTGTTATTAATTCAAATGATAACTCAGTATCGTTTTCCTATCCATATCTAAGAAACTTTGTGCCATTAAGAACTTTTAAATTTGGTTTTATCCCCAAGGACTTATTTTACTTAAAATTCATTTGGCTTTTGGCTTATTTCTAATTGATTAAGATCACTCTTTATTCTTTTATTATTTAAAAAAGTTTTCCTATATAGAGTTTTTTTTTTTTTCTCTGTATTTTCATTCAAACACTGATTAGGATTAAAGCATGTCAGTTCTTCAACTGACTTCCATGGACTGGGAAAAAAAAAGTTTGGCTCTTTCAGGATGATCTATGATTTGGCAGATATAAAACATATAATATATTAGGTTTGCTTTCTGTTTTTACCAGTACTCCAAAGCTGGACAGTCAGAGGCCAGAAAGAAGATTTTCCACAGTGCTTTGAACAACTTCAATAAATTTCATTTAATTATATGTTGCCATGGTCTCAACATTCATAAAGTGAAGCTTTTATGTTTTAACTTGTACGGTTGATAATTTATAACTAAAACAATTAAGGGCATTGTGAGGTATAGTCTAATAAAGTTTTTTGGCACTTAGAAAGATGAAAATGAACATTAAATAAATGCATTATATTTTATGGTCATCTTAATAAGGGAAAATGTTGCATCCATTAAAAAGAACAGGATGTCATATATAATGAAAAGAGTATAGCAACAATAAACTATTCTAAAGCATAAAGATATTACAGAATGTGTAAATGAATAGGAAACTGGTATAAAAAGGTATCAACAGACATGGTTTTTCAGAATGAAAAGACCCACTGAGTGTCCAGCACAATGAATGGGAAAATACCCATACCAAAGGACATAGTTGTGAAATTTCAGAATAGTAGGGACAAAGGAAATATCTTTTAAAATCTTCTAAAGGAGGAAAAAGCAGGTCACATACAAGAGATGAGCAATTATCATTGGACCAGTATATTCCAAAATATGAAGTGTGACTTAATTCCATGTTCCATTACATGGAAATCGAGTGGAGAGGCATTACTTTCACTCCTAGTTTGGCTCAGTATCCAAGGCAAGCCTGAGCCAGCAAGTGAATGTTATCTGAGAGTGTGAAAAACTTGGTAAGATGAGCCAAAGGAAGTGTAACACCTACTAAGCACAAGGCTGACCTGGGAACACAGAGATGCAAGACACAGACACTAAGCAGATTGAAGCAAATCTTTCCAGTAAAGTTCTAGCTTATATCAAAAGGGCAAAGAGGAGGGTGGCATTTAGGCCAAATCTCAATGAAGCAAAACCTTGGCATTCATTCTCAATATATTTTTAAACTTGTGTGTGTGTTTGGGAAGAGATTGGGCAGTGATTTTTTTTTTTTTTTTTAGATGAAGGAAACTGTTGAGGGAATGGATATGAAGTAAGGTAGTCCCTTGGTTGGGCTTGGAGGAGAAAGATGTAAATTTCCAGAACGACTTTGAAAGAAGGACTCATTCCTGAGATGTGAGACATTCAGGGCTAAAACTGTGACAGTCCCTGGCAAAGTGGGATGATTTGGTCACCCAAAGCGAAGTTCCAGGTATTCTGGGGATGGACAGATAAATGTGGGACTGAGCCTGTGATGGAACGAAGAATAACAGAGGGAGAATAATAAAAGTGGAATGGGACTAGCCAGAGCTTAAGAGTAGACTTCAGGATAAGCCAACCTTTGAGAAAACCCTTCAGCCATCTGGAAGAAAGGCATGAGGAAGACTCAGTGTAGTCTATGCCCAATAGATTGTGGACTGCTCATGTCTGCCCTTTCTCAGGTTTAAATGTGTCTCTGTGAAAAAGAAAATATACAAAATTTCAAACCTATCTTTTCTCAGAATTAATTTGTAGTGTGTATAAATTTAATCAAAATTAGATTTTTTTTTTCTAGATAGGAGGACTCATGAGGTTTTGTTTTGATTCTGATTCTTTGTACCTACATACCATAGGGAATCATCACTATCATTAGAAACCAAATAGCCCCATCAGAACTGCACAATGATACACTCTGCTCTGCCTCCCTCTGGTGCCCTCCTCAGGCCTTTGTTTCATTGCCACTGTTGTGGCCTCTCCCGTTGCGGAGCACAGGCTCCAGACGCGCAGGCTCAGCGGCCATGGCTCACGGGCCCAGCCGCTCCGCGGCATGTGGGATCTTCCCGGACCAGGGCACGAATCCGCGTCCCCTGCATTGGCAGGCTGACTCTCAACCACTGCGCCACCAGGGAAGGCCCTGGTTCATTGCCTTTTGAAATTCCTAAGGATGCAGTTCATTTTCATAGACACAAAATGTGACAGAAATTTCAACAAGGGCCCCATGACATTGGCTGCTGTCAGAAAACAAGCCTAATTGATCTGTCCACTGAAGAATATACTAAGAATGCAGCCCTAGACTGAA
>NW_006780788.1:302182-317517 GCF_000442215.2 Lipotes vexillifer | reverse complement strand
CCAAGGCTGTTTTTGAAAAAAGTACTGAACCTGGGGGGTTGGCAATGTATATTTTAAGAAGAGAACACTAACCTGGAAATTGAAGTGTGATTTAAAATTGCATTTTAGTGTTTCCCTTTTTTTCTCATGTAGAGAAAAGTATAAGCTTTTTCCAGGTATGCCTGCCACGTTTCCATTGTCAGTACTGTGAGACCTGTTGCCATAACTCTTCATCATCTAATTTACCCCAGCAGTTCTGTATTTTGAAATACAGAGTAATTATTCTCTACACTCGCTCTTCATTTTGTGTTACATATGGGATTAACTGGAAATAATGTTTTAATATTTTAGGTATCTGCAAAAGTAACAAAGAAAATGAAATATGACTTAGAAAAGCAGGTTAATGCCTTTGAGGAAAAATAAATGATAGGAAAATTCAAATACTCAATGGGAAGGTAAAGCTTGTAGAGAAATAATGCTGCATGGTATACATAAATGAGAAATAATAAATTAGGTATTGAAATAAAACATTTTTTACAAAGGACAACTGCAAGTTAGAAAATGTTTCATGTTTCCCATTATGGCTGAGCCTGTTGTTTTCAAAGTCACTGATGAGACTTAAAACAGACTGTCACTTTTTAAAATAGATTCAAATCTGTATAACCTTGGAGCTCTTAATTCATTTGCATTTTACCATCTGCTTTGCATGCTTCTTAATTTAATATGCATATCTCAGAATTGATTCAATTTACAAGCTCCTTAAGAGGAAGACATGCTACTATTGTACTGCAAAAATGATATTCAACAGCCTGTACAACGTAAATCTGAAAGCATAGCATGGAAAGAACACTAGACTAAGAATTAGTAGACTTCAATTCAGTCATACTAACTCACTTTATGACCTTGAACAACATATCTAAATCCTCCAGGCTTCAATTTTCACATGTACAATGGATTAGGCCACTTTTGTAAGACTCTTCCCAACTCCAAAATTCTCACAAATATATCATTCTTATTGAGGGAAGGATTGATCATTTCAACTAAGAAGTAGACATGAACTGGTGCCTCTTCTCCCCTCTTTTGATAATTATATTTAGAAAAGGCTTGGCAAGTTTCAACTGAAAAATTATAGTCCTATAACAAATTTAACTACAGATAAATATTGCAAATTAGATATTAAAGGCTGAATACTAATAAAAATGAAGCATGAAAAATAAAAAATTAAAATAAGTTTGAATATATCAGTAGCACAATAATTGTAAATATAAGAAAATTCCTTGATGAGAATGTCTTACCTAGAGAGAGAGAGAGAGAGAGACTTACTACCAAACAAAAACTAAATCCAGCTATAAACTAATTTAGGAGACAGCCATATTATATAAAGATATAGAAAAGTTGAAAAGTAAGAAATGGAAAATATCTATTAAAAAAACCTGCAATCGGGCTTCCCTGGTGGCGCAGTGGTTGAGAGTCCGCCTGCCGATGCAGGGGACACGGGTTCGTGACCCGGTCCGGGAAGATCCCACATGCCGCGGAGCGGCTGGGCCCGTGAGCCATGGCCGCTGGGCCTGCGCGTCCGGAGCCTGTGCTCCGCAACGGGAGAGGCCACAACAGTGAGAGGCCCGCGTACCGCAAAAAAATAAATAATAAATAAATTTTAAAAAAAGAAAACAAAAAAAAAAACCTGCAATCTAAGTCAGAAAGAGAAAAACAAATACTGTATGCTAACACATATATATGGAAACTAAAAAAAAAAAAAAAAAAAGGTTCTGAAGAACCTAGGGGCAGGACAGGAATAAAGACGCAGACATAGAGAATGGACTTGAGGACACAGGGAGGGGGAAGGGTAAGCTGGGACGAAGTGAGAGAGTAGCAGCTGCATAGCACAGGGAGATCAGCTTGGAGCTCAGTGCTCTGTGTCCACCTAGGGAGTAGGATAGGAAGAGTGGGAGGGAGATGCAGAGGAAGGAGATATGGGGATGTATGTATTTGTATAGCTGATTCACTTTGTTATACAGCAGAAACACCATTGTAAAGCAATTATACTCCAATAAAGATATTAAAAAAATTAAAAAACTTCAATCAAAAGGGAGACGCAAGAGGGAGGAGAGGTGGGGATATATGTATATGTATAGCTGATTCACTTTGTTATAAAGCAGAAACTAACACACCATTGTAAAGCAATTATACTCCAATAAAGATGTTACAAAAATAAAAAAATAAAAGAAAGTTGAGGTAGCAATATTATCAAAATGGATAGACTTCAAAGGCAAATGTATTGCTAGGGATAATGAGGATTATCACTTAACGATAAAAGGAAAAAATTACCATAAAAATATCACAGTTCTGAAACCTGAATACATCAACCATTGTAACCCCAAACATATGAGGTAAATATTGACAGAATTATCTAGGAAAATTGCCAAAACAGAATTTTGATACGGTGTTTTTATACACTGACAATCAGACAATTTAATAAACAACCTCAACTTATAGACATGTAAAGGACCCTGCAGTCAACACTGAGAAAGTACATATACTTTTCCATGGCAGCATAGCCTATTAACAAATATTTGTATACAATCTGTGCATGTCTGCATTTATGATGGCATCATTTGCATTATGCTGGTAAATGTGTAGATGAAAAGCAGGCTCTACAAGGCTCTCAGACATGGGAGTCTTTCATTATGGTGGCCAAAGAGCAGAAAGGATGGGATTTTAAATGTAGTTTTATGTGATTTGATAAATATATGTATCTGTGTAACCACCACTAAAATCAATATACAGAACATTTCTGTCACCCCAGCTTGGGTCCCAGGTAGCCACTGAGTTGCTTTCTGTCATTTTATATAAGATTTGGGTTTTCTAGAGGTTCGCAGATACAGTATCATATAGCTTATACTTTTTTTGGGGGGGGGTATGCGGGCCTCTCACTGTTGTGACCTCTCCCGTTGCGGAGCACAGGCTCTGGACGCACAGGCTCAGCGGCCATGGCTCACGGGCCCAGCCGCTCCGCGGCATGTGGGATCTTCCCGGACCGGGGCATGAACCCGTGTCCCCTGCATCGGCAGGCGGACTCTCAACCACTGCGCCACCAGGGAAGCCCATAGCTTATACTTTTATGTGTCTCGTTTCTTTCACTCGGCATGTCATTTTTGGATTCTACCACTTCATTGTCTTAGTTGTTTGTTCTTTTACACCACCGAGTAGTATCCTACAAATCCTTTTCCACTTAACTCTTGAACACAGGCATCTGTTTCCTAGTTTTTGGCTAATGAAGAAAGTTGCCATGAACATTCCCATACAAGTGTTTTTGTACATATATTTTTAGTTTTCTTGGGTAAATATCTTAGCTGAATAGCTGGATCATATAGTAACTATATGTTTAAATTTTTTTAAAAATCAAATTTTGCAAAGATTTAATCTTTTCATGTTCCCACCAGCCATGTATGAGTTCCAGTTGCTCTACTGCAAGGATAATAGTCTTTTTAATTTTACTTTTAAATTAATTAATTGATTATTACAGGTTTGGTGAATATCCATCATCTCACATAGATACAAAATTAAAGAAATAGAAAAACATTTTCTCTTTGTGATGAGAACACTTAGGATTTACTCTCTTAACAACTTTTGTATGTAACATGCAACGGTGTTCAGTATGTTTTTTTATGTCATACATTACATCTCTGGTACTTATTTATCTTATAACTGGAACATTGTACCTTTTGGACAATAGCCTTTTAAGCTTTAGACATTTGAGTGTGAGTGTATAGTGTTATATCATTGCCACTTAAATTTGCATTTCTCTGATAATTAATGATGTTGGGCATCTTTTCCTGTACTTATTAGTTTTTTGAATATTCCTTTTTGGTGAAGTGTATGTTCAAATCATTTCCCCATTTTTAAATTGGATCTCCTTCACTTTAGTGTCTATTGCAAATATCTTCTTACAGATTGTGACTTCTTTTTTCTTTTCCAACAGTGTCTTTAGAAAAGCAGTAATTTAAAATTCTGATTAGGTTTTATTCTTTTATAGTTTATTTTGTGTGTGTGTGACTTAAGAACTATTTGCCTAGCCCAAGATCACACAGCCTTCTCTTGTATTTTCTTGTAGAAGTTTATAATTTTAGTTTTTACATTTGAGTCTGTCATTTTGACATTTTTTTTTTAAGATGTAGGTAAGAATTGAGATTTGTTTTTCTCCATATGGTTACCCACTTGTTCCAATACCATTTTTGAAAAGGCTGTGTTGTGTTCCTTTGGTGGAATCATGTTTCCTTGATTTTTCATATTCCTTGAAGTATTGTATTGCTGTCTTTGCATTCGAAGGAGTTACCTTTTCCAGTCTTTACATTTCCCAGGTAAGATCCATTTGTGGATCTTAAGTCTTCATCATCATCTTTGCATTTCCAGGGTAAACCTCATATGTTATCCATATATATTACTGGATTTTATTTACTATAAATTGTTAAGGTTTTTTGCAGTTATATGCATGAGGATATGGTCTAGTAGTTCCTTATTTTGTAATATTTGTGTCTGATTTTGGTATCGGGATGATAAAATGATTTCAGTGTGCCCTCCTCTGTTTCATGAAAGAGTATATATGTGGTTGATATTAATTCTTCCATAAATGTCTGACACTATTCATCATTGAAATCATAAGGTCCTGCAGGTTTGGGGGGGGGAATATTTTTGATAGAAAAATCAATGTTTTTAATAAATATTGCAAAAACTAGATTTTCTGTCTTCTCTTTTGTTAGTTTTGGTCCATTGTGATATTCAAGGAATTTATGTTTTTTGAAAGGACCATATATTTTTCTTGTTATGAAAATTGTCCTCTGTTATATTTTTAATATCTGTGGGATGTTTAGTGATGTCTTCTTTTTAATTTCTGGTAATTTGTATCTTCTCTCTTTTTTTCTTGGTCAGGCTAGCTAGATAGTTATCACTTTTGTTTGCCTTCTCAAAGAGACAACTTCTGTTTTTACTAATTTTTCTCTATTGTTTTCTACTTTATTGATTTTAAGTTGTGTGTCTATTTCCTTCATTTTACTAATTTATGTATAATTAGCTCTTCTTTTTCTAGTTTCTTAAGTAAAATGTCTACCTCATTTGTTTTTAGATCTTTCTTCTTTTCTAATATAAGTATGTAAAGCTATAAATAAGTTCTGTTTTGGCTGAATCTTACAAATCTTGATATTTTGATAATCTCATTTTCATTCAGTTCAAGTTCTTTGGTGATTCTTTCTTTGACATATTTATCTAGAAGTGCATTGTTTAATGTGCAAATATTTTGGGATTTTTCCAGATAGCATTCTCTTGTTGATTTCTATGTTCTGTTGTTGTCAGAGAACATGCTATGTATTTGAATCTTTTAAAATTCATTGATTTGTTTTACAGCACAACGTATGGTTTATCTTGGTGGATGTGGCACGTTTGATTGACAGTAATGTATATTCTGCTGTTCTTTGGTTAAGTTCTCTATCAATAAATGTCACTTAGGTCAAGTGTCCGTTTGCATTGTTTAATCTTCTGCATCTTCACTGATTTTCTGTCTGCATGTTCTATCATTACAAAGGTAAGAGTGTGAAATATTCAATAATAATAATAGGTTTGTCTCTTTCTTTTCATTTCTTCCAGATTTTGCTTCATGAATTCTTTTTTTTTTTTTGTGGTACGTGGGCCTCTCACTGTTGTGGCCTCTCCCATTGCGGAGCACAGGCTGCGGACGCGCAGGCTCAGTGGCCATGGCTCACGGGCCCAGCTGCTCCGTGGCATGTGGGATCTTCCCAGACCGGGGCACGAACCCGTGTCCCCTGCATCGGCAGGCGGACTCTCAACCACTGCGCCACCAGGGAAGCCCTGCTTCATGAATTTTGAAATTCTGTTTAGACACATACAATGTAGGATTGTTGTATCTCATTAGGAATTGACTCATTTATTCATTATGGAATGTCCCTTTTTAATCTCTATGGATATTCCTTGATTTGAAGTTTAGTTTAACTAACTGTAGCCACTACTGCTTTCTTAATATTAGTGTTTATATAGAACATCATTTTTGTTTGTTTACATTCTTTTATTTTTATCCTTAGGTATCTTTATACTTAAAATAAGTATTCTTAAAATGTAGACAGGATATAGTTCATTATTGCTTTTTTTTTGGTCCAGTGTGATAATCTCTGATTTTTAATTAGAGTTTCTTAGACTATTTATATTTAAGTAATTTTTGACATCATTGGGCTTAAATCTACCATCATGCTATATGACTTTTGTTTCCTTTTCTCTCATTTTTCTTTTGGATTCAGTTTTGTTTTATTTTGTTTTATTAATATGCCACCTTAACTCCTCTATTGGTTTATTAGCTATATTTATTTCTGTATCTTTTTGTGACTACTCTAGATTTTATATAATATATCTTTAACAAAACATTTAAATTATATATATGACTTAAGAACCTTAAAATATTTCCCTATAACATTTCCTTTCTAATCCTTTGTGCTTTTGTTTTGGTACATTTTACATATGTATACGTATATGTGTAGATGTATATATTAAACTCTATAACATTTTTGATTTAAAAAGCCAATAATTAAAAAATTTTTAAATGAAATTGGCATGTGTTTATATTTACCATGTTTGGTGCTTTTTTCCCTTTCCTGTCCTTTTTCTTTCTTTTTTCTTTTTTTTGGTTGTTGTTGTCATCTACTTTTAAAACTGGTATCATTTTATAGAACCTGAAAAATTTCTTTCAACACTTCTTTTAGTGCACACTTGCTTGCAAACATTCTTTCTGATGTGTTTGCTTGAAAACGTCTTCATTGCTTATTTTTTTGTAAGTTATGTTCACTAAGTGTGTTCTAGTTTAATGGGTTTTTTTCTTTCATTTCATTAACTTGGGCTCACTGCGTCTTTGATGTGTTTTCTTTGTGTTCATTATGTTTGGTGTTCATTAATCTTGAATCTTTGGGTTTAATGTTTTCACCAAATTTGGAAAACTTTTAGACAACTTTGGCATTTTAATTTCCTTAAATTATTTTTTCTATCTCTCACTTTCTTTTCCTTTTTCTGGAACTTTGATTATATGTTTGTTATATAGCTTGCAATTAACCACAAGTCACTGAGATTCTTCTTTTTAAAAATTATTTTTCTTTTCTTTTCTCTCATTTATTTTGGGTACTTGCTATTGTTATATCTTCAAGCTCACTGATCATTCTTTATGCAATGTCTAATCTGGTGCTAATTTCTTCCAGCGATAGTTTCATTTCAGATATTGTATATTTCATCTCCAGAAGTTCCATTTGATTTTTTCTTATATTTTCTATTTCCCTTCTCAATATGTTTTTCTTTAAATTTTTGAGGATTTGGACATAGTGGTAATAATGGCTTTAACGTTATTTTGGCCTAATGCCCTCATCTTTGTCATTTCTATGTCTGCTTCTGTTAATTGATTCTTCTCCTGGTTATAGGTTACATTTTCCTGCCTTTTCACATATCTAGTCACTTTGATTGGCTGTTGGGCATTATGATTTTACATTTTTTGAGTATTGGACTTACTAAGTCTATATAAAGAGTGACTTCGCAGGCAAAGTTACTTACAGATTGTTTTGATGCTTTTGTGGTTTGTTTCCAAGCTTCTGGGATTGGGGCAGGTATAGAGTAGCCTTCATTCTAGCTTTATTACTAAAGCATGATTCTTTTGGGACATCTGTTGACTGCCCCATATATTAACATGGTTTTTCCATTCTGGCTGGTGGGAACACAAATTATTTCTCTCTCTGAATAAGCCCTGAGAGTTATTTGTCTACAGATCCCCAATAAATTTCCTTTTCCTGAAAGTTGTTCTTTGCCTGGCCCACAGCAAACATGTACAAATCCCTATATAGCTAATGACTCAAGGGGAGTGTTATGCATATCTGGGTCTCTTTCTCTGCATAACTTTCTCCTCTTTGGTATTCTACAGTCCCTTTCCCCAACCAAGTTGAGCTTCCTTGGCCTCATTGAACTTCAATCTCTGTCTCCTATATTGAGACAGATGGCAGCTCTATTTGAATTATCCTTCTCTATTGTTCAGTCCTAAACCTGCCTGCAGGAAGAAAGCCAAGGGCTTCTGTTTTCAGCACACGTCTGTGCTATCTTTTCCAGTGACTGAAAAGAGTGGTTTCATATATTTTTCCAGTTTTTAATTTATTTACAGTGGAAGAATTATTTTTGTGCTATTGCTCCATTGTGAACAGGCAGGAATTGACTTTCTTTTTAAAGATATTTTGATATGTTTTTCTGCTGTGTAAAAATTCTGTTTATTCCAAAATATCAGTCTTAGCAGATTTACTACACATAGAGACAATAATTTTATCTTATCAAAAAAAAATCATTTCCAAAACTGTGAGAAATCTAAAGGTTAGATCATGAATATAAATATACTTTGAAATATGACCTCCTTTTTCCTTGCCTGTTCCATTTTGATTGCCTATCAATGATCTGTGATTGCTCAGTCAATCAATGGGGCCAGGTCAGATAATATGTGGGACAGAGTGAGTTTTAAAATACTTTAAAATATTATTGTTTCTCTTGACCAGGTTATAATCTAGTAAAAACAAGTCAAGACATAAAACATAATCCTTAGTGAAGTACTAGAATTTTTCAGTCTAGAGAGGGAACACTTGGGTGTTATATACAGAGAATTCCAATAACCAGATTTTAACATTTGGCAGTTCTAAGAGTAATTCTATGGACAAATCACTTAACAGTTCCATATTGCAACCAAGTAGTGGCTTACTCAGAAGTGCCTGAGAGCAGGTGAGACCCTAGGCAAAACTTATACCCTGGATAGATTCCATTCATCTGGAATAACAGGCTTTTCTCTTTTTGCATAATCTTCTCATATTCTTTTCTACTTATGGGCAATTATGTGCTGGGCATAATGTGTAGTTTATGTTTTCAATTAATTTATACTATTTATATTTTGTATATCCTTTTGATTACTAAGTTCTGATAACCGGCATTAACAAAGGATTCCATGAGTGACCAGAGCTTTACTGGGTTCTGACTGGTTAATTTCACTTGTGGTTTGATTTCTCTGAGTATCAATCAGTGAAATAAAATTGAAATATCCTTGCAGTGAGGTAATGCTGCCTCCATCTTACATTTTACACAGTAAATAATAGTTTTAATTTGTTTTTAGTACATTTCTGAGACCATCTACTTCAATGGAGTCTGCAAATGCAATACCAAATAGTGCAATTCTCTGTAGAATGGCTAAATATATGTGCACACACATTAGTGAAGAGGGAACATGCTCACCAGCTATGACTGAGCAGTTCCACTTCCTCAAGTTAGCCCAGGAGGGATGTTTACTATGGTTTACCTCTAAGTCAGTGGTTTGGGGAAACATCTACATATGCAAAACCTTATGTAGGCATACCATTTACTTTCTGTAGAGCAGCTCACCAGGATGAATTTTAAAATCAAGTAAGCCATAAAGGTGTTGATTTCCATAATTTCAATTTCCCTTAACAGAAAAATTATCTCCAAGGTTCTACCCTTAGTTTGGGCTTCAAAAATGAGAACTGAAGAAGTTAGTAAAGAATCTAAATTTATGTGGATTTCAAGGCACATGATGGAGGAGATAGATGGGGTAGATATCAATAGAATACCTTCAACTGTTACTAAGAAATTAATTTCCTGATTGATGAAGGAGAACCACAATGATTCCTGCTCTGCGTATGCATCTTGATGCAGCTCTGCTGTGTTCTATAATTTTATTTATACTTTGCAGTGCAGAGAGAAGGAAGTTGATGCTCTTATCTGCAAATTTTGGAGAATTCTCTGACTAGGAATCAGAAAAACTGATTTTAAATATTTCTTATTTTTCTATCAACCAACTGGTTGACCTGAGGTAAGTCATCATGACACTGGGACTCAAGTTTCCTATGACTAATATGAGGAAGTTAAACTAGGTAGGCTCTAAGTTTTCTTCCAGCTTATTTTATGATTTTATCCATTTTAAATTAGGAGGATAAAGCTTAGAAACTTAGAAATAACCAGGACTGGTCTAGATTAATGTTCCATCCAGACCCCCAATCTGTGCAAACAATGGCCCTGGGGAATGAATTGTGAGTGGTTGTAATTTTTCATCTTGACATCAACCTTAAAGGTAAGTAAGCATGCATCAGCTCCTCGTAATCTCCAATGATGGCACTGTGGTATATAAATCCAGCCAATCCCTTTTAAAATTCACTTACATTTGCTGTTAGTACTCACCTCTTAGGGGTTAAGAGTTTCATAAGATCATTGTCTGCTGTATAAAGAGTGCTTAAGTACTTCCTTTTTTTTCAGTCCTAAGTTTACCTTGTTCAATTTTAAAAAGGACCTTCCTTAAAGGAGACTTACCGTAGTATTTTAGATTTTGAAAATTAAGTCTCTGCTTGTTTTAGGCATATCAGTCACCACTTTTTTTATGTTTTTAAGAAGCTCTTAATCTGGCTGGCATCCTCTGGTTTTGTCTTTCCAGGTTGAAAAGTTTTACTCTTTCAGTTCCTTCTTGCATTGCTGGCTCTCTTCCCTAGCACTATTGCCACTTTGAATCCTTGTGATTGCTTTAGCTTTCCTTTTCTGAAATTTTACCATGTCTTTTTGGCATTTCTGAAAGTGCAAAAACAAAGAAATATATAGGGTTATAAAGGGAGACGCAGAAGGAAAAGGCAATGTATTTTCTTATATTTTTGCCAACAATCCATGCCTGGCTGGACTTTTGGGTTACAGAAGCACCCTATGTCTGTGTTCTCAACGAGGTACCCACTACTTACCTAACTGAAATTAGATTTTAAAAAATGTCCCATTTACTCTTTCTGTTTTTTCTCTTCCTGCCTCCCTCTCTCTTTCTCTCCTTTCTACTCTCTTTTTCATTCCCCTTCCTTTCTCACTTATTGTTGCTTAAATAAACCAACCACTTAGGCTGTGGAGTTTTAGAATGGGACAACCCATCCCTTAGTGATTTATTACCTAAATTTCAATTTAAGATATTAATCAATAAGAAATATTATTATGTACTACCACTGTAAGTCCACTTCCTTTAAATTATTGAAAATATAATAAGCCTAATTTAAATATATAGCATCAAAATAAATAATCAAAATAAAAAGCACACATTTTCTAGAAAGCAATGGAGAATGCTAAAGAAAGGCCCTCAGAGAGTCAAACTACATGAATTAAAGACATATAAGCTTGAGCTATTTTATTACCTGTTTGAGATGTATTGCTTTGTTGCCCTGTTTCTCCTCAGGTCTAGTCCTTTTTCGGATTCAATCACTGTAAATTTACGTTTTCTTCTTTCCCTGATTCCATCTCACCTGAAGCCAACAAGCATTGAATTTGCTTTTGTATCTGCTGCTCAGCCTGATGGTCAGTAGGGATATAAAACCAGCAGAAGAGGGCATGGTGCCAACATTTACTGAGTACCTACTATATGCAGGCACTTTATTAGGCACTTTTATTGTTTCATGAACTCCTCCCAACATCTCTGTGGGAGAACTGTTATATTCTTCCTTTTACACATGAGTTATCTGGGGCTCATTAAATGATTTTCCCTAGGACATGCAGGTGGAAAGTGACAGAATTAGAATTTAAGCTCAAGCTTTACCCTGCCACTATGCAGCTTTCAAACACCTCCACTAACTATGGCATTAAGAGATTGTTACAATCAAAACTGTTCATTATTTAGTTAACCTTTGTTTGAACATTACAACATAGAACTATCCCCTTCATAAGGTACTTTTTCTCTCTATTCCTATTTTTCAGGAGACTAAAATTTACTACAGAATTTTGTAGATCAAGCAGAATGGCTCAAAACTAAGCCTTTTTCATAAAATGGGTCTTCAGAAAATACTGAGAACAAGCTTTATGCACTCATCAGCCATTCTTCCTTTATATACTGTTCTTTGCTCTCACATAGTCAAGAATCAAGGTGTAGGTCTTTTCCTATGTTAAGGAAACAGTCAAAGGTGGCCTTTCTTTATGTGGGCCAGTTACTGTTACAGTTGTTGACAATTTTTAGTATTTTTAGAATAATGCCGTAGATTAATTTTTAATTATAGCAAACTTCATAGACTTCATAGTAAGTGGTTTTCTCTATTTATATCTAAACTTCTAAAAGATTCTAGAATTGATCAGATGTAGCAGACTTAAATGCAAATGAATAAATATGAAATAAAATAAAATAAAGTTTCTTGGTGGGTCTCGTTTGAAATATTGATTTGAAATTAGAGTAGAAGTTGACTTAAAAAATATCTACTGATGAACATGCATGCTTCTAATGTTAATAAGTTATCAATTAGCTAATTTTATAATTGTGTATGGTTTGCTGAACATTGAATTTCCTCAGTAGAAAAATGTTATACCTTCCTTCTTAGGGGGCCTTAAGATGAAAAGAAGTAATTACTGTCAATGGTCCTTCACTTCCTAAGTGCCATAAATTGCAAACCCACTCATTTGTAATTCTAGCCATGGATTTTCTTTCTCAAATTAGTTTAGGTAATAACTGGGGGCTGACAGTATGCTTATTTAAAATCATCACTAGAATATGTGTATGTGTGTGTGTGTGTGTGTGTATGTGTGTGTGTGTGTGTGTGTGTGTGTATATATATATATATATATATATATATTTATTTATTTATTTACATGGTCTTTAGTTACTAAAAGAGGATTGGAACATTATAAGAGAAAAAATGATGGAAGTGATGGGATTTATATTTTTTCATTACCCCTTCCAGATTCAATACAACCTGTACTTATGTTCCTTAACTTGTAGTCAAGTTGAGTGATTTGACTCAGCATGATAATACCACTTACCCTTTCATCAGCCATAACATGTAAAGACTTCAGCTATAGCAGAAACAAAAATTTTTATCTTTTCTATTTGTCAGTAGGGGGTTCTTAACCCTTTTAGGTGCCCTGCACCCATTTGGAATTCTGATGAAGCCTGTGTATCCCTTCTCAGAATAATGTTCTAAAATTCATATAATAAAATACATAGGATCACAAAGGAAACCAATTACATTGAAACGCAATTAACAAAGTATTAAAAACAATTTAGTGATATAGTAATTTCATGCTTTTTTATTAACGCATTAAATAATACTATCTAGTGGTGAGTCAAAGTACCATCATTTTGAAGTTGCGATCAATATGTCAGGATTTCTGGGACAACTTGTTATGTGAAAATTTCTGATTTCTATTGATAACAAAATTAAACTTATTGTTATATATTACTGTTTATTTTCCTACATCCATAATTGAAAATAATTCTGATTTCAATTAGAGGTTAGTAAAGCTAAGGATATCTTTTTCCCATCATGAACTGCCTGAATTCTATCCATGGCCACCTTGGGAATCCAGGGTGCTTGGAGAAACACACTGCTTTCTAGTAACAGGTGATAAATGCAATCTCATCTTTATATTATAAATATAAAAATTATTTATAATTTCCAAAGTACCTTATTTTTTCCCTTAGCCTCTATCAGAGGATCCTTCTCATGCCACCTAGTATGTTAATTTAGGATGAAAAAAGGGAAAAGAGACCTTGGGAAAAGGAGCATATCTTAGTAGAAATATGTTTCATAAATATCATACTTCAAATTAAGCAAAAGACACAATTTGTGATAAGTGTAAAAGACACATTTAATTACAGTAAACCCAAGGATGGCAATGGGAAGTCTTCAGTCATCAAGTTAGTCAGTTAGTTTCCCTCTCTTGTTCCCCCTCCTACTTCCTACCTGGTCTCTTATTTCTGCACTTTCTTTGTGATTTCTCTATTCTTCTCTCTACATTGTGTCTTTTTCTCCTTCTATATGCATATGGCCACCCATGCAGCTTTTGAATTTTTTCCTCCTCAGTTCAATCTAGCAGATACTGTTGTCAATGAATCTTAATTCCAAATTTTCAAGAGACAAAATTTAATTAGTCTAACTTGAGTCTGTTCTCTCCTTTTTCAGTAGCAACTGAGGGACAGGGTCATGAAATATAAACATAACTTCTGGGTCAACTGCTTTTGAGGTAGAGGAGGTGTTAAAAGTACTCAGAAAAGTATATTTATGGGATGGGCTAACCGCTCTCAAATTTCAATTTAGAATGGCTGAGTCAATCCTCATAGACTTGCTAGAACTATGTTCATGTGTCATGTCTTCTCACCCTTTGCCTACCATAGATCATGTCCTGGAAATAGAGATTCACCAAGAACATGGTCTGCGAGTGGCAACCAGATAACCAAGGTGTTCCTTCCCTTTCCTTTCCTTCCCCTCTCCTTTCCCTTCCCCTTCTCTTCCCTTCCCTCTCCTCCCCTCCTCTCCCCTCCACTCCTTTCCTCTCTTTTTCAGTAACCAAGAACCAACTACCAGGCACTGTGCTAAACTTTGCATATAGGCAGCAAAATAAGACATGGCCCTTTCCTGAAGGTTCTCAGAGCCTTTTATAAAAGACACTTACACAGAAGTTATTTACATGTAGTACATAGCAGACTCTGAAAAGTGACATAAGAGAAAACTGATAAAAAATCAGAGGCAAATAAATAATCAAATGCAAAGTTGTGTAAGGCACTAGGAAGGTTTAGCATAAATGCCAAATAGCAGCCTTATAAAAACGTATTAGATGTTATAATTCTAGATCCATCCACTATTGTCATCATTACCATGCATTCACTAATTCATATAGCTAATTCCTATAAATTGGCTCCTATAAGATTGCACATTTCAAACCAGGATGCGTATAAATCTGGAGATATGTGATCGTTTTCCAGAGAGTATAGAGTGTTACAAATAAACATGGCACATAATCCAAAATCATAAATTTTCTTTGAAAATCCTGGGATATAAAGATAGCGTTTACCCCATGAATGCTGTTTTAAGAGGCCCATGATCACTGTGATCTCAGTCAACTGGTAAGTGTTTCTACCTCACAGAATTTCTGGCTCAGTCCCACACACGTATGGGGACAACGCTACTGCATATAGTAGCACACAATAGATGCTTCTATAAATAAAACCACTGGATCTTGGGAGCCTGTTATGGGCTAGGGCTACCTATACTGTAAAGGAATTTGTAGGCACAATCTTGAACATAAATCTTCAGCTTATTCTGGATCCTTCTGTCAGAAGGAATAAGCTAGCTTATGCTGCGGTAATAAACAACTTCCAAAATTCAATGGCTGATGTATTAGTTTCTGTTGCTATATAATAAATTATCAGAAACTTGGTGACTTAAAACACACTCATTAATTATCTCAGTCTCTACAGATTAGAAGTTGGGGTTCTGGGTTCTCTGCATGAGAGTCTCAAACAGGTTGCATTTAACGTGTTGGGGGCTGAA
>NW_006780788.1:290879-302106 GCF_000442215.2 Lipotes vexillifer | reverse complement strand
AGGGAAAGATTCACATCTAAGCTCCCGCATTTTGTTGGCAGAACTTCTCTCATATTGGCTATGGGACTGATGCTTTAGTTTCATGCTGGAGGCCATATTTATCTCCTTGAGGCTGCCCATAGTTCTTTGTCACTGGCTTCTCCAACACACGTCCTTATTTTATGGTAGTTTACTTCTTCAAGGCCAGTGAGGGGAGTCTGTAGTGTGTCTGTTAGTGAGACAGTCTTATATGTATTGTAATGTAATCACAGAAACGACCTCCCGTTATTTTTGCCATATTCTATTGGTTAGAAGCAAGCCGTACAAGCAAGTCCCACCCACACTCAAGGGGAGGGAATTACACAAAAGTGTGAACACCAGGAGAGAGGCATTATTGGGGATTACTGTTGGGTGTATCCAACAGAGCTTACAACAATACAGGTTTACTTCTCAATCATATTATATGTACATGTTTATTGGGGACAATCAGGGAACCAGGATGATGGAGACTCCATCTTGACATGTATTTCCTTAATCACTGCAGCAGTGGGAAGGGATATGACAACTTGTGTGTGACTCTGAATGTCTTTGCTTGAAAGTGACTCAATCACTTCTGCTCACATTTCATCTCCCAAACAAGTTGGGTGGCCATGCCTAAGTTCAAAGGGGATGGAAAAACACAATAGCACCATGTGCCAGAAAGAGAGAAGAAAAAGAAATACTTGTCAAGCAGTACTCATGACTGCCAAACCTTCTTAGTGAAGTGGGGGGCCGCTTAAGCTCACCTAGTGCCTGCAGTTGACTTCTGGGTCTGCACTGTACTTACCTCAATTCAAATTTCCCCCTCACTTTCAGTGTGCCAGCCTGTTTATTCTTGATCCCAGAGGGCAGCTAATGTCACATCACTCTCTCTTTCTCTGAAATAGATTCACTAATAGTAAGAATTTAGGGGCTCATAATCTGCTCATGCTGTCAAAATTTTTTCTAGTAAAGCATTGCTATAAATTGCTCCCTGGGTCTGATTTCCAAGCACTTTGTTGAATGGTTTAGTTAAAGTGTCTCACATATCTTAAAATATTTCTGCCCCATTCCCTTCCTGCTGGTGGTCAGAAATTTGAACTTCAATCATGGAATTTCTCCATTTTTTTGGAATACCCATTCTAGTGTTATAAACTCTTCTATTGGGAAGATAGTTTCACTGGTGGCTTTAGTACCATATGCTGTATCTTCCCAACTTTCTATTAATTTCTGTCACTTTTTCACTCCAAGATCTGTGGCTGTACTGTAATATTTCAAGAACTTGTTTTCTTCACATCACTGAATCCTCCTCTGCAAACCCCAAATATATGCACCTTTAAAATGTCCATTGCTTCTCATAGTTTGTGGCCTTATTTAGAGATTCCAATACCTGCCTGTTAGGCAATGGTATAGTAGCAGTCCAGTCCAGGGATTCTGCTCTCAATGGGTGAAATAGGAGGGAAAAACTTATCAGTTTAAATATATGTACAACAGACGTTTTCCCCCCTTCTAGAAAATATTTCTTCAATTTCTTGTTTTGGTTTTTTTTCTTTTTTTTTTTTTTTTCGGTACGCGGGCCTCTCACTGTTGTGGCCCCTCCTGTTGCGGAGCACAGGCTCCGGACGCGCAGGCTCAGCGGCCATGGCTCACGGGCCCAGCCGCTCCGCGGCATGTGGGATCTTCCCAGACTGGGGCACGAACCCGTGTCCCCTGCATCGGCAGGCGGACTCTCAACCACTGTGCCACCAGGGAAGCCCTATTTCTTCAATTTCTTAGCATGGTGTGTCAGTTAAGCTGTGTTAAAAATAACCTCTAGTCAGATGCTTCATGTGAGAGTTTCTTAAAACTGCTGAGCTAATAAGTTCACACCCCACTTCCTGTATGCCTACCTTTCCATTTGATGCCATTCAACAGTGTAGGTAGTAGTTTCCAAAACTTTGCTTTGACTTTGAGGTGTATTCCTAGAGCAATAAGGATTTGTGCCTGGACAAGTTCTATATCCTTATCTCCTTGTTCACCAGACTTGAGTCAAGGTAACAGTATCTGCAACCTTGATTGGGTTTGAGGGTGGATGACTACATACAAACTGTAGCTGACCAAGGCATGCTAGATCACAGGCTCTAATTCAGAGAGTCAAAAATAAAACCTGAGTGAGTCCAGGCATGAGAGATTTCTATAAACTTGCTTCAAATCCACAGCATTTTATTACTTTTGTTTTCTTACCTTTCTCTTGGCCATCACCTGACTGTGTCTATCCTTTTAGTCATAACTTCACCCGTGCCATATGAGTGCAAAACTCCAACTTTCACCAGTTTCTCACAAAATCTACTGTTATGCAAGCATTTCATGAATTTGTATCTTTACATAGATATTCAGCAACACATGGGTGGGATCACATTTTAAATCATGGGGCCCTCCGTCATCCATCACCATTTCTTTGTCTTTTGCTCTGCTCCTTCCTATCCCAGATGAGGAACAAGCCAATTCTTTTTCGTCTGTAGAAAAGGCTGTGGAATGATTCTGCTCATACTCAGGCCCCTCGAGATTTCCCTTTGTATTTGAAAAGAGCTTGTGCATTAATTTATGCTGAACAAACACATTGTACTTCTGGAAAGATATTACAAGGAGCAAAAGTTCTCTTTTTCACTAGATATAATTATGTTTATGCCAAATAACATATGGTAGATATGAGTGATGTATAGGCTTTAGGAACACAGAGGAATAGATGACTGATTCTCATGTGGAAAGTTGGGTTGAAGAAATAAAAGTGAGATGGGAAATCCAGGACATGGGCACAGTAGATGTGAAGGCATTGGTGATTATGATGTATTTAAAGGAATATGAACAGAGTGGTACTGAAACAAAGCATAGGAGAAAGAGAAGAGGATTGATGTGAAATGCTAAAAAGGTAGACTGTCATACCTAGGAAGAGTCACTCTGCTTTTGTATGTATAAATATCTTCAGGGATCTTCTGGAAAAGTTGGATAGACTGCAGAACTGAGTCATTATCTTCAAAGCTTTTATTGCCTTAAAATTTCTGCTTCAAGTGGCAAGTGTGAATTTAAAATTTTGTAGAACAAAGTAACTAAGCAACAAGATGGAACATGTTAAGTCAAGAAATAGTGGCGTTTGGTTTAATATTTCATAACAGCGTATATTGTGCTTAAGACTATATGGAACATAAAAAAGTAACAGAATTTCGTATTCTGAAAATTTACTCTGTGTGTATGTAGCCTTAATAAATCAGTAAGAGTTTGCCCAAGCATTACTTGACAGCCAGAAAGAATAATTTCCCTTTTTTTCATAAGCTCAAACGCAAAACTTAAATTATATTGGATCTAACTGAAGTGAAAAAGTGCTTCTATTTTGATATATTTTACTTTGAAAATTTGGAAATTTTGTGAGGTTAAAAAGAATGATGGATATTGAAGGTGCGTTGACCAAGAGTCAGAGAGGAGGGCTTCTTCCTTCCTTCCTCCCTCTCCCCAGCTATTCCTTCCTTCTACCCTTTCCTTCCTTCAACAAGTATTTATTGAGTGGCTGCTATGTGCCAGGGACTGTGCTAGGTGCTGGGAGACAAAATGGCAGTTATAATACTATGTGATAAATATTCTGAAAAAAGAGTTTTCTAGAAGTATATAGAAGGAGTCTCAACCCAGACTTGAGCGATGAGAAAAACATTCCAATTCTTTTAACTTCTGTTAATTTTAAGTGGAAATGTGAAGAATGAGAGATTGGCAAAGAGGGTTGAAGAAGAAATTTTGAATATTTAAAGGATTATTTACAGTTAGTTGACTTTTTAAAAATAAATTTATTTATTTTATTTATTAATGTTTGGCTGCATTGGGTCTTTGTTGCTGCGCGTGGGCTCTCTCTAGATGTGGTGAGCATGGCCTACTCTTCGTTGCAGTGCACGGGCTTCTGATAGCAGTGGCTTTTCTTGTTGCGGAACACAGGCTCTAGGCGCACGGGCTTCAGTAGTTGTGGCATGTGGACTCAGTAGTTGTGGCTCGTGGGCTCAGTAGCTGTGGCTCGTGGGCTCTAGAGCACAGGCTCAGTAGCTGTGGCACACGGGCTTAGTTGCTTTGCAGCATGTGGGATCTTCTTGGACCAGGGCTCGAACCCATGTCCCCTGCATTGGCAGGCAGATATTTAACCACTGAGCCAGCAGGGAAGCACAGTTGACTTATAAATAAGTAATAAATTTATAAAACAAAACATAAGCCTTTAAATTCAATTTATAAATTTTGAAAGAGTTTAGAGGAATATGTTAAAATATCAATAATCATATTGACTTGTGCTTACTAATTTGAATAAACTCAAATTGAACACACCAAGCCCCCCTTAAGTAATCAGTCTCATTTATTACCTCAGTTAATCAAATTTCCTTAAATGTAATGGAAAAAATAAAACATGATACAAAAAGCAACTCAGAGAGGTGGGTTACAATTTTATATAAAGGAGTTATAGAAGGCTTTTCTGATGAAGTGACATTTGAGCAGTGACCTGAAGAAAGTGAGAAAGAAAATCTTAAAGATATCTGTGGAGAAAGCATTCCAGGAAAAGGGAACACCATGTGCAAAGACAAGCTGTTCATGTATGTGCAAAGGAATGCTTTTGGAAGGTTAAAGATGCACATTGTAACCTATCCAGTAAACACTAAAAATATGACAAAGAAGTATAGTTAAACTGTCAATAGAGGACATAAATGGAATATTAAAAGATACTTGATTTAGTACATTGTACTGCCCCCCCCCCCCCATAAAAAGGCTTGGAAGGAGGAGCAAAGGAACAAGAAATACAGGACATGTAGAAAACACCAAGATCATAGGCTTAAATATAGACCTCTCAATCATTACATGAAATATACATAGCTTAAAAAACCTGATTAAAAAGATACAGATTATTAGGCAGGATTAAAAAAAGCAAGAATGATCTACATGTTGCTTATAAGAAATAATTTAAAAACAGAGGCACACAGGCACTGGCTGTAAGTTAAAAGACAGAAATATATACATTTCCTGCAAACACTAAGCATAAGAAAGCTGATGTGACTGTGTTAATATCAGATAAAAGTGTCAAATAATCAAGAATCTACATTAATTTTAAATGTGTCTGAATCTAACATAAACACTTCTAAAGCTTTTTTAACCAAAAATTGTCAAAACTAAAAAGAAAATGGGCAAATCTACAATAGTATTTGGGGATTTTAAAGACCCCTCTTTCAGAAATTGATAGTATGAGTTCATATAGTTATATAGAAGAGTTGATTCAGACTATCAACCAAATTAACCTAATGATATTTTCAGAACACTACAAAAATAAATAAATAAAACAAGCCTACAAATGGGATATGCATTCTTTTCAAATGATTATGGAATTTTCATGAAAATAGATCATATTCAGGGCCATGTGAAAAAAACCAATAAATTTCAAAGAATGAAAATAATACAGAATGAACTCTTGAACATAAATGTAATAAACTAGAAATCAATATCAATAAAAATTGATAAATTTCACAAACTATTTCATAATTAAACACAACACTTCCAAATAACTCATGCATCAAAAAGCAAACCACAAGATAAAGATAAATTTAGACCTATTATGAACTGAATGATAAAATGCACACACACATGAGCACACAGACACACAGACAGACATACACACACACACCCCATATCAAAATTAGTGGGATGCAACTTAAAACAATCCATTAAAGGAAATGTGTAGCATTAAATGCTTATTTTATGAAAGAAAAAAGGTATGAAATGAATGATCTGGTCTCCTACCTTCAGAAGACACCAAAAAGAAGAAAGCAAACAAAAGGAAATAAAAGAGTTAAAGATCAATGCAATTGAAAATTAACAAATAATAGAGAAAATCACAAAGTCAGTTAATTCATTGAAAAGATTAATAGAATTGATAAACCTACTAACAAGACTGATCAAGAAAAAAAGAAAAAAACCCTCAAAAAACAAATTACTACGGTCAGGAAAAAAAAAAGGGACATCACTAGAGATGTTAAAGGAAATAGGAAGATATAATGAAGAGCTTCCTAACATTAAATATAACAATTTATAGGAAATTGATATTCTTTTAAAGACACAACTTACTGTAACTTTTACAGTGAGAAGTGGGATTTTTATTTTATTTTTTTAATTTATTTAATTAATTAATTAATTAATTTTTAACATCCTTATTGGAGTATAATTGCTTTACAATGGTATGTTGGTTTCAGCTTCACAACAAAATGAATCAGTTATATATATACACATGTTCCCATATCTCTTCCTGCTTGCGACTCCCTCCCTCCCACCCTCCATATCCCACCTCTCCAGGCGGTCACAAAGCACTGAGCTCATCTCCCTGTGCTATGTGGCTGCTTCCCACTAGCTATCTACCTTACGTTTGTTAGTGTATATATGTCCATGCCACTCTCTCGCTTTGTCACAGAGTTTTAAATTGTCGTATAATGTGTTAAAGAAATAGAATTTCCCACAAAGAAAACTCCAGGTCCAAATGGCTTCACTAATAAATTCTATTAAATACTTAAGGAAAAAAATCATACCTGTATTACTAAAACTCTTCACAAAGTAGATAAGGACAATCATCCTCCAATTCATTTTATGAGGCCAGCATAATCTTGATAACCAAAATAAGACAAGGATATTACAAAAAATTGCAAGAAAATAACATACAGGATAATCTCTCTCATGAGTATAAATGCAAAAATCCTTAAAGTATTACCAGTAGATAATAGGAATAATACATTATGACCAAATAGGTTTTATGCTAGGAATTCAAGATGGGTTCACATATGAAAATCAATCAGTATAATTCACCAGAGTAACAGATTATGAGAGAAAAGTTACATGATCATTTCAATAAAGCAGGAAAAGTATTTGCTAAATTCAGTGACAATTGAATTAGTGATTTTAAAAAAATCCCAGCAATAAGCCAGGAATGGAAGAAAATTTATTCAACCTGATAAAGAACACCTATGAAAACTTTATAGCTAGTATCAAATTTAATTGTCAGCTAAGGGTTGAGAGTCTTCCTCCTCTCCCCCCACCATCCAATTAGTCCAGCAACTTTGTCTGAAAAGACTTTCTGTCCACTCACTGAATTACTTTGGTACTTTGGTTGACAGTCCTTTGGTTATACTTGCAGGAGTATTTCTAGACTCTCATTTTGTATTTTGATCTATTTGTGCTTTCACTAATACCACACCCTCTGGTTACAAAGCTTTATAGTAAGTCATGAAGTAAAGCATTCAAATTAATCCCTTTTCTCTTAGATCAAGGACAAAAAAAAAACTGCTCTCATTTTTTTTTTCAGCATTGTAGTAAAGATTCCAGAAATTTAATAAGGAGAGATAAAGAACTAAAAGAAATAAAAAAAAGAAATAAAGTTTGGAAAAGATGAAATAAAGCTATCATTATTCATAGACAACCCAATCATACATAAAATATCCAAAGGAACTTATAGTACCTGTCCTATGAACTAATAAGGGAATTTTGTACGATTTCACCAAATAAAGTCAATATACAAAAATCAGTTGTTTTCTTTAAATTTTCAAATATAATTGAGAAATAAAAATTTTAAATATTCCCTTTGAAGTAACATACAGTGTTTAGAAATAAATCTAATGACAGATACTTTAGATGTGTACACTATAAACTACCAAACATTTGAGAGATTAAAACTCTAAATTATGGGAAATACATAGCAAGTTCATGGATTGGAAGAAGCAATACTGTTAAGGTATCAGTTCTCCACAAATTGGTGTAAAGATTCAGTGAAAATCCAATAAAACTGCAATGGTTTTTTTTTTCCTTTGTTTTGAAAAAAATTATAAGGGACTTCCCTGGTGGTCCAGTGGTTAAGACTCTGCACTTCCAATGCAGGGGGTATGGGTTTGATCCCTGGTCAGGGAACTAAGATCCCACATGCCGTGAAGCATGGCCAAAAAAAAAAAAAAAGATACTATATATAAAATAGATAATAATGAGAACTTACAGGGAACTCTACTCAATGCTCTGTAGTGACTTAAATGGGAAGCAGGTCCAAAAAAGAGGGGATATATGTATACGTATAGCTGATTCATTTTGCTGTACAGTAGAAACTAACACAACATTGTAAAGCAACTATACTCCAATACAAATTAATAAAAAATTGTAAGCACATTCTGAAATCTAAGTTGCAAGGAAAAGAACCTAAAGTGACAAAAATAAGTTGAAAGAAAAGAACAAATTTGAATGTTTTATTTTTACTTCAAGACTTAGTATTAAGCAGTGTAATCAAGAGGGTGTGGTATTAGTGAAAGCACAGATAAATAGATCAAAATACAAAATGAGGGTCCAGAAATATTCCCGCAAGTGTGATCAAATAACTGTGACCAAAGTACCAACAATCAATTGGTGAAGGGACAGAAAGTCTTTTCAGAAAAAGTTGCTGGACTAATTGGATGGGGGGAGAGGAAGAAGAATCCCAACCCTCGACTCACATCATACAAAAAAATTGACTTGAGTTAAATAATAAATCAAAAATGTTAAAGTTAAAACAGTAATTTACGCTTCCAGAAGAAAGCCTAGGAGAATATCTTCACAACTTTGGGGTAGATAAAGATTTCTTAGCACACAGAAAGCACTAACCATAAAAGAAAGGAAAAAAGAGATAATTTTGATGTCATAAAAATTAAAAATTTGTGTTCAGTCTGAGCAATAAAATACATAACAATAGTATTGTATTATAACCCAAAGAGTTAAATATATATTCATGAGTTCATACTAATATAAATAAATTACCAGATTAATAAAAAATGGAGGAGAAATGACAACTTCTCCTATGCAAGGATTACAATTCATAAATGAAGAGGAATGAAGAAAGAATATCCCCATTAGAACATCACAGTAATGACTGCCACAATCAAGTTCCACCAATGGATGCTAAAACTAGTGGGCAAAATTTTAAGCAGAGACAACATATCTGGGTACTCTCAAAGTATCTCCCCCCAAATATTTATAAATTTCAGAGCAAAAAGTACTAACTTTTCAGTGGAGAATCTTGGTAGACACTTCTTTAAGTTAAGTGATTAATGTTAATATCATTAGTAATACATATCAACATTATGTGCCCCTTGAAAAGGTCACATCACCCTGTGGTATCCTTCTTAATAACATAACCTCAATTTCATTATGAGAAACTCAAATTGAGCAAAATCCTACAAAATATGAGACCAGTTTACTTCAAAATGCCCACCCAGGTTGTGAAAGATGAGAATAGACTGTCACACACTGAAGGAGACTTAGGAGATATGACAACTGAGTGCAGTGTGGGATACTGGAACAGAAAAGGACATGGATGGAGAAACTGGTGAAATATGAATATATTTTGTACCTTAGTTTTATGTTATTATATCAAATTTGATTTCTTAGTTTTGATTACTGCTATATGGCTATGTAAATGTTAACATAGGGGAAATTGGGTGAAGGGTATATGGGAACTCTGGACTATTTTTTCCACTCTTTATAAGTCTAAAGTTATCTTAAAAGAAAATTTTAAACAAAACAATGACCAAAACCAAAAACTAATTTCCAAGTCAGGAGTTATACCCCTGAAATCAAATTGCATTGATAGTTGTGTACTCAGCTGTCTGTGTTGAGTTTAGATAATCTTTATAATATTTAAAAATTCTAAAATATATTTTACTGCTTTAAGAACGAAAGTTGCCTCAATTTCAGAAACTCAGTTCAGCACATTATCTTTACATCCACGCTGTATTGATTTTTGAGAGCTGTTAAGACAGCACTCTTGCTAGTCCTAACAGAGTACATCAGAAAGCTCACAATGCTAAATCAGAGTAGAAAAGAAGAACACAAATTAAGTGAAATTAATAAAGCAAACTGAATAACAGTGAATGTAGCCCATAGGTACATGGACTGAAAACAAAAGCAACTTCATAAACATTTTTAACAGTACCCTTGAGTAAACTGTACTTAATTCACAAGGTTTCATCTTCACAGATGTTATTTAAAGACGAACCATGTTTATTCATTTTCATGTTTCCTCTGTCATTCTCAGTAGTGTCAACTAATGGTTAAATATGTCCATTATCTTTTTGTTGTAGCGGCTCTTCAACCAGGGAAGTAAATATACTGCACCGTAATTAGAGATAAATTTTTACCCCATGTTACAAAGTCATAAACTGCTTTATTTTATAAAATCACTGTTTACTTAGTGATTTTCACTGATGATAAATATGGTGTTCTATTGAATGTTGATTGCAGTGCTTCCCTTGTCATCAATCGCATGCAATAATATTGATACTTTGTGTTTAGAGGTGTTTTCTCTTGAAGAACTCAGTTCTCCTTGAAGAGAGACCTACCCTGGCTCTATGGACCAAGTATGCTATGTTAACTTCCTAAGGCCACTGGGGGACTGTTTAAAGAACTGCAAACTTAATGGCAAATGTAATGCTAAGTGGTATATCCTGCAATTCTTCAAAAAGTTTTCTGAGGTCCTGTTTCTGGTGATCAGGGTTGGAATACCTCTTATGTTTGTTTCATGACATTCAGGTCTGGTTTTTGTAACACTGAAAAATGGAAGGGCAGATATATCAATACCTAAAGGAGCATAGAAGGTAGATTCCTTTCCCAGGTTATTTTCTTACTACTTACTAACTCTAAAATTAGGAAATTTACTAAGGCTACTCTTAGCTTTATTTTACTTAACTATTTTTTAAAAAGTAATTTATAAAGGCTTATCTAAGTGTTCCATAAAGATATTACAGGGATCTAGGATGGGGTAGTTTTGTAAACTACCAAGAAAAATTCAAATGCATTCAAATGCAGGGTATTATTACTTATTACTTATATATTATGACTTATGACAACTGGAATTTGATCTTCAGAATTGGAATTACTTATAACAATTAGAATTCAATCTTCAGGCACCTGGTATCCAAACGTTTACTCACATATTTAAAAAAAATCCTAAGTTACGCTTTCTGGTGACTATGATTTACTCTTCCATACAATTCTTTTTAAAAATTTTTCACATTTTAATGTAATACAGATATTGATCCAAAGGAACAAGGCTAAAATAATAGAATTTCATGTAGGATAAGGCATCTTCTAGAGATGGGATACAGTATATTCTTCTCCATGTCTCTGAACCAAGTTTAATTTATAACATTAACAATTGTCAAATATCTTGGGGAAAGAG
>NW_006780788.1:282047-290371 GCF_000442215.2 Lipotes vexillifer | reverse complement strand
GGAAAGAGTTGCAAGTACCTAAATGTGCTAGGGTTATTTCAAATTAAATTGGGCTTGATACATTTTTAAGGCGCTTTGTGATGATTGGAAAACACTGAGTTGGCACAAAACAATGGCTGAGAAGCAACTTAGGAGTTTGGGAGATGAGATCTATTATGTAATTTATACTTACGTCTGTGAGCATAATGGGATTACAAATTCCTCATATTACATGTGGAACAACTGGGGCCAGAAAAGTTGAGTAACTTGTTCAAAATGACAGAGAACCCAGTGGAGGTGCTACAAGACCAGGCACTGATGCTTTGAACACTGTTTCTTCAGAAGGAGGCGAAAAGGGGTGATGAGGCAGACCCTGTTCGAACCAGAGAAACTCTGGTTTGGTTTTGTTTTCTCCATTTTTTATTTGAAGGTTCCCAGTGAGATTCTGTTTGAGAAAAGTAAAATAGTTCAAATGCAAACATTTATCAAACCAGTTGATGAGACTGAGTGCACATTGTTCCCAGTCATACCATTGCCTCCCTTTGTATCCATCTACAGTGACTCAATTAAAAAAAATAGAATAGGTCGATAGCATTAGGGAAGTTAGTTTAAAGCAGTAGCTTTCAATTTTTTTTAACTGCAACCCATAAAAAGAAATGCTGTAAAATCAAGATAAAAATACCAACACATAGCAGAAGCAAAAGCACTAAAAAGCAAAGACTATGAATTCTGGTATTTTTATTCTTTCCTATTGAGTTAAAAATTAGCTTTATGATCTAGTTTGGAAAATAGAAATATAAAGAAGGATCATTTAAAATATTCTTTTCAACTTCAATCACATTTATTTCATTAATTAAGATGTTACAACAAAAGAGTAAAATATTCTAGATTTAAAACTGATAGATGATACCATCTAATAATGAAACGTTAAGTCAAAGGGGACTTCATCACCATTTCAAGAATTAATCTTTAATATGAATTATTTGAATCACCAGTGGTTTCCTCACTGCACTAGAAGTTGTCTTATGTTTAAATTTTCAAAATTGACTTTAGTAGCAACGATATTGGTAACATGAATGAGGTTAGGGTAAATGACATTTGGGATGGGAATCATTTTTCTGTGCAGTCTTAACCACTTTATTCCAAAAAGTATCAAGAACACAGGAAGCTTAGAGAAAAATAAATAAATAAATAAAGATCATTATGATTAACTTTTTGAAGACCCTGCTGAGACTTCCAGGATGGTTGTTAAATGGCACATTAAGAGTTGTTGGTGACCATTTCCCATGTTTCCCCTGCCTCTTTCTTGCCTCTTTCATTCAGTTTTCTCAGGTTTTCTCTTGTATCCTTTCCTCTATTTCCTTCTTTTCCTTTTTTTACTTTCTTCTGACTGTGCCTTAGGCTTAGGCAAAATTGCAACTTTATCTGCTTTTAAAAGGCAAATGAGTCTAAAATGCTGAAGATACCCTGAGGGGGTCAACAATCAAATCTCAGAGAGAAGGTTGTAAATTGTTTAATTTTAATTAGAAAATGATGTTCCTCTTTCATGCCTTTATTGTAGCACTTACCAGTTATCACTTCTTGCCTTGCATTATAAATACTTGGCTGTCTGTTTTTGTCCTCTCCTGATATATTCACTCAATATGTAAATGAATAATGAGCAGAAATTCAACTTAGAAATATTTATACTCGTTACCAGATATTTTTGGAGTCAGCAGAGGTGCAATGTACATATGTTACACAGTTTAGTTAAATCAACAAAACCAAAGGTGGCAAATACTTGGCAAGCTAGTTACCATTCTTAGAAGAATGGTAACTGGCTTGCCATTCTACTGGGTTCCAGGCTGAAATCCTTAAACATAGATCTCCTTTCAACTGAGCTGGGGCTGGACCTTAGCATCCCCCCCTAATGTGGCATTTTAGAAGTTGTGATTAGTTCATTAGACTTGGCATTCTAAATATAACATGACTGCTATCCCTCTCTTAACTGAGATAAATTCAGATATTAAATATTACTTTTTTCTGTAGCTCTGGTTTACATTGAGGAAATTGCCAAAGACACAGGTAAGTGAATTGCAGCCAAAGTGAGGGAACTGCTGGAGGTGGCATCTGTTGGCTCTCTTTTTCTTTCCCTCCTATTATAAACTAGATTTTGCTTTATTCCTTTTGTCTTTATTAATGATCAAAATATAAGAAGCCCTTTTCTGAAAGTGTTATCTTAGGGAGTCTCTCACCTCTGATTCAAATGCAACCTTTCCTTCAAAGCCTTATCTGAAGCTCAATTGCTATTAATTTGCCATCATCTGTCCTCATGTCCCAGATGGCTATTGATTTCCCAGCATCAGAGAAATCAGCATCCAAAGACTGTGAGAGGAAAAAATCACAAAATTATATTCCATGCTCGTGCCTGAACCCCTCTTCCAGGAAGAGGAGTGAGACCCCACAATAGGTTTAGACCAATCAGCAGATTCACTCTCTCCAATTATTGTTGGAAGCTGGTCCCTGAAAATCATGGCCATTTGGAGGATACTCAACAAAATGGGGGTTAGTTAGAAGGAAATTGGATAAGCAGTGGACAATGTCTGCTACATGGCACTGATGTGACCATCAAATTTTTGATGGTGTGGAATCAATTATTGAAATACATTTCAAGAGCATCATATCCTCAGTCCTAGATCTTGCCATCCCTCATGGAAAGCAAAAAAACTTGATAATCTCTTAGGCTCAATTTGACCATATACAGAATCTATTAATTTTCAGTGAGCATATTTGTGGCTTAATAACCTATTGATAGGGACCTGCACATGAATTTTATTATGTTTGTGTTTGATGGTGTTGATGTGAGAATCATTTTCTGTAATACAGGAAATTTTATAGGGACTCTTTTACTGAGAGTTAGGCCCTGGTCTAAATAGCCTTTATTTTTTTCAGATGAGAAAAGTTTTGAAGATGAAATATAGAGTTAATCATTATAGGAGCTCTAGATACAGAACTGATAATATTACATCAAATATAATAGAAAAATCCATTACATATGTACAATAATATCTTCAGTGATGCAAGTAAGTGATGCATCTAATATTTGTAAAGACTAATGGCAGCATATTTAAACTTTAAGTAATATATCCACACATCTATATCTACTTAAATTGTGCACAATCTATATTAAGTTCTATTTAGCACTTTTTACTCTGTTGTCATTGCAGTTTGGCGTCTTGTCATATTTTAATCTACTTTTGGGTACCTTCAGGAAATTGCTTTGGAGTGTGGTTATATGCCTATAGAAACCCATTACAATGATTTGCAAATAATGTTACCAACACTATTGCATTCTCCACTTGGAAAAGTATCTTAACTAGGAAATCTCTTTTAAGGCAAGCAATAAACAATTTCATTAGAAATAGGGTTTTTTTTTTGTTTCTGTACATTTCACAGTTATTACCAGTTTTTTTCTGTCATCTTTGTAAATTTGCAAGAAACTGGGTGATCAGTTGTCTTCAATTATTTTGTGTCCTCTACAATATGACTGTGTCTTTCTAAGCATCAAAACCTGACCCATCATGGGACACTGCATAGATAGCCTTACTGTAATAGTCTTCTGTCTATCCTTTAAACATAAGCTTAGAAGGTCAAGTGAATTACCTATCGCATTCCTTATAAACTTCCTATGGCCTCCATATGAGGCTGGACCTGAGGCCTGCTGGGTAGAATGACTTGAGAAAAGGCCATTTTGGGGCTTCCCTGGTGGCGCAGTGGTTGAGAATCTGCCTGCAAATGCAGGGGACATGGGTTCGAGCCCTGGTCTGGGAGGATCCCACATGCTGTGGAGCAACTAGGCCCGTGAGCCACAACTACTGAGCCTGCGCGTTTGGAGCCTGTGCTCCGCAGCAAGAGAGGCCGCGATAGTGAGAGGCCTGCGCACCGCGATGAAGAGTGGCCCCCGCTTGCCACAACTAGAGAAAGCCCTCGCACAGAAACGAAGACGCAGCACAGCAAAAAAATAAATTAATTAATTAATAAACTCCTGCCCCCAACATCTTCTAAAAAAAAAGAAAAAGCCATTTTGGACTTTCAGAACTAAAAGGAGGGGGAGAATCTGCATCACTTGAGACTGGATGACTAGATGCACTTGCGTCTGTGATGAGTTTGTTGTGGGAGTGAGAGGTTGAGGGGAAACAGCCTGCTCTTTCTTCTGTTATATTACACATGGAACCATCCATGTCCGCACCTCCCAGGAAACATGAAAATATCTCCAGCTAGTGGAGTAGCAGCCTCTTTCCTACTGTCTTTGACTTTTCATTCGGCTGCTTTTGAAATGACCCTTAAAAAAGTGAAAGATTAAAGGAAAGCAGGCTGCCAAGTACCTGAAAGAAACCAGCTTTTGGAACTAAGCTTATAAACAAGGGCTCAGGCTTCAACAGAAGGAGGAAGGATAAAAGGGCCAAGGAATTCCTCTGTCCTCTGTACTCAGAGGATGTAGCTTCATTGTTAGAGGAAAAAAATGAATAGAATGAACCTCTTTTGGCCTCACAGTGTGTAGCAAGAGTGTTGAGAAGGAGGAAGATGAACTTTCAGACATCTGTGAAGGGCAGAACATTTTCTCCAATATGATTGGTTTAGACTGTGTGAAGCCACCATTCTCATGGGCCATCATGCATACCGTGGCAAGGGCAAGGCTATAGGAGGAAAGGGGAAGTCACATGTTTGGGATTTTCCTGCAATTGTTCCTAGGTTCCCAGTCATGCTAATTTTGGAGATAAGAAAGACACTTCTTAATGGACCTGTGACAGTCATCTGTGACTGCCAGATGACGTCTTGCTTTCCCCTTTGTATCTGACACAGCTGTACTTCTGCCTTTGTTTTTCACTGTACCCTTCAGATTAACTCTGTATGTAGAATACATGGCTTTCTTCAGGAATCAAGCCCCTCCCAGCATTCAGCCCAAGGTTTCAGTATCGCTTTGAACATGAATGAAGGACATCTTAGCATGATGAGAGAAGCTCTGTGAACAGTTACGGCTCTACTTTCTGAAGCTTCTGCTTCAGGAAGACTGTTTTACGTCTCCACATAGTACTCTCATATAGTCAGTTCTAACCTTGGAGCATCTTCTTTAAATAAGTCTGACTTATTTTACTCTGTGCATCTTCAGTATTTTATCTTGCTTCTCACAGATGGTTAGGCTCTACTTGAATATATTATTCATATGTTATGCTCCTCCTAGCAAAGATAGAAATTGTTGGGATACTATTCTTAAACCATTAAGAAAGATTTCTCTCATTCTGATAGTCATCCATTACTTTTATTATGACCACAATAGCAAAACACAATCTTGCCCCAAAGGGACATTATTATTTTACATTTATAACTTTGTAAATACCTGTCATATGAAATGCTGAAGGCGTCCTTTAATTATTGTTGTTTCTTTCTGAGAAGCAAGAAAGTGAGACCATATGATTAATTCCTGTGTCTGTGCCGCATGACCATTTTAATTACATGAAAAATGGTTATAGTTTAAATTAGTGGGTACCTGGCATAATTCCGGCTTTGTAAGAATGAATATCCTCTGGCAATCCCACTGCCACAACAATTTACATTTCAATTACTCTTATGACTAATATTTCCAACTAAGAAGTACTAGAAAGGAACAACAACAAATTCTGAGAAGTAGCAATTTAAACTTTTTACTTCCATTATGACTATTTTTAAACTTAAGAAGCCAACCTACAGGATGGTTAGGGACACTACTCGAAGGTACTTCTTTCTCCCTCTGAGCGAGGCCTTCTGAAAAGATGTTATTTATGAATAAGTAAGAGAACAAAGAGGATCAGTCCACAATAGGCTAATGACAGAAAGCAGACTTCTAAGTACAGGAATGATGGCTGCCCTAAAATAGTACAAAGAAGTTAAATACTAAGGGAGGAAATGAGGCCCCATAGATAACAGACTCTGTGTTTGCAAATTCTCTCAAAATATCTTCTTAAGTAAATGGCAATGCTCATATGGCCCACAACTATGAGATATTTTGGGTATGGAATTAAAAGATACAAACTACTATGTTTAGAATAGATAAGCAACAAGGATATATTACACAGCACAGGGAATTATAACCATTATCTTATAATAACTCTCAATGGAGTACAATCTGTAAAAGTACTGAATCACTGTGCTGTAGACCTAAAACTAATATAATATTGTAAATCAACTATACTTCAATTAAAAAAATACTTTGCTAGTGTGGGGGAATTTCCATGAATGATTTATTGAGACTCGATCTATATGTCAAGTATTTTACTTCTAACTAGTACTCTTAAATGATTTGGCATGTTGAGTAGAAACCAAAATATTTTTTAAGAAGCAGGTTGAATGTCATTTCAATAAATTCTCCATTGTCTTTAACGTATCAGTTCAGAGCATCAATTATGAACATCAATCATGACCATTATAAATTGCTCCAAATGTTTCTTGTGTTAACATGGATTTTTCAGAAAGTTTTAGTGGTAGCATTTGCCTAATGCCAGTCCCAGCCACATGACATGGCTTGAAAATATGTAGGAGAGTTTAGGTGGAATGAAAGAAAAAGCAGCTGTTTGTTCATTTTTGAACCAGTATCTTAGGAGCTGGTGAGAGCTGACGGAGGTGGCAGGAGGGACAGGTTCCTGGTGCTAAATGTTTAATTTCATGTCTCTCTCTAGGAGAGCAGGTGCACAAAGGAAAGTACTAACTTATCTGCTCTTGCCTCATTGATTTTTCAGTGAATAGACCATGAACTATTCCCACTTCATTCATAACATCTATGTCACAGTCACCTCACCTGTCATAAAGACACAAAAGTGAATGAAGTAAATGTTCTTTTTTTTTTTTTTTTTTTGATGAGTAGAGCTTGTCAGTTGCTGCCTGACTGTCAAACTGTGAGTTGAAACTCTGGGAAGTTTTGGGTTCTTTGAGTTCTTTGACTAGCTTATGTATTTGTTCAGCTGTTGGAGATTGCTTTGTTACCAAATAAGTGCATTAATTTTAGATATTAAAAAATAAAAATAACCAACCTCTGGAATAGATCGGTATATTTATAAAGCTTTCTTCCTTTAGCCACAGGCATTTCCTTGAAAGTGAACTATATGACTTTTTTTTTTTAATCAAGCAATATCTACATTTTATTTTCTCTTCCTGTTGTCTACAACATAATTCCACATAGCTTCAATATAATTTGCTATTCTTCTCATATTAAATTTAATGATTCATAGTTATGCTTTTTAACATTGTATTGACAGGGTTTCATTGAGTTGGTCAATTTTTTTTTTTTACATTTTTATTGGAGTATAATTGCTTTACAATGGTGTGTTATTTTCTGCTTTATAACAAAGTGAATCAGTTTTACATATACATATATCCCCATATCTCTTCCCTCTTGCGTCTCCCTCCTTCCCACCCTCACTGTCCCACCCTTCTAGCTAGTCACAAAGCACTGATCTCCCTGTGCAAATGAAGCAACTGACAAAGGATTAATCTCCAAAATTTACAAGCAGCTCATGCAGCTCAATATTCAAAAAACAAACAACCCAATCCAAAAATGGGCAGAAGACCTAAATACACATTTCTCCAAAGAAGATATACAGATTGCCAACAAACACATGAAAGAATGCTCAACATTATTGATTATTAGAGAAATGCAAATCAAAACTACAATGCGATATCATCTCCTCCAAAGAAGATATACAGATTGCCAACAAACACATGAAAGAATGCTCAACATTATTGATTATTAGAGAAATGCAAATCAAAACTACAATGCGATATCATCTCACACTGGTCAGAATGTCCATCATCAAAAAATCTAGAAACAATAAATGCTGGAGAGGGTGTGGAGAAAAGGGAACCCTCATACACTGTTGGTGGGAATGTAAATTGATACAGCCACTATGGAGAACAGTATGGAGGTTCCTTAAAAAACTAAAAATAGAACTACCATACAACCCAGCAATCCCACTACTGGGCATATACCCTGAGAAAACCATAATTCAAAAAGAGTCATGTACCACAGTGTTCATTGCAGCTCTGTTTACAATAGGCAGGACATGGAAGCAACCTAAGTGTCCATCGACAGATGAATGGATAAAGAAGATGTGGCACATATATACAATGGAATATTACTCAGCCATAAAAAGAAATGAAATTGAGTTATTTGTAGTGAGGTGGATGGACCTAGCATCTGTCATACAGAGTGAAGTAAGTCAGAAAGAGAAAAACAAATACCATATGCTAACACATATATATGGAATCTAAAAAACAAACCAAAAAAATGGTCATGAAGAACCTAGGGGCAAGATGGGAATAAAGACACAGACCTA
>NW_006780788.1:255943-270304 GCF_000442215.2 Lipotes vexillifer | reverse complement strand
TTTTTTTTTTTTTTTTTTTTTCCGGTATGCGGGCCTCTCACTGCTGCGGCCTCTGTCACCGTGGAGCACAGGCTCCGCACAGGCCTAGCCGCTCTGCGGCATGTGGGATCTTCCCAGACCGGGGCACGGACCTGTGTCCCCTGCATCGGCAGGCGGACTCTCAACCACTGTGCCACCAGGGAAGCCCTCTGTGAGGTTTTTTGTTTTTGTTTATGTTTTTGTTTTTCCCGGGGTTGATGGGGAAAGGCTTTTGTGAGCAGAAAATAAATGAATGATTGTTACTTGACACTTTAAGTTAGAATTCAGTTTATTAAAGGAATAGTTTAAAACCTGGTTTTTCTTAAGCCTTTAAACTCAATGCCCACATGTGATTATACTATTATTAATCTAGTAAACTTTAAGGATCACTATGGGGGATGGGTGATAATTTTCCATCAATTCAAATTGAAATGAATAAACTTAAGTAATCAGGCTCATTTTAAACTTAGTCTATTACATTCCTTTAAACCTTTAAAAATATGTTTAAATTCTTTCATTCTTTGATTTTACAAAGTACAAAGTAAATTTGCTCATCTGTATACCTAATTCTAAGGTTTGCTGGGGTTAAGAGACACTTTCTCACTAATGAAGTAGCTTTACTATTCCAGGTAAGTTGGAGCTTCCCATCCCATGAGAACTTGGACAGCTGTTGACTAGAGCGTTTTTTGCCTGGATGCTGAATGAAGCCAATTCATTTTGTACCACTGAGATAACATGCACTCTTGCTTCTAGTTGCTTTTACAACAGCCATTCTTAGTCTAAACTCTCTAGATTCAATTGGTTTCTGTTGCATTTCAGTCACATCTCACCAAATATTTTTCACCTAACTTAGGTTTGCAACATCCCAGAAAAGTAGCAGCTTCCTTTAACCAATCTTTCTCTGATTAATTGAATGCTAGATTGTTTTTATATTCTTTTTCTATGACCACAGCAATTTTGTGGATATTAAAAAGACCTGCACTTGGACTCTACATATCTCCCATAATTTGGTCTGTCTGTAAGACCACAATTTCTAAGATCCCACTGATTACATCATCAATCTACACACACTTCTTCATGGACTAGTGTTTGTAACTCAACGGACAAAACTACCACAGCCTCAACCAATGTGGAAACCCAAGAGTCCAAGATTCTAGAAGGTAGGGAAGAAGATAGGGGAGCACAGAGTATAACCTAATTGCCAACATGATCTTTGGTCATGTACCAACGGCAGTCTCAGGTTCTTTAACAGTATAATATCTATCACAAGGTGTGTGATAAAAACTCAGTGAAATCATATGCTTGGAAAGTGTATGAATTTTTTTTTCACAAATAAAAGGCATGAGACCTATGATTATCATATTTATATTTTTCATCATTTGGATATAAAATAATTCTTTTAGGTGTAAACATCTAATGCATATTTTATTTTATTTTTTATTTTATTTTATTTTATTTTATTTTTTTAACATCTTTATTGGGGTATAATTGCTTTACAATGGTGTGTTAGTTTCTGCTTTATAACAGAGTGAGTCAGTTATACATATATATATGTTCCCATATCTCTTCCCTCTTTGTCTCCCTCCCTCCCACCCTCCCTATCCCACCCCTCCAGACAGCCCCAAAGAACCGAGCCGGTTTCCCTGTGCCATGCGGCTGCTTCCCACTGGCTATCTACCTTACGTTTGTTAGTATATATATGTCCATGTCTCTCTCTCGCCCTAACACACCTCACCCTTCCCCCTCCCCATATCCTCAAGTCTGTTCTCCAGTAGGTCTCTGTCTTTATTCCTGTTTTACCCCTAGGTTCTTCATAACATTTTTTTTTCTTAAATTCCATATATATGTGTTAGCATACGGTATTTGTCCTTCTCTTTCTGACTTACTTCACTCCGTATGACAGACTCTAGATCTATCCACCTCATTACAAATAGCTCAATTTCGTTTCTTTTTATGGCTGAGTAATATTCCATTGTATATATGTGCCACATCTTCTTTATCCATTCATCTGACGGCGGGCACTTAGGTTGTTTCCATCTCCGGGCTATTGTAAATAGAGCTGCAATGAACATTTTGGTACATGACTCTTTCTGAATTCTGGTTTCCTCAGGGTATATACCTAGTAGTGGGATTGCTGGGTCATATGGTAGTTCTATTTGTAGTTTTTTAAGGAACCTCCATACTGTTCTCCATAGTGGCTGAACCAATTCACATTCCCACCAGCAGTGCAAGAGTGTTCCCTTTTCTCCACACCCTCTCCAGCATTTATTGTTTCTAGATTTTTTGATGATGGCCATTCTGACTGGTGTGAGATGTGTAAACATCTAATGCATATTTTATTTTTAAGAGATGTATTGTGGATGAAAAAAGATTGCATAGAAAACACCATACAACAAGAGTAGTCCTTCAAATTTTGTGAGTGTATATCACAGAAGGAAATAGTCTTGGGTAATAAAAAATCCCAACTCTGCTATATAGACTATGTGACACAAAATATGTATTGCTTCTGAAATAAATTAAATATGACTTAGGAGAATGAGCTAAAGAGACAATTTTTGGGACTGAGAGGCTAGAACCTTTTACAATAAATAAAATAAATCCTAACAAGTACCCTTTTTTCCCCTTCAGGCCTTTCCTATTAAAGTAATAAATGCTTACAAAACAGATATTCAGCTACATAACCAAATAGATTGAATTGGACTGAGGAACAATTCACAACTGTAATTTTGATTCTTCAAACTTTTGGAAACAAAACTACTTTGAGATAAATAATGAAATTTTAAATCAGAATAGCATCTGATTGAAAAGATTTTAAATCTGTGACTTCTTTTTGAAGTTGTATCTTTTTGGATGCTCACCGTTAATCTCAAGAGTGAGTTGGATTTACAACCACAATTCAAACTTTCAGAAGTCCTTGGCTGTATGAGCTTGGCTGCCCTCACCAGCCAGCAGGCCTATAAAACACCTGAGTTGATTCTATTTATTCTGGAGGGGAGGAGCAAAGTTGTGCAAAAAAACACAGGAAGAGAGTTCCCTAGGCAAAACTATGATGGATTCAAAATTTCTTTATCTTCTCACTGTCCTTGTGGCATCTGTTCTTTCTCAGCCTCCCACGCATTCCCTGTGCTCTTGTGATCAGAGTATGATCATGCTTCTTGATTATAGCATCAGTTCATTAACCCATTGCTTTATTATAGGATTTGTCAACCCCACCATCCATACAAACTTGTTGGTTATCTGTGCCACTCTCCTTACTGTGCTTTTTAGGTGGAAATAGGTTTTAATAAATTGATCATACGTAAAGGTAGTCTATCAGTGTCTTAGCTTGGGCTGATATAACAAAACATCATAGACTGGGCAGCTTAAACAACAAATATTTATTTCTCATAGTTCTGGAGGCTAGACATCTAAGATTGGCATGTTGGCATGGTCTGGCTCTGGTAAGAGCTCTCTTCCTGGCTTACAGATGACTGCCTTCTTGCTGTATCCTCATATGGCAGAGAGAGACAGACAGAGACAAACAAGGAAAATGCACACTCTAGTCTCTCTTCCTTCTCCCTCTCTCTTTTAAAAAAATATTTATTTATTTATTTATCTGGCTGTGTCGGGTCTTAGTTGCAGCACGCAGGCTCTTCATTGTGGTGCGCGGGCTTCTTTCTAATTGTGGTGCGTGGGCTCAGTAGTTGCAGCACGTGGACTTTCTAGGTGTGACACAAGGACTCTAGAGCATGGGGCTTAGTTGCCCCGTGGCATGTGGGATCTTAGTTCCCCGACCAGGGATCGAACCCACGTTCCCTGCAGTGGAAGGCAGACTCAACCACTGGACCCTCTCTTCCTTCTCTTATAAGGATACTAATTCCATCATCACAGGGCCTCCACTCTGATGATCTTATCTAAACCCAATTACCTTGTGAAAGTCCCACCTCTGGATATCATCACACTTGGGATTAAAGCTTTAACATATGAATTTTCATGGGATACAGCCATTCAGTCCATAGAAATCAGTGTATGAGTTATCGTTTTCTAAGGCAACATATTAAAGTCTCTCCAGTAGGTTGTCATGGCAATATAGCAGGTAGGGGCAGATAAATGAGTAAGTAAGGGAGATAGTTTAGCAGTGGCCAGATCTTTAGCCCTCTTCTAAATGTTTTTACCATTCACCTCTGTCTGGAGCTGGTGCAGGATATGTAGGGTTCAGTCAATAAAGGCATGACATCTTTTTTTCCATCTCATGAACAAAGATGGATTCTCTGTTTGTCCTTGTGCCCAACTACACTAGCAGGTAGCTGTAGCAAGGACAAGGTGACTGTTTGCAGTAGACTAAACCCCTGTATTTCCCAGCCAGAGGTCAGCTATTCTGCTTCTGAAGAGGTAAACAATACCACCTTATGAGTACTTTTCTTAAAGAATGTGGATGCTTTTTTAGTGTCAGCATAAGTGAATGAATAAGAGGATCTGGAGGACACAACATAAGGAGCCAGGATGTGAGTGCCAGGAACCCTCTGAGCAGCGAGCGGGTAATTAGACTGGTAAGACTGGGGAGGTAGGTTTCAGCTGTGGGAGAGGTGAGCTGAACAAGCAGCTCCAGTAGAGCTCTGTGCTGTGCTAATACCCACAGCACAGAGCAGCAGGGACCAGGAAACTGGAATAGAGCTGCCAAGCAAGGAAGGGGAAGAGGCAAGCCCAAAGCCAGTCTGAGGTCTCAGAGAAGGAGTCTGGAGATTTAGTGGGGATGGAAAAGTCAGAAGATGAGCAGGTAGGGTAATAAGAACATGAACCAGAGCTGAGGAGAGGGGTTTATTTAACTGACTTCCCAGGTCATTCTCTTGGCAGGAGGCAATACCCAGTGGTAGGAGAAAGGATACTAGGTGTCTCCAGGCTGAGAGGCAGGTATCCAGAGGACAGCTGCTGGGAGGTAAACCCTGATGTTCTATGTAGCCAAATCAGAGGTAACCTTATATCCCTTCCACCTTCCACCAGTTCTTAGATACCAGGAGCACTACCTGAAGGAATGCTGCATGATCAGAACATTCTGTCAGACCAGAAACAAATATGAGCAGTGTCCCACAGAACTGCCCATATCTGAGAATCAGAGACTCTCAGAGTCAGAAGGACCTGTGCCAGTGAGTGACCCTACTGAACTGAGGTTTGTCCTGACCTCCTGAAAGCTTTCCTTCCTAAAAGACAAAACCTCGGAGCCCACTAGAAGAATCCTGAGCCTTATTTCTTTGTCTTTAGTATTGCTCTTTACCCAGAACATCCTAAAAGAAGAAAAGGAGTTATTTTGACTGCTTTCCAGTAGATTTATTACCCAATGTAAGGCAGGGAACCTTTTGCTTGCATTCAGCCCACAGACATGTTTCCTTATGTATCTGTTTCCTAGGGTTGCCTTAACTAAGTACCACGAAGTGGGTGGCTCAAAAGAACAGAAATTTGTTGGCTCACAGTTCTGGCAGCTAGAAGTCAAAAATCAAGATGATGGAAATGCCATGCTCCCTTTGAAACTTAGAAGGGTGGTATTTTCCTTGCCTTTTCCTACCTTCTGGTCATTGCTGACAATCATTGGTATTTCTTGGCTTGTAGACGGATCCCTCCAATCCTCTGTCTTCACATGATGTGTGTCTCTGACTTCACATGGCCATCTTCTATAAGGACAACAGTCGTATTGAATTAGGGGCCCACTTTACTCCAGTATGACCTCATTTTAACTAATTACATCTGCAAAGAACCTATTTCCAAGAAAGGTCACATTCTTAGGTACAAGAGGTTGAAACTTCAACATACCTTTCTGGGGGGACATAATTTAACACATGACACTTTATGTGAGAATTTTCTGGCCATTTGTGGAAGCCCTCTGGTTTCAGCCCTAGTAGCCCCAACACTAGAATTGGATTACATGAATTGAGGGTAAAAGAACTGATTTTACTCTCACAGGACTTGTATTCAATGTGAACTGAGGTCATTCTACAATAGTAGGATACATGACCACCTCTTACTGTTCACCCTGAATCCATAGTGAAGGAACATCTCACCAGGCCCCTTCTATTAGAGACACTAATAATGCTTGCTTCTCAGTCTAGGATAGTTATATGATACTACAAAATGGAATATGTTTTTAGGATAATTTTCAGATTTTTCCAATTCTGCTCTGAGTTTTAGTTCTAGTTTCAGTTTAAAAGTATCTAGCACTGGTCTCAAGGGTTAGGGTCAAATGGGAGCTGGGTCATGGTGGTGTGCTGTTAAGGGCTGAATGTGTCCCCCTCAGAATTCATATGTTGAAGTCCTTACTCCGAATGTAATGGTTTTTGGGGATGGAGTCTTTGGGAGATAATTAGGTTTAGAAGAGGTCTTATAAGGTGAAACTTTGTAAGAAGAGACACCAGAGAGCTTGCTTGCTCTCTCTCCACCACGTGAGAATACAGTGAGAAGGCATCTGCAAGTTAGGAAAAGAGCTCTCACCAGAAACCAGCTATACTGGCACCCTGATCTTGGACCTCCAGCCTCCAGAACTGTGAGAAAATAAATTTCTGTGGTTTATGCTACCCAGTCTATGGTATTATGTCATGGCAGCCCAAGAAGACAAAGATATGCTCTATATTCTCATGTTACCTCAGCATAACTATTAAATTACAAGTGCCTTGTGGGCAGTAGCTGGCTCTTTTATGCATAATAGACAGTAGTGCTTTACCTAAGTCCCACATTTGTGTTACACTGAAAATGCCCCTATTTTATAGATGAAGAAACAGAATTAGGAAGATTTGATGAACCTAAGCTGAGCTCAAATTTCTCTTCCAACCTGCCTGTCTACCCCACTGCCCTGCCCTATACCTGGTATCGTCTCAGTGTCTTGGACATAACTTCATTAAATTGAATCCGCTATGTAGAAACATGTTGTGGACAGTATGGGAAAAAAAGAGACTGTGTGGGTTGAGTCCAGTGAAAATAGTGTGGTTGGGTTTTTTTGCTTTCCCTCTGGAGTGTACCTGTAATTGTTGTCATTACAGCTTTACAGATATCCTTGTCTCCTGAAATCCATACAGACAAGCAGAAGGTTGGAATGGGCAGGAGAGATATACCTACTTACAAAGGCAGGGGGTGGCCAGACAGGAGGAAATGAGCAGCCCTCAGTGATGGTGATGCAGAGGCAGGTGGGGTATCTAGAGAGAAGAATTGCAATTTCACAGCTTCAATACGCCCAGCAGGTCTTTTGCTCCTGCTGTGGTTCTGTACTTTCATCCTCCTGATTGGTAAAGACCACACAGTTTCATACTGGCTTATGAGCATGACTGAATGTTTCCCAGTGTGGACAAGCAAATGGAGGAAATTTAATCAAGTGCCTGTGAGGGCCTTGAAGTACAAATGGGCTCTAACAGATTTGATATTAAAAAAAAATTATCATTCGGGTTGCCAATTGCATTATTAATTTTTCTTCATTATAAATAATATCCCAAGCCTAAGTATTTAGGGAGAGATTAGTCAGAGTCATAACACTCTCCTTGACAGATATACACACAGGGTCTTCCTTGGCTACTTTTCTTGAAGCTCACAGAAGAAAGGGTAGTCTAAATAGGATCAATGAGATCTGGGAAGGAAAGTTTAAAGTTAGCTATTGCACATTCTTTGGAAATTGGGTGAATGGTCTACATTCTAGGGAGGTGGGTAAATTGGTAGCGATTCTATTCTTGAGTGTCAGTGTTTATAAATCATGGTGTTAGGTATCCTTTGGCAATGTGGAGGGAATGAGGACTGTTCCAGCTACCTAAGAATTTACAGTCTCCAGGTGGCTGGTATAATTTAGAATGAGTGGAGCAGGGAAGACTTAAGAGGGGAATATTGGGGACAACTGAGAAGAGTATTTCATTAAACATAATGTGGTTATGGACCACTCAGGTAAGCTGATAATAATGTAAATTTCTGGGACCTGCCACAGACTCTAATTCAGATTTTTTTTATAATTATCTCTGGTGGTTTTGATGCAGATGGACACAGTCAAGAATTGTAGGTTCAGAAAAAGAAGAATTCTGTGGTTTGGCTGTAACAGGCCATTCTCAGTAAAAAAAAAAAAAAAGTGGCATAAGATGAAAGCAAGCATGGGGCACCAAAACTTGCTAGGCTAGAGAGGTAGAAGACAAATGCAATGGGATAGGTAAAAAAAATCTTAAACACAGACACAACACTGTAGAATTTGGAATACCTTTTTAAATTTCAAAATTCTTTAACACTTCCTAATTTTTTCAGCAATTTCCTTAACTTCAGCCCATAAGTTAGAATTTTTTAAATATCCAAATATTATTTGTTTTTACCATTTTTCAATTTTATTATCAAAAATACAAGTCATCAATTTTGCAAAGCTTAACCTTACAGGATTGAAGCAATACCTTCTCAAGCACTATCAGCTGCTAGATTGTTCTGTAGGTAATTACTTTGCATTTTAAAAAATGTCATTTTATTGAAGAATGACTGACATACAAAATGCTGCACATGTTTAATGTATAAAACTTGATGAGTTTGGAGATAAGTATACTACCATGAAACCATCACCAAAATATATGCCATAAATATATCCATCCTCTCCAAAACTTTCCTCCTGCCCTCTTTATTATTAATTTGTCATAAGAACACTTAACATAAAATCTAGCCTCTTAGCAAAATTTAAGGATGTATGATGCTTAATTTTTTGTGTCAACTTGACTGGCCAATGCCCAGATAGCTGGTAAAACATTTCTGGGTGTGTCTGTGAGGATGTTTCTGGAAGAGATTAGCATTTGAACCTGTAGAATAAATAAAGAAGATTGCCAGTGCAGGTGGACATCATCTAATCCATTTAGGGCCTGAGTAGAACCAAAAAAGATGGAAGAATGATGAATTTGCTCTCTTTGCTTGAGTTGGGACATCTGTCTTCTCCTGCCCTTGGATATCAGTACTCCTGTTTCTCAGGCCTTCAGATTCAGACTGGGACTTGCTCTGTCAGCTCCCCTGGTTTTCAGGCCTTTGGACTCAGACTGAATTCACCCTCAGCTTCCCTGTTTCTCCAGCTTGCTGATGTTAGATCATTGGACTTCTCTGCCTCCATGATCACATCTTGATCCTTCTCTCTCTCTCTCTCTCTCTGGGGAACCTGACTAATAGGATACAATACAGTAATGTTACCTGTAGGCACCATGATGTACAATGGATCTCTAGGACTTATTCACCTTACATAATTAAAATTCCATAAATTGCCATTTTAATGTGATCACTACTACTACCATTATTGTTCTGCTAGCTATTTTAATGCCTTTGAAATCAGAGACTCTTGCTTTTCTTCTTAACCCCTCATGGAACAATGGTCATCAAACACTTACTGATTATCTAGTTTGGAAATATGGCACATATGCATGAGGTTGACACACTTCTACAGACTTAACCAAAGTTACCACTTTGCTTTATTATTTTTTATCATCTATGTCATTTAACTTTCCTTGTATATTTTTCATCTCCTAATTTATTTGTGTACATTCTGGATGGTTTCCCCAGGTACTTCCAAATTTATAAATTTTCTTCTCAACTGTATCTAGTCTCCACTTATGCATCTATTGAATGTTTTAAAATTTTTGAAGATTATATTTGAATATCTGTATTATTCTTTTTCAGATTGGTTTGTTCTTTTTCGCATGATGTTATATTCTTGTTTTATGCATTCTCTCCTTTCCCTTTTCCTTTTTTTGATTATTTAAAGTATATTTTAAGGTCCTTTAAACTTGCTCTATTTCCTTCAGTTGGTCAGATATGGATTCTCTGATTTTGTTGCACTTTCTTCCTATTGTATATGGTGGTGTGTTTTCTTACATTTTTGGACATTTTGTTAATGAGTTCATCCTTACTGGGTTTGTCTTCCATGGGCATCCCACATATGCCTTGAGCTGTGTAGACACCGTAATTGGATGGTTCGGGATGTCCTATGAGATTTGCTGATCATAGATCAATTCTTAAGTTAGTCTTTGGTTCAGGATATCTTCATCATTTTGGTAGTATAACTTTGGTCACCTTGCCCATATTGGGCACAGGGTAAGGACTCCAGTTTTATTTAGAGCCCAGATTGACTGGCTCATCTTCAACATAATCCTGGGCCTCTGGATGCAGTTTTTTTTTTTTTCTCGTTCCAGCTCACAGACTATGAAATCCTTTCTTCATTCTTAGCTTTAGGCAGCAATCCCAGTTTCAGGTACAGGGCCTTATGGCCGTAACTCCTGACTCTGCCCAAACATTAGAACTCTAGCCCCTAGTATCTGATCCTGGTATCCCTGTGGGTGGTGAAGAATTTCCCTCTTGCTTAGAACTTTTCATATTTCCCTCATTTATGACTTTTCCTAAGGAAAATTTTCCCTTTTTCCTTTTGGGTCAGCTACCGTTTTTGGATTTCTAAAGCTTATTTCATCCAAAAGTACTACATAGTTATAGCAAGATGAAGAGATGTCTATATCTGCCTAGATCACCATCTTTTCTGGAGGACTTAGAGAATTTTATCATTATTCCCATTTTATTGATGAAGATAGAGGAGGTTGGGGTCAGCTGAGTCCATGTTAGAGGCACAAAACTGATATTATTGAAGCACATTTTATATTTGCCTGTTAAAAAGTAGGTGAATTTAGGTGAACCCAAGGAAGTCACATAGGAAGTTAGAGGTGAGGAGGGTGGTGGGGAATGATAAATGTAGGTTATAAGAGTCATCAAGGCATGAGGTGAGGTACAGATTCAAATGTATTCAAGAGGCAGGCCAGAAACAATGGCAGTCACCATATTATAATACAAAAGGAGTGGTGAGGAGATTCTAACTGGGGCAGGCATACTTTGCTGAACATCTTCAAATTCTAAAACTTTCAAATAACATTCTGGCAAAAACCACAACTGCTGACTAAATTCAAATTGGTCGCTATTTTGCCACCTGTGGATTAAGTCATTCAGACTTTGTCTTTTAAGCAGGGGGGGTAGGTGGTACAAAATCCCTCCTTTGAAGTCCACTTCATTATTCTTAGCATAGTTGATTTTCATAATGCATATCAAAGTTTATTTTGCATTCCATGAGCACATAAAAAATAAGAGTTGGGAGAGGTAGCCAACCATATGCTAAACAATATGAGATACCTTATTAAAGTGACCCTTTTACAGTATGGGTAATGTGCTCATAAAATTTTGAAAAAAAGTCTCTTTTATGATTTGCAGACCATAGGGAATAAATAAACATTGTTTCATACATACCTAAGTTTCCGAAAGGCAGATTTCTTTTGTCTGGTAGAACTTCAAGGTCCCAAAGGGGGAAAAAAGGGAAAAATGTATGCTGATTCCATGGATCTCTTTGCAAAGGAAAAGCTGGTCTAGGGCAAGATAAAACCAGAGTAATACAGGGACAAACCTGATGGGATATGATCAAAGTAGGGTACCAGAGGATGGGGCTGTTGATTCTCCTCCTCCTCCTCTTCTCCCCGCTCCCTCCTCCTCTCCTTCCCTTTCCCCCTCCTTTCCCCTCTTCCTCCCCATCCCCTCCCCCTCCCCCTTCTTCTTTTTCTTCTTCTTTCTTCTTCTTCTTCTTCCTCTTCTTTTTGGCAGCGTGACCATTTGGATCTTTTTCAGAGTTTATAGGGTCAGACTTTTTCAGCTTCTTGTTCCAGGGTGGGGGTTCTCAAAGTGTGGTCCCTAGACCAGCAGCACAACATCACCTGGGAACTTGTTAGAGTGGCAAATAGTCTCCCTCTCAGATTCACTGAATCAGAAGCTCTCTGGGTGGGGCCCAAAAGTGGGTTTTAAGAAACTCTCCAGGTGATTCTGATGCACTGCTGATGTTTAAGAACAACTAATCTAGGGAAATAAATTTTATATGGTAGACATTTCTGCATCCTTAACTGACATGCAGTAGACAGAGCCATCAGGATCAGGCAGAACTTAAAAAATAGCAAGACTGGACTTATAATAATAATAGCTGGTTCTTATTGAGTACTAACTACTTCTCTAAGTATTTTACATGCATTGACCTACTTACCCTACAGGAACACTATTACTATTCCAATATTATACAGGAGAAAAATCTCAGAAGCTCAGAGAAGTAACTAGTCCTAGGTCACATGGTGCTGGCTGCATACCAAAATCCATTCTTGAAAACTCAACTTACTTACTTACTCTATTTGAGGACCTCAAGGTGGCATGGAGGTCACTAACTCTGATGAGACTGGGTAATGCTGGTCTCCTGGGAGTAATACATGAAGATGCTTCACTTCAGTGGATGGTGGCTGCGTTTTAATAACTGGCTAGAGAATATCCTTCAGGCGGAGCAGACTGGATAGAAATAAAGTGAGATGGGAATAAGTCTGGTTGGGTCACAGCCAAGTCATGAACCATGTTGATTCCCCCAATTTACTATCACTTGCTTAGTGCCTGTCAGGGCAGCCAGCTGGTTCTCCTCCAAGACACTGTCAGCATACTCAACTCTGTTTTCTCTGCTTCCAGAGATATTGCAATGATTGTCCCCACAAGGAAAAGTCTGAAAGTTGAATGTCTTAAAAACTGGAGATTCCTTTTTAACAGCTGTAAGGAAATTTGACAGCTCTAGATCTCTGAAAATAAGATTATTTTATTTCACAGGGTATTGTAATGGCTGATTTGCGTTTTGCTCCGTTCTGCCTCTACATTGAGGGTCTGGTGTTCATTTGTTGCCTTCTTGTCTATTTTCCTGGACTTTCTAGATCTGTTACAGGAAACAGAAATTATTCCATAGGAGCAAAGAAATAGTAGGCTGTTCCTATTTTATACACAGACTGAAGTGAGTCATTAGTAAAATTGGTGGTATCAGTGAAAGAGAAAAAATTGGTCAAATTCCTAGGGAAAAACAAATAAATAAGCAAGCAAGCAAATCAAAAGCAATGGTGAATTGGGAATTGCCCCAAGATTAAGAAGAGATTCTCAGGATATTGGTTTCCTTTCCTCATAATTCTTAGTGATTTTGAGGTCCTTTGTTGACAATTAAAGGTATTATATACACAACTGATGACTCCATGCCTGAACAGATTGTGTGTGTGTGTGTGTGTGTGTGTGTGTGTGTGTGTGTCTTTGTCTGATTTGGATGTTATTATTTGGAAAGAGAAAGAGGACTCTGGGAAATCAGCTTCACTTTCTTCATATGTGAAATCAGACAACATATCTCAATCTCAGAATAGTTTTATTAATTGAATATAAAATATATATAAAATACTCAGCATTTTCACTTGCACATAACATATCCTCAAGAACTTTCAATAGTCCATATGAGTATTTTATAGGTTTCTATCTCTGACTCCACCTCACTTAATCCTGAGAACATTCTTATGAAGGAGATCTTGTCTCCTTTTGAAAACACCTGCCTGAACTGAAGCTTAAAGGGGTTAGGGGATTTGCCTAAGGTCACATAACTGGGAATTTACACAATTAAGTTTATACCCCAATTCTCTGATTTCAAATCTCTGCCTTATATCTACACTGTTAAGAAGTGAATGTCCGGGGCATCAGGGGAATATGAGCATATACCACTTTAAGGATCTTGGAGCAAGACGTTATATAGGGAGTGGATGAACTTCTCTCTGTTATAATGACTAGAGGTGGTCTGATTATGTCCAAACCTCTTAAAAATAAACTCTCTTGGGTCATCTCTGGACCAGCAACGATCAGTCCCATTAGTATTTTGTCATCAGTGTGTAGACTTGTTGATTTCCCTTAACTCTTCCCTGTTTAGTTTCCAGTCACTTACCCTGCATTTAATTCAGCTTGCTGATCAATTATTATAGTTTTGTCGTCCCTTCCAAACATTTCCCTACTCTTCACCCTCACTGAAACTTGACTCCTTTATATAAGAGCTAGAGTGGATTGTTTCCTCTACTACTTTACTTTTTCTGCTTTCAGCACCATGCAAGATTGATTACCTTTAAAGTTGAGTTAACTCCATTTTATTTATCTTTTGAGATGTGTCTTTAATTGCTAAAGGAACTTCCTGCTATTTCTTTTCAAATTATATTGAAATTGCTGACTGAATTTCACTACAACTACCTGGAGGCAAATTTGGTGGAAAATATTTTATGTTGCTTCCTGAGCCCCATAGTGAAACAAGCAATGTTTGCTTCAAACTACCAAAGCTGGCTTCAGTCCTAAATGAAGTTTCTAATTTTTTTTTCTAACCAAACATTTAATTGTTCGAATTTTTAAAACTGCCAGCGTAAACAGCTAGGTTCTTCTAACTGTGCTTGTGAAATATTTGATCTCATTTAGAAGCAAATCACTCACACCCTCTGCCAGGGGGACTATTGTTGATAAAATCAGGACTTTTTTTTTTTTTTTTTTTTT
>NW_006780788.1:189466-255525 GCF_000442215.2 Lipotes vexillifer | reverse complement strand
AACCCGCGTCTCCTGCAACGGCAGGCGGACTCTCAAGCACTGCGCCACCAGGGAAGCCCAAAATCAGGACTTTTGTATCTGCCTAGGTACTGTCTCCTCTCGAGTGGGATTCTTAATAAGATGGCTTAAGTGCTGCCTCTGCCTGGTTGGAAACGGTACTGCTTGTTGCTTTCTGGTTGGCAGAGGAAATCCCTTCATCTGCATTTACTCTTGCATTTGAGCCTGAAAGACCAAATACTGCCTTCAGGTTCTGCCACATGCCTGTGGGTTGGATTTGGAATCTAGATGTCCTCTTTATCTAAAGTTTTGTGAAAAACTTACAAATGGGGACACTTGAGGGGAGGTAGTATGAGAGATACCTTGTGCACGTTTACAGGAGCAAATGTTTTGAGAGTATATCTCTTCCTCACCTCCTCCTTCTTCTGTTTTCGCCTCTCAGTTGGGTCTTTGTGGAGGTGAATTCCCTGCTCACCGACATAGTGCATCTACTGTAGAGGGTTAGATTGCTTTCTGGGTCGTAGGTAAGATTTGTGGTTGCTGAATGTCAGGGATATGTTACAACTGGTGGCAAAATGAGAGCTCAGATCTATCTGCAGATGTTACCAGTTAGGGCCAGTGCCATTTCCCACAGCTGTGGGCCCTGAAACTCTCTTACCTACAGGTTCAGAACTATCTAATCCTTAAACCAGTGAGAGCCTGGGCTGATGGGATTTTGTAGTTCCTTTCCTTTTGGATAAGTGAGCTCCATAAAAGATTTGTTCTCCCCACGGACAGCCCAGTCTCCTGGCTTGACTTTTTCTTGGGACTCTGGCGACTAGCTCCCAATCCAGCCACCTTCTGGGTCTGGCCCTGACTCTCACTTAGGGGTCCTAAATTCCTGGCCTGGCTCTTGGACCCCAAGGGTGGCTTCTGCTTTGGTTACCTCTTTTAGAACCACCCATGTGTATTCACAGATGTGGCATGGATTTCTCCTTGTACTAAAAACTTCTGCCAGCTGAAGCTGTGCCCTACCCTGCACCCACAGGGCAGATCTCTTGGGTCTGAAGACTGGCTCACATTGAAATCAAGAGCACCACACCTCTTGGACTTGGTAATCTATACTCTTGGCTCCTCTCTATAGTGAACCAGCCATTTATTTCTGCCTGCTTATCCCCATCCATTTTCAAAACTGTCCTTGGCTTATAATTTCTTGCTGATGGGATCTTCCAGCATGTCACCCTTTATTTAGAAAGGTTTCTCATGCATGTAAAATCACCTGCTACAGTGTACAATTTAGCATGGATTAATAGCATCACAAGCAATAAATAATAAAAGAAAAATAGAATTTTACAGTTTTCTTATATCTTAATTTAATTCTAGTTTATTTTCTTTCTGACCCCTCCCCAAGATTGTGTAAGATTTCTTTGTTTTAAAACAAATATTAAGAATCCAATAGGTGACAAATACTTCTATGTCTTTTTTAAAAATCTTTATTGGAGTATAATTGCTTTACAATGTTGTATTAGTTTCTACTAAAAGTAAATCAGCTATACATATATCCCCATATCCTCTCCCTCTTGCATCTCCCTCCCACCCTCCCTGTCCCACCCCTCTAGGTGGTCACAGAGCACCGAGCTGATCTCCCTGTGCTATGCGGCTGCTTCCAACTAGCTATTTTATATTTGCTGGTGTTATATATGCCCATGCCATCTATTGAGATTATCATATGGTTTTTATCCTTAAATTTGTTAATACTGTGTATCACATTGATTGATTTATGTGTATTGAAGAATCCTTGCATTCCTGGGATAAACCCCACTTGATCATGGTGTATGATCCTTTTAAAATGTGCTGTTGGATTCTGTTTGCTAGTATTTTGCTGAGGATTTTTGTATCTATGTTCATCAGAGATATTGGCCAGTAGTTTTCTTTTTTTGTGACATTGTTCTCTGGTTTGGGTATCAGGGTGATTGTGGCCTCGTAGAATGACCTTGGGAGTGTTCCTCCCTTTGCTATATTTTGGAAGAGTTTGAGAATGATAGGTGTTAGCTCTTCTGTAAATGTTTGATAGAATTTGCCTGTGAAGCCATCTGGTCCTGGGCTTCTGTTTGTTGGAAGATTTTAAATCACAGTTTGAATTTCAGTGCTTGTGATTGGTCTGTTCATATTTTCTATTTCTTCCTGGTTCAGTCTTGGAAGGTTGCGCTTTTCTAAGAACTTGTCCATTTCTTCCAGGTTGTCCATTTTACTGGCATATAGTTGCTTGTTGTAGTCTCTCATGATCCTTTGTAATTCTGCAGTGTCCATTGTCACATCTCCATTTTCATTTCTGATTCTGTTGATTAGAGTCTTCTCCCTTTTTTTCTTGATGAGTCTGGCTAATGGTTTATCAATTTTGTTTATCTTCTCAAAGAACCAGCTTTTAGTTTTATTGATCTTTGCTATTGTTTCCTTCATTTCCTTCTCCTTTATTTCTGATCTGATCTTTATGATTTCTTTCCTTCAGCTAACTTTGGATTTTTTTGTTCTTATTTCTCTAATTGCTTTAGGTGTAAAGTTAGGTTGTTTATTTGAGATTTTTCTTGTTTCTTGAGGTAGGATTGTACTGCTATAAACTTCCCTCTTAGAACAGCTTTTGCTGAATCCCATAGGTTTTGGGTCATCTTGTTTTCACTGTCATTTGTTTCCAGTTATTTTTTGATTTCCTCTTTGATTTCTTCAGTGATCTCTTGGTTTTTTAGTAGCGTATTGTTTAGCCTCCATGTGTTTGTATTTTTTACAGTTTTTTCCTGTAATTGATATCTAGTCTCATAGCGTTGTGGTCAGAAAAGATACTTGATATGATTTCAATTTCCTTAAATTTACCAGAGGCTTAAATATCCCAGAGACTTGATTTGTGACCCAAGGTATGATCTATCCTGGAGAATGTTCCACGAGCATTGAGAAGAAAGTGTATTCTGGTATTCTGGTATTTTTGGATGGAATGTCCTATAAATGTCAGTTAAGTCCATCTGGTCTAATGTGTCATTTAAAGCTTGTGTTTCCTAATTTATTTTCATTTTGGATGATCTGTCCATTGGTGAAAGTGGGGTGTTGAAGTCCCCTACTATTATTGTGTTACTGTCAATTTCCCTTTGTTTGGCTGTTAGCATTTGCCTTATGTATTGAGGTGCTCCAATGTTGGGTGCATAAGTATTTACAATTGTTATATCTTCTTCTTGGATTGATCCCTTGATCATTATGGAGTGTCCTCCTTTGTCTCTTGTAATAGTCTTTATTTTAAAGTCCATTTTGTCTGATATGAGTTTTGATACTGCAGCTTTCTTTTGATTTCCGTTTGCATGAAATATCTTTTTCCATCCCCTCACTCTCAGTCTGTATGTGTCCCTTGGTCTGAAGTGGGTATCTTGTAGACAGCATATATATGGGTCTTGTTTTTGTAACCATTCAGCCAATCTGTGTCTTTTGGTTGGAGCACTTAATCCATTTACATTTAAGGTAATTATCGATATGTATGTTCCTATTACCATTTTTTAAATTGTTTTCGGTCTGTTTTGGTAGGTCTTTTCCTTCTCTTTTGTTTCCTGCTTAGAGAATTCCTTTAGCATTTGTTGTAAAGCTGGTTTGGTGGTTCTGAATTCTCTTAGCTTCTGCTTGTCTGTAAAGGTTTTAATTTCTCTGCTGAATCTGAATGAGATCCTTGCTGGGTAGAGTAATTTGGTTGTAGGTTTTCCCCTTTCTTCACTTTAAATATGTCCTGCCACTCCTGTCTGGCTTGTGGAGTTTCTGCTGAAAGATGAGCTGTTAACCTTATGGGGATTCCCTTGTATGTTATTTGTTGCTTTTCCCTTGTTGCTTTTAATATTTTTTCTTTGTATTTAATTTTTGACAGTTTGATTAGTATGTGTCTTGGCATGTTTCGTCTTGGGTTTATCCTGTATGGGACTCTCTGCACTTCCTGGACTTAAGTGACTATTTCCTTTCCCATGTTAAGGAACTTTTTGACTATAATCTCTTCAAATATTTTCTCAGACACTTTCTTTTTCTCTTCTTCTTCCGGGACCCTATAATTCGAATGTTGGTGTGTTAAATATTGTCCCAGAGGTTTCTGAGACTGTCCTCAATTCTTTACATTCTTTTTTCTTTATTCTGCTCTGTGGCAGTTATTTCCACTATTCTGTTTTCCAGGTCACTGATCGCTTCTTCTGCCACAGTTATTCTGCTATTGATTCCTTCTAGAGTATTTTTTATTTTATTTATTTATTTATTTTTTAGCATCTTTAGTCCACCCCTCCAGACAGCCACAAAGAACCGAGCCGGTTTCCCTGTGCCATGCGGCTGCTTCCCACTGGCTATCTACCTTACGTTTGTTAGTATATATATGTCCATGTCTCTCTCTCGCCCTAACACACCTCACCCTTCCCCCTCCCCATATCCTCAAGTCTGTTCTCCAGTAGGTCTCTGTCTTTATTCCTGTTTTACCCCTAGGTTCTTCATAACATTTTTTTTTCTTAAATTCCATATATATGTGTTAGCATACGGTATTTGTCCTTCTCTTTCTGACTTACTTCACTCTGTATGACAGACTCTAGATCTATCCACCTCATTACAAATAGCTCAATTTCGTTTCTTTTTATGGCTGAGTAATATTCCATTGTATATATGTGCCACATCTTCTTTATCCATTCATCCGACGACGGGCACTTAGGTTGTTTCCATCTCCGGGCTATTGTAAATAGAGCTGCAATGAACATTTTGGTACATGACTCTTTCTGAATTCTGGTTTCCTCAGGGTATATACCTAGTAGTGGGATTGCTGGGTCATATGGTAGTTCTATTTGTAGTTTTTTAAGGAACCTCCATACTGTTCTCCATAGTGGCTGAACCAATTCACATTCCCACCAGCAGTGCAAGAGTGTTCCCTTTTCTCCACACCCTCTCCAGCATTTATTGTTTCTAGATTTTTTGATGATGGCCATTCTGACTGGTGTGAGATGATATCTCATTGTAGTTTTGATTTGCATTTCTCTAATGATTAATGATGTTGAGCATTCTTTCATGTGTTTGTTGGCAGTCTGTATATCTTCTTTGGAGAAATGTCTATTTAGGTCTTCTGCCCATTTTTGGATTGGGTTGTTTATTTTTTTGTTATTGAGCTGCATGAGCTGCCTGTAAATTTTAGAGATTAATCCTTTGTCAGTTGATTCATTTGCAAATATTTTCTCCCATTCTGAGGGCTGTCTTTTGGTCTTGTTTATGGTTTCCTTTGCTGTGCAAAAGCTTTGAAGTTTCATTAGGTCCCATTTGTTTATTTTTGTTTTTATCTCCATTACTCTAGGAGATGGGTCAAGAAGGATCTTGCTGTGATTTATGTCATAGAGTGTTCTGCCTATGTTTTCCTCTAAGAGTTTGATAGTTTCTGGCCTTACATTTAGGTCTTTAATCCATTTTGAGCTTATTTTTGTGTATGGTGTTAGGGAGTGATCTAATCTCATACTTTTACATGTACCTGTCCAATTTTCCCAGCACCACTTATTGAAGAGGCTGTCCTTTCTCCACTGTATCATTCCTGCCTCCTTTATCAAAGATAAGGTGGCCATATGTGCGTGGGTTTATCTCTGGGCTTTCTATCCTGTTCCATTGATCTATCTTTCTGTTTTTGTGCCAGTACCATACTGTCTTGATTACTGTAGCTTTGTACTATAGTCTGAAGTAAGGGAGCCTGATTCCTCCAGCTCCGTTTTTCTTTCTCAAGATTACTTTGGCTATTTGGGGTCTTTTGTGCTTCCATACAAATTGTGACTTTTTTGTTCTAGTTCTGTGAAAAATGCCAGTGGTAGTTTGATAGGGATTGCATTGAATCTGTAGATTGCTTTGTGTAGTAGAGTCATTTTCACAATGTTGATTCTTCCAATCCCAGAACATGGTATATCTCTCCATCTGTTTGTATCATCTTTAATTTCTTTCATCAGTGTCTTATAATTTTCTGCATGCAGGTCTTTTGTCTCCTAAGGTAGGTTTACTCCTAGATATTTTATTCTTTTTGTTGCAGTGGTAAATGGGAGTGTTTTCTTAAATTCACTTTCAGATTCTTCGTCATTAGTGTATAGGAATGCCAGAGATTTCTGTGCATTAATTTTGTATCCTGCTAATTTACCAAATTCATTGATTAGCTCTAGTAGTTTTCTGGTAGCATCTTTAGGATTCTCTATGTATAGTATCATGTCATCTGCAAACAGTGACAGCTTTACTTCTTCTTTTCCGATTTGGATTCCTTTTATTTCCTTTTCTTCTCTGATTGCTGTGGCTAAAACTTCCAAAACTATGTTGAATAAGAGTGGTGAGAGTGGGCAACCTTGTCTTGTTCCTGACCTTAGTGGAAATGCTTTCAGTTTTTCGCCATTGAGGATGATGTTGGCTGTGGGCTTGTCATATACGGCCTTTATTATATTGAGGAAAGTTCCCTCTACCCCTACTTTCTGCAGGGTTTTTATCATAAATGGATGTTGAATTTTGTCAGAAGCTTTCTCTGCATCTATTGAGATGATCATATGGTTTTTCTCCTTCAATTTGTTAATATGGTTAATCACATTGATAGATTTGCGTATATTGAAGAATCCTTGCATTCCTGGAATAAACCCCACTTGATCATGGTGTATGATCCTTTTAATGTGCTGTTGGATTCTGTTTGCTAGTATTTTGTTGAGGATTTTTGCATCTATGTTCATCAGTGATATTGGCCTGTAGTTTTCTTTCTTTGTGACATCCTTGTCTGGTTTTGGTATCAGGGTGATGGTGGCCTCGTAGAATGAGTTTGGGAGTGTTCCTCCCTCTGCTATATTTTGGAAGAGTTTGAGAAGGATAGGTGTTAGCTCTTCTCTAAATGTTTGATAGAATTCGCCTGTGAAGCCATCTGGTCCTGGGCTTTTGTTTGTTGGAAGATTTTTAATCACAGTTTCAATTTCAGTGCTTGTGATTGGTCTGTTCATATTTTCTATTTCTTCCTGATTCAGTCTTGGCAGGTTGTGCATTTCTAAGAATTTGTCCATTTCTTCCAGGTTGTCCATTTTATTGGCATAGAGTTGCTTGTAGTAATCTCTCATGATCTTTTGTATTTCTGTAGTGTCAGTTGTTACTTCTCCTTTTTCATTTCTAATTTTATTGATTTGAGTCTTCTCCCCTTTTTTCTTGATGAGTCTGGCTAATGGTTTATCAATATTCTTTATCTTTGCAAAGAACCAACTTTTAGTTTTATTGATCTTTGCTATTGTTTCCTTCATTTCTTTTTCATTTATTTTTGATCTGATTTTTATGATTTCTTCCCTTCTGCTAACATTGGGGTTTTTTTGTTCTTCTTTCTCTAATTGCTTTAGGTGCAGGGTTAGGTTGTTTATTTGATATGTTTCCTGTTTCTTAAGGTAGGATTGTATTCCTATAAACTTCCCTCTTAGAACTGCTTTTGCTGCATCCCATAGATTTTGGGTCGTCGTGTCTCCATTGTCATTTGTTTGTAGGTATTTTTTGATTTCCTCTTTGATTTCTTCAGTGATCACTTCGTTATTAAGTACTGTATTGTTTAGCCTCCATGTGTTTGTGGTTTTTACAGATCTTTTCCTGTAATTGATATCTAGTCTCATAGCGTTGTGTTTGGAAAAGATACTTGATGCAATTTCAATTTTCTTAAATTTACCAAGGCTTGATTTGTGACCCAAGATATGTTCTATCCTGGAGAATGTTCCATGAGCACTAGAGAAAAATGTGTATTCTGTTGTTTTTGGATGGAATGTCCTATAAATATCAACTACGTCCATCTTGTTTAATGTATCATTTAAAGCTTGTGTTTCCTTATTTATTTTCATTTTGGATGATCTGTCCATTGGTGAAAGTGGGGTGTTAAAGTCCCCTACTATGAATGTGTTACTGTCAATTTCCCCTTTTATGGTTGTTAGTATTTGCCTTATGTATTGAGGTGCTCCTATGTTGGGTGCATAAATATTTACCATTGTTATATCTTCTTCTTGGATCGATCCCTTGATCATTATGTAGTGTCCTTCTTTGTCTCTTCTAATAGTCTTTATTTTAATGTCTATTTTGTCTGACATGAGAATTGCTACTCCAGCTTTCGTTTGGTTTCCATTTGCATGGAATATCTTTTTCCGTCCTCTTACTTTCAGTCTGTATGTGTCTCTATGTCTGAAGTGGGTCTCTTATAGACAGCAAATATATGGGTCTTGTTTTTGTATCCATTCAGCCAATCTGTGTCTTTTGGTGAGAGCCTTTAGTCCATTTACATTTAAGGTAATTATCGATATGTATGTTCCTATTCCCATTTTCTTAATTGTTTTGGGTTCGTTATTGTAGGTCTTTTCCTTCTCTTGTGTTTCTTGCCTAGAGAAGTTACTTTAGCAGTTGTTGTAGAGCTGGTTTGGTGGTTCTGAACTCTCTCAGCTTTTGCTTGTCTGTAAAGGTTTTAATTTCTCCATCAAATCTGAATGAGATCCTTGCAGGGTAGAGTAATCTTGGTTGCAGGTTTTTCTCCTTCATCACTTTAAATATGTCCTGCCCATCTCTTCTGGCTTGCAGAGTTTCTGCTGAAAGTTCAGCTGTTAACCTTATGGGGATCCCCTTGTGTGTTATTTGTTGTTTTTCCCTTGCTGCTTTTAATATGTTTTCTTTGTATTTAATTTTTGACAGTTTGATTAATATGTGTCTTGGCGTGTTTCTCCTTGGATTTATCCTGTATGGGACTCTCTGTGCTTCCTGGACTTGATTGACTATTTCCTTTCCCATAGTGGGGAAATTCTCAACTATAATCTCTTTAAATATTTTCTCAGTCCCTTTCTTTCTCTCTTCTTCTTCTGGGACTTGTATAGTTCGAATGTTGGTGTGTTTAATGTTGTCCCAGAGGTCTCTGAGACAGTCCTCAATTCTTTTCATTCTTTTTCCTTTATTCTACTCTGCAGTAGTTATTTCCACTGTTTTATCTTCCAGGTCACTTATCCATTCTTCTGCCTCAGTTATTCTGCTATTGATCCCATCTAGCGTATTTTTAATTTCATTTTTGTGTTGTTCATCATTGTTTGTTTGCTCTTTAGTTCTCTAGGTCCTTGTTAAATGTTTCTTGTATTTTCTCCATTGTATTTCCAAGATTTTGGATCTTCTTTACTATCATTACTCTGAATTCTTTTTCAGGTAGACTGCCTATTTCCTCTTCATTTGATGTCTTCTTTTTTATTGTAGCCAAATAACTACTCTTTGAGCTAGATGTTCTTTCTTCCCTATTTGCAGGTGATGAAACTGAGACTTAGAGGGAAAGGGAATATGCCCTAAATCGCACACACATTAGACATATCCATAGCATGATTCAAGTCCAGGTATGTCTGATGTACAAAACCCACTTAACTCTTCAGAACCAATGCTTTGATCTCACAGTTAAGGAGAATAATGCTCAGAGAAATTAAGTTACTTACATAAACTATTTGATTACATCTTGTAGGTTTTCTGGCTTCCAGTACTTCTCTGCTGGACCACACTAACTTTTAACTTAATTAGATAAAGCAATTGAAGTAGATACTAATGTCTGTGTAGTAGTGGAACATCACCCTTTATTTTCTCTCCCTTGGCCTGTCCCTACTCTCTTTTGTGCTCCTTGTTTCTTCCTTGGATCTTTTATTCCGTTCCTGTGACCATGCCCTCTGGATGGTGCAGGGCTGGCAGCCTCAGGGGAAATTTGAGTTGCTTGGACCTGAGCAAAGTTGCTCCTTTTTTTTTTTTTTTTTTTTTTTTTAAATAAACTCCTGACAGAACAAGCTCTTTCCCACCAGGTTAATCCTCCTGTCCTATATTTCCTGTACCATTAAATTGTCACTGTTTAAGCATCAGAAACCTCATCCTAATTCAGCTACGCAAATTAGTTTACATCAATATCCCGAGGGTCTGATAATAATCAGTGAAGTGTAGAATTTTTGAGCTGGAAGGGTTCCTCAGTGCAGGTTGAAAGGTATTTAAGGAGTGGTTCTACTGAATTTGGGCATCATGCCTAAAAGGAATCTGATATATTCAGTGTCTGCTTTCAGTTCCCCTTTGATTTCCTTTTATTTGTGTTGGCGCAGGTATAGATTTGTGCTCTCTTAATCCATTTCTGTGAAAAAGCAGTAGAATAAGGTGTGAATGGCCTAGAGAGCAAATCACAGCTCTGTTATATGTGTGTAATGTCAGTGTATATATCCAGAGTGAATGCTTTTGAAAATCTGTACGAGCAAGATTGATCCCTGTGACAGTGGTCTTTGAACTCAGCGAAATAAAGAAGCGCCTCCTGTAATTAGGCAGAAATGCATGGTGGAACTTACCTTGGAAACCCTGAATATCAATGGACAATTCTGGGTCTTCTGCCTTCCTCACAATTCTATATACCACTCAGTGCAAGTTTGTATAAAACTCTTTGATTTTGTGAATTAAAGCCCAAGAAGCAACCAATGAACAATATGACTGAAAGATTTTACTACAGGACTATGATACCAAAAGGATTCAGAGGACCACAATATATATCCACATTCACATTTGTTCGCACATCTGTGATTGCGTTGTCACAGTTTCATGTCAGTATATTATGAAGCAGATATTTAAACAAGATGTTAAGGGGCTAAATCACCCAGGCATGCTTATTTTCAAATAATTTCTTATGACCCAAATCCATTGAGCTTTGTTGGACTCATAAATTGCATTGGCATTTAGAGAGAAGACATTGTGCCCAGAAATAGTGTTATCATGTTAGGTAAGCCCAGGACATAAAATATATTCATATTGCACTGGGTGAGCACAGGCTGTTGGGGAGATAATAATGTACTTTCAAATCTCTTACCGCATGATGGATCAAGATTTGTTTTGAACCATAGAACTGACCACAGTCCATATGTATAACTGACATTAATTTTGCAACACAAATAAGGCTTACTTCCTTTCTTAGGGAACTTGAAGATAGGAAATAAGAAAAGGATATACCGAAACCTTTGTTTATCCATTAATTATACATAAATCTGTTGTGTACCAACTATTTTTTGGGCTCTTTTATAGGCACTGGAGTTACTGGAGGAGAAAATTGACAAAAATTTCTGTTTCCCTGGAATTTACTTTCAAGTAGAGGAAAACCAGAAATAAACATACTAAATAAACCAAATCTATAGTATGACAGAAGAAAATAAACACTATGGGAAAAACTAGAGCAAGGTAAGAGGGCTTAGGTGGTTGCATATTTAAATAGGGTAATCTGATGCTTTTCTGAGAAGGCAACAGTTAAGCAAAATGTCCATGGAGGAAAAGTGAGCCATGTGGCTATCTGGGGGAAGGGAGTGTCAGGAAGAGAAAGCTGCAAGTACAGAAGCCCTGAGATGGGAGTGTGCCTGGATAGTTCCAGAAACAGTAAAGAAGCTAGGTTATCTGGAGGGAAGTGAGCAAGGGGATAAGACCTGCAAGAAAATGGTGGGGTGTGGTGGGGAGCGGGAGAGGCTAGATTTTGTAGCTTTGTATGCTTTGTTTTGACTCTGATGACATGGGAACAACTATAGTGCTTTGAGCAGAGAAGTAACATGATCTCATTTTCATCTGGAAAACTCTGTCTGCTGTGTTGAGTGGAGTGTAATGGGGAATGGTAGACACAGAGAGACTGGTTAGTGGCATAGGCAGTAATGCCAGGTCAAGCTGAATACAAGAATAATGGAAATTTCTATACTGGCAGAGTAGCCAAAGTCACTGTAATATAGATGTAAATGTGTCAAAAAGCAACACCTTACTTGATTTACAGTAGTGCAGAGTCAGTAGTAATGGGACAGTGTGCTTGGAAAGACTGGTTTGTTCACTTTTCTGTGATACAGTGAAGTGTGAATAGGACTGCACTTATTGTTAGAGACCAGGCTGTTTTTAGCCCAATGTGATTTGAACTGTGCCACATGGTCTTCTAACTAATTGTTACAAACTCCAGTCTGCTTAAATGAATAAAAGTATCAGTTCTAGAAATCCTTATTTTAATGGTGGTGAGGAATTATTTAACCATTAATAGGTGCTAAGATCCCAGCAAGAAATAATATATTAGGCTGTTAAGGTCAGGGGTAGGGCTTCAGAGAAGAGTATGTAGAGGTGAAGTTTTGGTGGATGAGAGGAATAGTATTGTAAATTTCACTATGGACAATTCAAAGCAACCAACCATGAGGTGACAGCTTTGAGTGCTTGAGAGGGGTTGAGGCCACTGAGAGTGGTTGTGGTTAATTAGCTAAAAGAAACTCCACCTAATTCACACTTCTGTTTTAGCGCTTCCTTGCACCCCAAGTGCTAGAAGAAGCTTTCACCCATGTGTTCAGATGAGATCTCATTTAGCATCAACATTTGCTGGAATTCTTTATGCACAGTGTGTTTTCTTTATGCTTGCAGCTGATTACTTGATTTCTTTAGATGCATTATGTAATGCAATGATGGAAACACTTCAGTGGAAGATTGCTTTAGCTCTTTATTGGAAGGAAATCTTTGGTGACAGTAACACTAGTCTAATTTTGATAGTTTTACTGAAGAGAAGGGAAGAAAGTTAAAAAGAGAAGAGAGTTTCCATGAGTGGGACTGAAATTTAGAAGAACCAGAGCAGAATAAGCATCATGGATTGAGGCATGAGGAACCAGGGAAGCTTTACCCAGTGGAACAGGGGAACACGAGGCTTATCCTTAACATTTCCATGCTCCTCCAGTCCATTTTCTCACTGTTGCTTTGGAATGTCCCCTTATTTGGGTTTTGAGCTAAAATCATTTTTAACCAGTCATTTTAAAAAGGCTCTTTTAGACAGAGAAGCATGTTTGTCTGCCTGATACTTTAAAACAAGCAACTAAGAAATATAGAAACGGAAAGGGAAAAATACTAGGCAGATAGGATATGCTTTGTCTCAGATGGAATTGTAAATAGCAGAAAAGCCTAGGCCATTAGCTGTTTTAGGCTCCAGTGCTAAAGTTGCTATGTGACGATTCAGGAAATGTTCTCATAGTTGCCCTCTGTGTCATCAGGAATGAGCTTACTCCTCTTCATTCCCCATGACCCCCTACACTAACTCTGGGGCAACTGCCTTTTAGGTACCATTTCAGGAGGTAATGGAAGGATTACTATGGTCTCCTTCCTCAAATGTTTCTCCTACCTCTGTGAGAATTCCATAAAATATTTTAATAAGGGTAAATTCTTTTCCATTTAGAAATTGATTAACATGGAAATTTAGAATATTCACGTTTTAAGATGACTAAGATCACTTTCTTATTGTTTCCTCTTAAAGCTTCACAGAATGCTAGGCCAACAAGACATGAAGAGACACAGGAATGTGAAGCTGTTATGTAGTGTGTGTGCTGATGGAAAGTTGTTTAAATAGGGGAATGTGATCTATCTGGGCTTTCACAGTTTCAGTCCCTGTGATAATCCCTTGCCCCATGTTTTATATCTTTCTTTTCTGTGCCCCTTCTTCTTGATTATCGTGGCCTTAGCCTAGTCTTTAAAAAAAAAAAACCTCTAAACTAGTTTTAAAACAACATAAATGGTGAAATTTTCCTGTTACAGTCTTCATCACATTGTAAGAACTCCCCTTTGACTCTCAGAAAGCACATATGAAGCATTCATGATTACTCCCTGACAGGACCCTGCACTTTCTGCCCACCTGGCAGCAAACAAAGGTGACAGGAAGAACTCCTGCCTCTGAAGCTAGATATTGGCTGGAACATTTGTAGAGTGTTAGTGCTAAGAAGAGGAAGATGAGGGGCCCCTTCTGGGGCATCCAGTTAAGCAAGTATTGAACTTAAACTTTCTGGCTAACCATTTCCCAACAAACATTCTCTCTCGGCTTCTTTCCTCCTCTGTTTTGTTTATGCATTGAACAAATATAATAACTATTCTGTAATAAGATTGAGAAATGTAGCCGATTACATGTCTTTCAAAATGACCTTAGCAAGATTTTTGGTCCTGTGTACTCTTACTCTCCTGGAAATTTTTTTTTTAATTTAATTAATTAATTAATTAATTTTTGGCTGCTTGGGTCTTTGTTGCTGTGCATGGGCTATCTCTAGTTGCCACGAGCCGGGGCTACCCTTTGTTGTGGTGTGCGGGCTTCTCATTGCAGTGGCTTCTCTTTGTTGCGGAGCACGGGCTCTGGGCACATAGGCTTCAGTAGTTGTGGCTCATGGGCTCTAGAGCACAGGCTCAGTAGTTGTGGTGCATGGGCTTATTGCTCCACGGCATGTGGGATCTTCCTAGACCAGGACTCAGACCCATGTTCCCTGCATTGGCAGGCAGGTTCTTAACCACTGTGCCACCAGGGAAGTCCCACTGTCCTGGAATTTTGCCACACCCATATTATGAGGTGGAGTATGTTTCTTCTCCCTTCCTCTTGAACCTAGAAGAGTATTTTGATTTCCTTAGTGAATACAGTGTTGAAGAAATGGCACCACCTGACTTCTGAGGCTGTGTCACAAAATGGATTACAGCTTCTGTGTGTGTGTGTCTCTCTCAGAATGCTTGCTCATAGAACCCAGCCACCATGTTGTCAGGAAGCTCAAGCTGCATGGAGAGGTTATGTGTAAGTGTTAGGGCAATCAGCCCCAGATGAAGTCCCAGACAACAGCTGGCATCAACTGCCAGATATTTGAGTGAATGAGATTTCAGATGATTTTAGTACCTAGCCATTGAGGTATGCCAACTGATGCCAAGTGGAACAGAAATGAACTGTCCCTGACAAGCTCTGCCCAAATTTCAGATTTGTAAGCAAGATAAATGTTGTTGCTTTAAAACACTAAGTTTGGAGATTGTATGCTACAGAGCAGTAGACAGACTAGGAAGAAAGAAGAAAAACCTATATTCTGAAAAGAGGAAATTCTAGTCTATAGCAAAGGCAGCTTTTCCTTCTAAGAAGCAATAATGATACAATATAATTATAGCAGACATAGCTGCTTTGTCCTTTTCATTAATTTCCCTAAATAAAGCATTTTTCTTAAAATTAAATCATTGGATAGTGAAGTAAAGAAAAATGTGAAACACTCTGTCTTCTAACAGACTAGGAATAAAACCTAGATACTGCTGTGCTTTTCCCTAAAGATGCAACACTTTATTATTTGGGAGTCTTCTAATCTAACACCCTCCACTCCGAGGGTAGGCCCCAGACTTGCTTTGTTTCCTGTCTCCCATCTCCTGTGCAGCTGTCGAAAATGAGACTCAAGGTCACCAAAGATTATCAGGTGACTTCAAAGTAGCCAGCAGCTTTAGAGTTTGCTTAACTCTCTAGATTACTGCTTTCATTTTGGTTTTGGCCTCTGAGGACATCCCTTGCATTCTTGTAAAGTAAAACAAAACTCTTTTTCTAAATCCAGTATTTGTAGCTGTTTCTAGCAGGAAGATTAGTTTTGAGGATATGTGTGTGCTCATTTGCCAGAAATAAAAATTTGGCCTCTTTTTTTTTTTTTTAAAGGTAGTTTATGTTGAATAATACAGACCCTTTTGTTTGTTTCTCCTTAGGTGTCAGAATATAATTTTCAAGTAACTTGACTGAGATAGGAATTCAGTTGAAAGTCAAAGCTTCAAGTTTATTCTCTGCATAATTCTCTCAAATAATTAGGACGTTGAAATGGCAACCTTGACTTTTCTTATTCAACCTTTAACCAAATGAACTACTGGCCACAAATTACCGCTCCTCACTCTGCTTTCTTTGAGCTTCATTTGATGACCAAGCTTTATTGAAATCATAGTGGTTGGTTTCTTTCTTCATGGATGTGATTTTGAGTGTCATGAAGATACTCAGGTATAAACTGCACCCTAGTTTATTTTATAAATTGAACCATCTACTCTATTCAGAAGTAGTTTCACAGCCCTGAAAAACAGAATTAAGGTGAGTAGAAACCAGCTATTTAAAGTGTTTAGGTTCCTAAGCAATGTTGTGATCCTTACTGAGACCTATGGACCTTTCCATACTTAGTATTTCTTTGGTGCTTCCATTAGAAAATATATATTTACATGTGGAACATATTCAGCTGGAAGAGTGTGGAGAGAGATGCAAGTTAAGCATGCAGCTGGATTCCAGGCATTTTGTTAAAATTTTAAAACTTACAGGCTAGAGCCAATTTTTAAAATTGTAACTTTTGCTTCTGAGGTGGAACAGACATTACCTCAAGCTAGTTCATTTGTTTTTGATTCACAAACATTTGTTTGTGTTTTTTAAGGGCATTTTAAACTAACTGACCAATCTGGGAAGACCTAGGAAATGAATGTCTTATCTATTATGGCTTGAAGTTCTCAGTGCTCAAATCATAAATCAAATGTCAACAGATGCTACATGAAGCAAACATTAAACTCAAAGATTCAAAGCTTCTGGGGCTTCCCTGGTGGCGCAGTGGTTGAGAGTCCGCCTGCCGATGCAGGGGAAACGGGTTCGTGCCCCGGTCCGGGAAGATTCCCACATGCCGCGGAGCGGCTGGGCCCGTGAGCCATGGCCACTGGGCCTGCGCGTCCGGAGCCTGTGCTCCACAACGGGAGAGGCCACAGCAGTGAGAGGCCCGCGTACCACAAAAAAAAAAAAAAAAAAAAAAAAAAAAAAGATTCAAAGCTTCAGATGGTAATTTTTGTAGGGAAGTTGATATAGTCAATAAAGGAAACAAATGTTATTGGGAGAAAAATGAACCAAATAGGTTTGACTTAGAAAGAAAGTCATTCAAAATAGCAACTGTGTATGAGGCAGTGCGACTTGTATGAAGTGAGATATATTCACAACAACCGTTTAAAGATCATTTGATTATTAACTCCAGTCACCTGTGATAACTTGGAAATACAATAAAAACTAGCTTGTAAAGTTTCAGAAGTCTTGATTTTGGTGCAATTTTATTTACTGAAGGTCAAATATCATCCTACAGGCTCATAAGGTTGAGCTGGGTTACTGAAAACTGGAAGCATTGCTCTGAAGAATATGGGATAGTTAAGCTAATTGTCCATTTTTCCTCAAATTGAACTTCATTTAAAACAAGCTTAAAAGATTCTGACTTTTGACATTACAAAGCCTTATCAAAATAGCAGTAAATCAAGAGTAATTTAAATGCAAGCTATCAAAGTTTCTTAAATAAATAGGATTAACCAGCTCTCAGAATGCTGGATTCAAGTTTTATAACATACAATACTGTGTATAAGTGGTATTTGAAAGCAAAACACCTAAAGTACTGCATTAAGAGGAGCTATTCAAATTAGTACTTTGAATAGAAGCATTTACCGGTAGGTAACATTTAATTATCAAAGCAAACAGAAATTGAAATACACACTAACTGTGTAAACATTTCAGGTAAATTAAATTGGTCCCTAACAGAAAGATAAATCAGAAATCCCATATGAGACAAGGGACTTCAAAAAGTCAAGCCCTTGAGCAAAGTGTTAATTAAACTGAATGCTTGAGAACTATATTCTTGACCAATGAGAGAGGAAGGAGGGAACAGGAGCAGTAAAAAGATCATCGTGTTGCTCTTTTAAAAATTTCCTCCTGGGTACCCAAATGTTCATTGCAGCTCTATTTACAATAGCCAGGAGATGGACACTTAGGTTGTTTCCAACCTAAGGTGGAAGAGAAAGACAAACACTGTATGCTAACACATATATATGGAATTTAAGGAAAAAAATGTTATGAAGAACCTAGGGGTGAGACAGGATTAAAGACACAGACCTACTGGAGAATGGACTTGAGGATATGGGGAGGGGGAAGGGTAAGCTGTGACAAAGTGAGAGAGTGGCATGGACATATATACACTACCAAATGTAAAATAGATAGCTAGTGGGAAGCAGCTGCATAGCACAGGGAGATCAGCTCAGTGCTTTGTGACCACCTAGAGGAGTGGGATAGGGAGGGTGGGAGGGAGGGAGACGCAAATGGGAAGAGTTATGGGAACATATGTATAACTGATTCACTTTGTTATAAAGCAGAAACTAACACACCATTGTAAAGCAATTATACTCCAATAAAGATGTAAAAAAAATAAAATAAAATAAAAAATAAAATACTTCCTCAAAAAAAAAATTTCCTCCTGGTTTAAATAGTCTGAAACACAGCAATCTATTAACTAATAAACCTCTTTTCCAAAGAGTTTTGGGACTGACAATTTCTACGTAAATTCTAAACACCTGTGTCTCCTGGCAGTCTAAAAGAAGGTGGTAATATCAGTCACAGCTCTTCCCTCTTCCTTATTCATATCCATTCATTCATGCTTCATTTATTCATTGAAAAAACATAATTAATAATGGGCACTCTTCTAGATATGAGGGCCAATGATGTGAACAGAAAAAACAAGTGTCTGAAGTCATGCACAAAACCTGTTGATTCTTTATTCACTACTCCAGTAGTTACTCTGATCAACCACTAATTCATTATATTAATTTACTTTTTTGAGCATAGCAGGATCCAAATTCCTGTCCGTGTTTGAGGATTTTATGGTTTATAGCTGGACCAAAAAAATAAATGCTATAAAGCAACATTATAAGTGCCCCCGTATTTGTGAACACGGAATCATGTAAGTAATTAGGGAGAATTACTACCTCACATGGCAGGTGTGTGGGAAGACTACCTAGAGGAGAGGATTTATGTCTTGAGATGTGAAGGTAGTTGCAAGTTAGAAGGAAGAAGGTGGATGTGTAGGATATTCTATGTAAAAAAGCAGCATGTTCAAAAATTTTAAAACCATGGCTTTATGGGTTTCCTGAAAGGGCATACAGTGGTACATCTATTGTAATGAGAAATCTTAAATTATTTTAAGTGGATCAATGTGAATTCAGCATCTTGATTAGCAGTATTGACATTTCTCAGATTCCAGTTTTATAACATCCGAACACCTAATTATGGGTAAAAATGAGTTCTCAGGTGGCTAATCAAAGGGTAATTTTATTTGGCCCCTGTTGGAATTTGAATGCCGACAAAGGAAGCAGAAAGCCTGGATGTGTATTTTAGTTGGCAGAATACAGTTGTTTCTTAAATCTTTTCCTTCCTTGCATCTCATGTCTTAAATATTATGTATTTTGTCCCTGTACCACACCCTACATTGAATTTAATATCACAAACTCTAATGAATCAATGTGTTGCATTCAAATTCAATAGTGATAATGTATATTTTTATTTTCATATTCCACCATGAAACAAATATATTTCGCAAAAATTTACTGCCTCATGTATATGAACCAGAGGTGGCTTATGTATTTTAACAATATTTGTACACTGTCTCCCTTAATCAATGTATTGTGTTTCCAAAGCTGAGTTGAGGACAATCATTGTCAATTTAATAAAGAGAAATAAACTTACCTAACTAGGGATATGTTATAATGTAGGTGGAAATTGTATACTATTGATTTAACTTTCGGAGAGAATAGTTATGTGGTGACTATTCTTATTATGATGTTGCTTCATCCAAAAGAAATGGCTATACAAAAGAAATGGCTATACACAGGTTTAACTCTCTTCAGCAAATGTTTTCCTAAACTTTCATGTTATATTTTAAATTAAACCTATTCAAATGAATAGACTCATATTAGAACATATCTTCTTCCTTCCTGAATCCCCATTTACCATCCTTTATATATAACTTCCCTGCATTTGTCAATGAGACACCATTCTCCTAGACTTAGAGTAGTAATTTTAAGCTTGGGGTGAATTTCTTTCATTGACACCCATTCTCCTTTTTAATTAGTCATTATGTTCTGTCACTTTTCTTTCAAAAAGCCTCTTATACTCATATTTCCTCTGCTTTTCTATTCTCACTGTCACTGTAATTCATACCTAAGGTAACTTGAAGAATTTCCAGGAGAATGGGGGACCAATCTTGGATACTACACAACCAAGAATAATGCAGCCACAGGAAACACCATCTATGTTACAATCTTCATTTATAAACCAAGGAAGCTGAAACTCAGATAAGTTGAGGGTTTTGTCCAAGGTCAGGGAGTTAGCAACTGGCAGAGGTGAGCTTGAAATCTTGGCCGATGCTCATCCCACTCTGCTACCACAACCTACTTCAAGGAGAGGGACCTTGTGATGCTTGATACTGTTTTAAGTGTGCCTGTTTTCCCAACAAATTATTAATTTCTTAAATTAATGATGTCTTTAATTTCTTAAAAAATTGTTACTTAAATACTGATGCAGTAAGCATAATTCTCTGTGAGTTAGGCTGTGATACAGAGAACATTAGGAGGAAAACTGAGTGTTTCTATTTCCCAGATCATAAAACTGATCTCTGTGTATATGATCACGTGATCTCTAGTTAGGAGCTCAGCTTGCATTTAATCGATACAGAAAAGGGAGATATGTTGGAGGCTATAATGAGGCCTATCAGAACAAATATCAAATGCTGGATTACAGAAGAATCTACAAGATGTTGGGGGCAGAGGAGCTAGAATGGTCCAATATAGTACTCTTGGTAAATATTTAAAATAATGCTCTATGAATATCGTCATCAGCAAAGAAATGCACTGTGTTTCAGAGTCATACTCTGAACTGAGAGTTTTAAGTTCGTATTTTAATATATTTTATATATTGGTTTTGAGGTTTGGAGGAACATTGTTTATGTAAAAAATATTCATCTAGCCTGTCCAGGAATATTTGAAAATGTACCTGAAAAGGTTAAAATGTTACATAAGCAGTGTGACACAACCAAGTTATGCTCATTATTAAAAGTTTAATAGCATGTTACAATATCTAGTTTCAGGCTCCTTTGCTCTCTGTTATACAAGGCAATATAATTATTCTCCCTAGGAATGGCATACTGTCTTTTCTTCATCAAGAGCTTAGCCAAACTCTATTTTGATCATTTTAGTTCAATCAGTTCCCTCTTTTGCTTAATTAGCTTGTTATCTTTTTGTTTTTAATTTTTTTTCCCTTTGTTACACTCTCTGCTATGGGAACATAGACAACTTTCTACTTCAGCAACGTATCAATATTGCCTCGGGTTATTTCTAGCTTCAAATTTCTCAGACTCTGTGACTAGAACATCACAGGTCATCTCATCAGGCTTACTCATTAAAAGACAGTCAGTCCATAACCCATGGTATTGTCTCTTCTTGTGGCTTGTCTAAGATCAGTAATTTTTTTCTAGGTTATTACTTCCATGGGTCTTTTGCTGTTAAACATTTGTGATTTGCATAATTTCTTCCCAGAAAATGAACTCATTAGTTTTCAAAAGTTTAATACTGTTTTCTGTCTTTTGTTCATATTTATAACTTTATATTTAGACTTTGCAACTGTAGAGCACATCTTATGCTTTACATATATGTCTATCTTCTGAATAACAAAAAATTCTTTACATTACAGTAAGTCCCCTACATACAAATGAGTTCTGTTCCGAGAGTGCATTCGTAAGTCCAAATTGTTCCTAAGTCCAACGAGTTCACATAGGTACCCAACTAACACAGTCGGCTACACAGTATTGTACTATAATAGCTTTATAATACTTTTCACACAAATACTACATAAAAAACAAACAAAAATTAAAAAATATTTTAATCTTACAGTACAGTACAACATCTGGCATGCAGGGGTTGGCATCGAGTGAACAGGCAAGAAGAGTTACTGACTGGAGGAGGGAAAGGAGGTGGGATATGGTAGAGCTGAAGGATCGTCAGCAATAGGAGACACAGGGCAAGCTGCAATTTCACTCACGCCTGTTGTTGATGGCACAGGTTCTGGTTCCTTGCTGGATTCAATTCTGTCTACTCTCTTGAAAAAATGATCCAGCGATGTCTGGGTAGTAGCTCTTTTTTTCTCATCATGGATGACTTGGTAGCACTGGATTGTATTCTGAACTTCTGCTGCAACCTTTGCGTACCATTCTACATTCTACAAAACCTAGCAGTGCCTCCTCAAATAAAGAAAATCCCCTTGCCATTTCCTGCGTCATGAATCTCTTCAGTTCTTCAGTTACTTCTTTCCCTTGTCTCTCTTCGTCCTTTCTCTGGACGTCCAATTCCATCAGGTCTTCATTAGTAAGCTCCTCGTGTTGCACAGCAAGGAGTTCAATATAGTCGTCCTCTTGCAGATCTAGCTCCAGCTTCTCTCTGAGGGTCACTACGTTGCTGAAAACATTTTGGACTCTTCATCCACCTTCTCAAATCCACGAAAATCATGAACAAACTGCAGGCAAAGTTTCTTCACATTCATGGTGATGGCTGTAACCTCACGCCAAGCAAAGTCAATGTTTTTTATGGCCTTGTAGATATTATAGTCCTTCCAAAATTGTTGCAAGGTTGTTCCTGTTCCATTACTCACCTCTACTGCCTGACGAAAAATGTGACATAAATAATATTTATTGAAGGTCGCTATAACTCTCTGGTCCATAGGTTGGATGAGCAACATAGTATTCAGTGGCAGGTGCACTACTTTGACATTGGGATGAACGTCGTCCAGGAATGAGGGGTGGCCCGGAGCATTGTCGAGCAGCAAAAGAATGTTGAATGGGACATCCTTCTGCAAGCAATATTTCTCAGCCTCCAGGATGAAGTGGTGGAAAAACCAGTCCTGGAAAATAGCCTGTGTAACCCAGGCTTTGGGGTTACTCTTCCACACAGCAGAAAGAGAGCCCTTGGCTATGTTTTTAAGGGCTCTTGGGTTCTCTGAATGATAAACTAAGAGAGGCTTCAGCTTCATATCACCAGAAGCATTGCCACCAAACAACACAGTTAGCCTATCCTTTGCTGCTTTATAGCCTGGCATCAACTTTTTCTTTTTACTGATGTAACTTTGGTCTGGCATCCTCTTCCAATACAGTCCTGTCTCATCCACATTAAAAACCTGTTCAGGTAAATATGCGCTTTCATCGCTAATTTCTTGAAGTGTTTCAGTAAATTCCCGGGCAGCTACCATATCTGCACTTGCTGCCTCTCCACTTACTTTTACATTGTGAAGGTTGGCTCTAGCCTTGAACTGATGAAACCAGCCATGGCTGGCATTAAAAGATGTGGCCTCGGGCTTCCCTGGTGGAGCAGTGGTTGGGAGTCCGCCTGCCGATGCAACGGACACGGGTTCGTGCCCTGGTCTGGGAGGATCCCGCATGCCGCGGAGCGGCTGGGCCCGTGAGCCATGGCCGCTGAGCCTGCGCGTCCAGAGCCTGTGCTCCGCGGCGGGAGAAGCCACGGCAGTGGGAGGCCCGCGTACCAAGCAAAAAAAAAAAAAAAAGATGTGGCCTCTGATCCTTTGCCGTGTTTCTTCTTCAAGTCTTCATAAAGGCTTTTATCTTTCTCTTGAATCAGTATTAAGCTGAGTGGGACTTGACGCTGATGCTGATACTGCATCCACACACTGAGAAGTTTCCCCATCTCCTCCATCACTTTTCCACACTTCTTCAATATTATTGTCAACATCATTGGTCCAGCAGACTTCACGTGTTCCACGATCTTGTCCTCATTCTTTAGAATCGTGCTGATGGTTGAATGATTCATGTTAAGAACAAGCGACATCTACCATCTTTTCGCCTCACTCTACTCTCTCAATTATTATCACTTTTGTTTCCATCATTATCACTTGGCGCTTCTTAGCAGTACCAGCTACATCACTGCTGCTTTTATGCTTGCTTCCAGACATCCTGGGCTTGAAATAGATACTGGACTACTGTACTCTGTACAGTACACAAAAGCACAACCACTTGTAGAGGATACGTGCATGTGACAATGTATGCCAGACATGTGAACTAACTTACATGAGTGAATATGCAAATGCACGTTCGCATCTTTGAAAGTTTGCAACTTGAAGGTTCGTATGTAGGGGACTTACTGTTTTTTTTTTTTTTTTTTTTTTTTTTGTATGCGGGCCTCTCACTATTGTGGCCTCTCCCGTTGCGGAGCACAGGCTCTGGTCGCGCAGGCTCAGCGGCCATGGCTCACGGGCCCAGCCACTCCGCGGCATGCGGGATCTTCCCGGACCGGGGCACGAACCCGCGTCCCCTGCATCGGCAGGCGGACTCTCAACCACTGCGCCACCAGGGAAGCCCGGACTTACTGTTTTCATTCAATTACTCCTTTATCTGTTCAAAAATCAGTTATTGATTTCTTTTTTTTTTTTAATACACAATGTATTTATTTATTTATTTATTTATGGCTGTGTTGGGTCTTCATTTCTGTGCATGGGCTTTCTCTAGTTGTGGCAAGTGGGGGTCACTCTTCATCGCGGTGCGCAGGCCTCTCACTATCGCGGCCTCTGTTGTTGCGGAGCACAGGCTCCAGACGCGCAGGCTCAGTAATTGTGGCTCACGGGCCCAGTTGCTCCATGGCATGTGGGATCTTCCCAGACCAGGGCTCGAACCTGTGTCGTCTGCATTGGCAGGCAGATTCTCAACCACTGCGCCACCAGGGAAGCCCCAGTTATTGATTTCTGTGTTAGATATTGTAGTTATGAAAAAGACAGCTGGTAACAGTATCTGCCCTTAATGGATTTATGATCTAGTAAGAATGATAAACAGTATCTAACTCATACTTTGTATTGATTCCAGATCTGCCACGTATACACTGATTCATTGGACAAGCCATAATATCTTACTTGAATAGCTTCTCATGTGGTCAGTGTAGCCATCAGACAAGAGAATATGCACAAGTTACTTGTAATAATTCAAAATTCACTATATGCTACTTGCTATATTTTCATGACACATGGTAGAATTATAAGTGTTACAAGAGATACTGAGAAGGTGTTCTGAAAATTCAGTTGAATCACAAGATTTGATATCATTCAAATCTTATTTAATTGGGTATAATAGGGGGATAAATGTTAGTCAGACTTTTACTGTTACAATATGCTCCTTTATCTTTCAGTCTTCCATGTGCTTGGGTAGATTTCTACTGATTATAAACAAAAGAAGGAAAGAGAAAGTGAAAGTCTGGAAAGAGGGGAAAAAAGGAAGGAAAGTAGGCAAAATTGAAAAATGACAAATAAAAGGCCAAAAAAATTTGGAAAGGAGACTAAAATAAAAGTATTAGAAGGATGCAGAATACTAGGGAGAGAAGGATAATGTTAAAAATAATTCAAGTGAGCATATTTTAAAGATCTTAGTAACTTTATTCAATGATTCATGAATCGAACAGCATCCAATCTAGCAGATAGAGAGCTCTGAGGAGCTGTACAAAATGCAAAAGACTTAATATGCAGAAGGGAATGGGAACAAGGGAGTTACACTAGGCAAAAAGCAGAATGGTTATGGCAAGTTCACTTTCCTTTAGGGGATGGCAGATTACCTAACTAGTGCTGATTAGGTGATTCCTGATTGACTGGTTTAAGATTCCATTTTTGGGAGAGCAGAGCAGAAACTGTAATTAAGTCTCCTCTCAGTTTCATGACATGAGGCTTAGCATAAGTGACTCCATTTGAGCCCTATTGTCTTGTTTTTAACAATAGAAAGAGGACAAGAGTGTTACAGATGAAAACAGATTACAGAAGTTATTATTAATTCAACCCTAACAAACTTGCCTAAAATTAAGAAAGGAGACTGCATTATTTGGCAAAAAGTTTAGATAATAATCAGCATTTTCAGATTTTTTTGTAGTGACAAAATAGCTTCAATATCTCTTATTCATAATACCACATCTATACATATTCATATATCATTTATTTTTAAGGATAGAATTATCAATGGCAGGAGGGAGAAGCATATATAAAAATAAAAGATTATAATGAATATAAGTGACAATCATATTACCTACTTTTTTTTTTTTTTTCAGAACCCAATTTTTTTGGGATATGAGTGGCACTATTTTCAGGGTCTGTCAGCCCTTAGAAAATCCATTTCTTGCCTGGTTTCTAAAGGTGGGCAAATAACCTGTTAGGACTAATGAGACCTGAGGGGAATTTTCTGAGAAAGACTTTCCTCCTTAATAAAAAGAAAGAGATGGGCATAAAGAATTTCAGACTTGCATCTTTCCCCTTGTTCCTGCTTTGGATTGCAATTGTTAGAGGAATTACTATAGTTATCCATGTGACCGTAAAACTCAAAAGAATCACTGAGAAGGTAACTCAGGGTTTTAAGATCATTGGGCCACTGAACCAATTTTGTAATAACTACTTACCTTTGAAATTAATACTACCCAAGACAATAAACTTTCATTTTAGGCTACCTTTGGTGTTTTTATCTTGCTGATTGAGAAATCCCAATTGAATCATAATACAGATTAATTTAAAAAAAGACTTACCCTTTAATGTGACTCTTCAAGAACTCAGAGAAAATATCCATGAAGATGATGGAGAAATAATATTCCACGTGTTTCCTATAACACATTGCAAAATGTCATAAAATTCTCAAATAGGCATGTTGCTTCTCTAATGTATATATTTACTGACCCTAGAAAATTGTTTGGGTATTTTGATCATTAAAAAACCCTCATTTTGTAGCATCTGAACTTTTAAGATCGTATCAGCCATCACATTTGAAATTCATCACTGAAACGTCTTCATTTGGAAAATTAGTTTTATCACGAGGGTGTTTATAAAATTATAAAAATTATGCATCTAAAAAACACACATATACAAGAACACATGCATACATGCATAAGCTTAACTTTCAGGGTCAGCTAGCCTCCATTTGCCTTTGAATATATCAATAAATGAGTAAGTTTTCTAATTTGAAATGCATTATAAGTATATTATATATTAAAATATATTCTGATTTGTCTACCTATGCACAGAAATTTTAGGACCAGTTTTTTAATATGTAAAAAAACCCCAGCTTGCTGACATTTTGATTGGTATTCCATTGACTCTATAGAAAAAATTGGGGAGAACTAATACTTTAAAAGTATTGGGTGTTCCAGTCCTTGAATACAATATAACTCTTCATTTATTCAGATATACATTGGTTTCTTTTGTTAGTGGTGTGTAGTGTTCATCATATAAATCCTGCTCCTATTTTGTTAGATATACATATCTAAGTATTTCATTTTTTGGTTCTGTTATAAATGGCATTCTTTTTTATAATTTCAAATTCCAATTGTTTATTGCTGGTAAATAGGATAAAGATTAACTTATATATTGACCTTATATCCTGAAATCTGTAAAATGTAAGTTATATAATATTAACTCATATGTTAATTTGCTCTACTTTTTCTGGCTTTTTAAGGGAGAAGTTTAGCTTATTGATTTAAGACCCGTCGTCTTCTCTAACGTAAGCACTTAATGCTATAATTTTCTCTCTCAGTGCTGCTTCAGTCACATTCAACAAATTTAGATATACTGTATTTTAATTTTCATTCAATTCTAAATATTATAATTTATTTTGACTTTTTCTTTGATCTGTGAACTTTTTAGATATGTTTTATTTAATTTCTAAATGGTTTGAGGGCATTCTAGCAGTTATTTCCGATTTAATTTTATTATAGAGAGAGAACATTTTATAGGACTTCTATTCTTTTAAATTTGTTAAGATTTGTGTGATAGTTCATAATATGGTCTATTTTGGTCTATTTTGGAGAATATTACTTTTGCATTTGAAAAAATGTGTATTCTGATTCTGCTGTTTTGGGGTGGAGTGTTCTATAAAGTTCAAGTTGGTTAATAGTCTTGCTTAAATCCTCTATTTCCTTACTGATTTTCTGCCTACTTGTTCTATCAGTTACTTAGAGTGGAGTGTTAAACTATCTAACTATATATAGAGATTTGTTTGTTTCTCCTTTCAGTCTGTCGTTTTTTTTCCTTCATGTAAATTTAAGGTCTGTTGTAAGGAGTATATACATATAGGATCATTACATCTTCTTAGCGAGAGTTGATGTTCACCTAATTGTTTTACTTAGTTGACTCTATCTTGATGAAGATGGACTGATGTATACAAATGTTCTCACCATTTTTTCTTTTTGAGAAGAGATGGGAAGCATCCCACAGTACAAACTACCACATTGGAAAAAGGCTCTTCTTGGATATTTTGTGGTAAAGAAGATTCTCCATTTATAGTATTGATGACATGCTGAACAGATTGATAGCTTATTTTATTTTGTCATTATTATTATTTTGCTGGGTTGGTACTATGGACAATCAAAAATGTTCTTTGTTTCTTTCAAGTTCTTCATTCTCCCTCAGATATTTATAGGTCGCCTTTGGTGTGTGATGCCAGGTACTGGGATACAAAGATGAAAATATGAGCTCTCTTCTGTCTCAGTCTGTTTACAGCATATAGTTCATAACTAGAAATTCTTAATCTCCTCCTTTGAGATCCTTATGTTTGTCTGTAGTCTGGAGCAATTTTTAATGTCATGGGCATTTTGGTTTTGGTGTTGAAAGTATAGAAGTATAACTTTAATGCCAAACCCAAGAAAGTCTTGTATATACTCTTTGTCTCTATTTCTTTTTTTTTTTTTTTTTTTTAGATTCCATATATATGTGTTAGCATACAGTATTTGTTTTTCTCTTTCTTACTTCATTCTGTATGACAGACTCTAGGTCCATCCACCTCACAACAAATAACTCAGTTTCGTTTCTTTTTGTGGCTGAGTAATATTCCACTGTATGTATGTGCCACATCTCCTTTATCCATTCATCTGTCGATGGACACTTAGGTTGCTTCCATGTCCTGGCTATTGTAAATAGAAATGCAGTGAACATTGTGGTACCTGACTCTTCTTGAATTATGGTTTTCTCAGGATATATGCCCAGTAGTAGGATTGCTGGGTCATATGGTAGTTCTATTTTTAGTTTTTTAAGGAACCTCCATACTGTTCTCCTTAGTGGCTGTATCAATTTACATTCCCACCTACAGTGCAAGAGGGTTTCCTTTTCCCCACACCCTCTCCAGCATTTGATATTTGTAGATTTTCTGGTGCCCATTTTGACTGGTGTGAGGTGATGCCTCATTGTAGTTTTGATTTGCATTTCTCTAATGATTGGTGATGTTGAGCATTCTTTCATGTGTTTGTTGGATATCTGTATATCTTCTTTGGAGCAATGTCTATTTAGGTCTTCTTCCCTTTTTGGATTGGGTTGTTTGTTTTTTTAATATTGAGCTGCATGAGCTGTCTGTATATTTTGGAGATTAATCCTTTGTCAGTTGCTTCATTTGCAAATATTTTCTCCTATTCTGAGGGTTGTCTTTTCATCTTGTTTATGGTTTCCTTTGCTGTGCAAAAGATTTTAAGTTTCATTAAGTGCAATTGGTTAATTTGTTTAAAAATTTCCATTTCTCTACAAGGTGGGTCAAAAAGGATCTTACTGTGATGTATGTCATAGAGTGTTATGCCTATGTTTTCCTCTAAGAATTTTATAGTGTCTGGCCTTACATTTAGGTTTTTAATCCATTTTGAGTTTATTTTTGTGTTTGATGTTAGGGAGTGTTCTAATTTCATACTTTTACATGTAGCTGTCCAGTTTTCCCAGCACCACTTATTGAAGAGGCTGTCTTTTCTCCATTGTATATTCTTGCCTCCTTTATCAAAAATAAGGTGATATGTGTGGGTTTAACTCTGGGCTTTCTATCCTGTTCCATTGATCTATATTTCTGTTTTTGTGCCAGTACCATACTGTCTTGATTCCTGTAGCTTTGTAGTGTAGTCTGAAGTCAGGCAGCCTGATTCCTCCAGCTCCATTTTTTGTTCTCAAGATTGCTTTGGCTATTCGGGGTCTTTTGTGTTTCCATACAAATTGTGGAATTTTTTGTTCTAGTTCTGTGAAAAATGCCATTGGTAGTTTGACAGGGATTGCATTGAATCTGTAGACTGCTTTGGGTAGTAGAGTCATTTTCACAATGTTGATTCTTCCAATCCAAGAACATGGTATATCTCTCCATCTGTTTGCATCATCTTTAATTTCTTTCATCAGTGTCATAGTTTTCTGCATACAGGTCTTTTGTCTCTTTAGGTAGGTTTATTCCTAGGTATTTTATTCTTTTTCTTAAAATGGTGAATTGGAGTGTTTCCTTAATTTCTCTTTCATATTTTTCATCATTAATGTATAGGAATGCAAGAGATTTCTGTGCATTAATTTTGTATCCTGCTACTTTACCAAATTCATGACTAGGAGTTTTCTGGTAGCATCTTTAGGATTCTCTATGTATGGTATCATGTCATCTGCAAACAGTGACAGCTTTACTTCTTCTTTTCTGATTTGGATTCCTTTTATTTCTTTTTCTTCTCTTACTGCTGTGGCTAAAACTTCCAAAACTATGTTGAATAAGAGTGGTGAGAGTGGGCAACCTTGTCTTGTTCCTGATCTTAGTGAAAATGGTTTCAGTTTTTCACCATTGAGAGTAATGTTGGCTGTGGATTTGTCATATATGGCCTTTATTATGTTGAGGTAAGTTCCCTCTAAGCCTACTTTCTGGAGTGTTTTTGTCATAAATCGGTGTTGAATATTGTTGAAAGCTTTTTGTGCATCTATTGAAATGATCATATCATTTTTCGACTTTAATTTGTTAATATGGTTTATCACATTGATTGATTTGTGTATATTGAAGAATCCTTGCATTCCTGGGATAAACCCCACTTGATCATGGTGTATGATCCATTTAATGTGCTGTTGGATTCTGTATGCTAGTAGTTTGTTGAGGATTTTTACATCTATGTTCATTAGTGGTATTGGCCTGTAGTTTTCTTTCTTTGTGACATCTTTGTCTAGTTTTGGTATCAGGGTGTTGTTGGCCTCTTAGAATGAGTTTGGGAGTGTTCCTCCCTCTGCTATATTTTGGAAGAGTTTGAGAAGAATAGGTGTTGGCTCTTCTCTAAATATTTGTTAGAATTCACCTGTGAAGCCATCTAGTCCTGGGCTTTTGTTTGTTGGGAGATTTTTAATCACAGTTTCAATTTCAGTCCTTCTGAATGGTGTGTTTATGTTTTCTCTTTCTTCCTGCTTCAGTCTCGGGAGGTTGTGCTTTTCTAAGAATTTGTCCATTTCTCCAGGTTGTCCATTTTATTGCCATAGAGTTGCTTGCTGTAGTCTCTCATGATACTTTTTATTTCTGAAATGTCCATTGTTACTTCTCCTTTTTCATTTCTGATTCTGTTGATTTGAGTCTTCTCACTGTTTTTCTTGATGAGTCTGCCTAATGGTTTTTCAATTTTTTTTACCTTCTCAAGGAACCAGCTTTTAGTTTTATTGATCTTTGTTATTGTTTCCTTCATTTATTTTCCCTTTTTTCTGATCTGATATTTATGATTTCTTTCATTCTGCTAACTTTGGCATTTTTTTGTTATTCTTTCTCTAATTGCTTTAGGTGTAAAGTTAGGTTGTTTGTTTGAGGTTTTTCCTGTTTCATGACGTAGGATTGTATTGCTATAGAATTCCATCTTAGAACTGCTTTTGCTGCATCCCATAGGTTTTGTCTCATCGTTTTTTCATTGTCATTTTTTCCAGGTATTTTTTGATTTCTTCTTTGATTTCTTCAGTGATCTCTTGGTTATTAAGTAGTGTATTGTTTAGCCTCCGTGTGTTTGTATTTCTTACAGATTTTTTCCAGTAAGCGATATCTAGTCTCATAGCATTGTGGTTGGAAAAGATACTTGGTACAATTTCAATTTTCTTAAATTTACCAAGGCTTGATATGTGACCCAAGATATGATCTATCCTGCACAGTGTTCCATGAGCACTTGACAAGAAAGTGTATTCTGTTGTTTTGGGATGGAATGTCCTATAAATATCAATTAAGTCCATCTTGTTTAATGTATCATTTAAAGCATGTGTTTCCTTATTTATTTTCATTTTGAATGATCTGTCCATTGGTGAAACTGGAGTGTTAAATTCCCCTAGTATCATTGTGTTACTGTCGATTTTCCCTTTTATGCCTGTTAGCATTTGCCTTATGTGTTGAGGTTCTCCTATGTTGGGTGCATAAATATTTACAATTGTTATATCTTCTTCTTGGATTGATCCCTTGATCATTATGTAGTGTCCTTCTTTGTCTCTTGTAATAGTCTTAATTTTAAAGTCTGTTTTTTCTGATATGAGAATTGCTACTTCAGCTTTCTTTTGATTTCCGTTTGCATGGAATATCTTTTTCCATCCCCTCACTTTCAATCTCTATGTGTCCCTAGGTCTGAAGTGGGTCTTTTTAGACAGCATGTATATGGGTCTTCGGTTTGTATACATTCAGCCAGTGTATGTCTTTTGGTTGGACCATTTAAACCATTTACCTTGAAGGTAGTTATTGATATTTATGTTCCTATTACCATTTTCTTAATTGTTTTGGGTTTGTTATTGTAGGTCTTTTCCTTCACTTGTGTTTCCTCCCTAGAGAATTTCCTTTCGCATTTGTTGTAAAGCTGGTTTGGTGCTGCTGAATTCTCTTAGCTTTTGCTTGTCTGTAAAGGTTTTAATTTATTCATCAAATCTGAATGAGATCCTTACTGGGTAGAGTAATCTTGGTTGTAGGGCTTTCCCTTTCATCACTTTATATATGTCTTGCCACTCCCTTCTGGCTTGCAGAGTTTCTGCTGAAAGATCAGCTGTTAACCTTATGAGGATTCCCTTGTATGTTATTTGTTGTTTTTCCCTTGCTGCTTTTAATATTTTTTCTTTGTATTTAATTTTTGATAGTTTGATTAATATGTGTCTTGGCCTGTTCCTCCCTGGATTTATCCTTTATGGGACTCTCTTCACTTCCTGGAATTGATTGACTATTTCCTTTCCCATATTAGGGAAGTTTACAACTATAATCTCTTCAATATTTTCTCAGTCCCTTTCTTTTTCTCTTCCTTTTCTGGGACCCCTATAATTCACATGGTGGTGCATTTAATGTTGTCCCAGAGGTCTCTGAGACTGTCCTGAATTCTTTTCATTCTTTTGTCTTTATTCTGCTCTACAGTAGTTATTTACACTATTTTATCTTCCATGTCACTTATCCGTTCTTCTGCCTCAGTTATTCTGTAATTGATTCCTTCTAGAGAATTTTTAATTTTTTTTGTGTGTGTGTTGTTCATCATTGTTTGTTTGCTCTTTAGTTCTTCTAGGCCCTTGTTAAACATTTCTTGTATTTTCTCCATTCTATTTTGAAGATTTTGGATCATCTTTACTATCATTACTCTGCATTCCTTTTCAGGTAGACTGCCTATTTCCTCTTCATTTGTTTGGTCTGGTGGGTTTTTACCTTGCATTTTCATCTGTTGTGTATTTTCTGTCTTCTCCTTTTGCTTAACTTTCTGTGTTTGGGGTCTCCTTTTCACAGGCTGCAGATTCGTAGTTCCTATTCTTTTTGGTGTCTGCCCCCGGTGGCTAAGGTTGTTTCAGTGTGTTGTGTAGGCTTCCTGGTGGAGGGGACTAGTGTCTGTGTTCTGGTGGATGTGGCTGGATCTTGTCTTTCTGGTTGGCAGGACCACGTCCAGTGATGTGTTTTGGGGTGTCTGTTAGCTTATTTTGATTTTAGGCAGCCTCTCTGCTAATGGGTGGGGTGGTGTTCCTGTCTTGCTAGTTGTTTGGCATAGGGTTTTGGACACCTTAGCTTGCTGGTCCTTGAGTGGAGCTGGGTGTTCGCATTGAGATGGAGATCTCTGGGAGAGCCTTCACTGTTTGATATTACATGGAGCCTGGACGTCTCTGGTGGACCAATGTCCTGAACTCGGCTCTCACTTCTGAGGCACAGGCCTGACAACTGGCCAGAGCACCAAGACCCTGTCAGCGACACAGCATAGGTCTTTTCCATGAAACATTCAATTTTTAGGGCAGTTGCAGGGCTTCCATAAAAAACATCTAAAGCATGTCTCAAAGCATATATAGGTGATCCATGGTTTCAGGATTCCAAAGAACCCTGAAGATTCTCACCCAGGACTCAGGTGACTCTTTCTCACCTGGGCCTTGCAGAAGTCCATATCCAATTGACTTTTAAACATCTCTTCATAAATGTCCTTGGGGTAGCTCAAGTTCAACACATCTAATACTGAATCCCTCCACAGAACATCCTTGATAAGTTAAGTGCTTGATCTTTCTTGATACCCAATGAATTAGAGCCTGGGATTCATGAAAGACACTACTCTCTCCCTAGCTGCTCAAGACAGAAACTCTATTCTTTTACATCACCCACTCTATCTATTAAGTGGATTAAATAATTCTCTCCATCTCACCACTACTCTCTGCTTTTAGGCTTTCAACATTCCTCATTTAAAATTCTGAAATAACCCCAAATTAGTCCCTTTGGTTTAAAATGAGTGTCCATACAATCCATTGTTCACATTTCTACCTTGCCTTCAGAATAAAATATAAATTTTTATGTATAATATGCCAGATATATCATGGCATGGCTTTGCTCTATGCTCGTTTATGCTTGTTACACAAGGCCTGGACATTTATGAAGCCACTTTCAGTCTAATCCTCATGCTCTTTTCTGCCTCCATGTTTTTGCCCCTATGACTCTTTTAGCCAGTAATGTCTATCTATCCTTCCACTGACTAACTTCTATAGCATTTTTCTGGATTCTGTTCCTTATTCTGCTGTGATTTAGATTTCCTCTTCCAACCCTGTTGGGTATCATTCACTTCCATGTCTGCTTAATTTATCTGATCATCAGAAGAGCCATGGATTAAAACTCACCATCTTGGGACAGAACTCCTCCTTGAAGAGTCTTTTCAAGAGTCAACATCATTACTGGATCCCTTTCCCATCCACTCTTTGATGTTTTATTTGCTCTTTGTATGGTGGTTGTTTTGTTTGTATGGTTGGTCATAATTTTAAACTAAACCTTTGTCATTCCACTTAATCCATTAAACTACTTTTGTTCCTTTTCACAGAGAGGATTCTTACATTAAGTGGAGTGTTGAACTAAATGATCCCAGAAGTCCCTTTTGACTGAGATTTTTGGATTTTATTATTCTGCAGTCTTTTACTTCCTGTCTTCAGTATTCTAATGGAAAAAGATACAGAGTTGTATACACGATAACCTGGAACTCTTTGTTGCCTGGACCCTGGGTTTTCTGTATGAATTAGCATATCAGTCTCTTTCTTGAGTCCCTAAGCATGCTTCCTTCTAGATGATGCTCTAGGTTTGCCACTGCAATTCCCAGGCTTTCCAGCAACTCTCCTCATAACTGTTTAGCAGGTAGTCATATTTTAGAGATTAGCCCTGATCTTAAAATATTGCTAGTCTCTTCACATTGCTGTGAGTGTAAAACAATGCTTAAGACATTCTTAACACAGTCTTTGAGAAATAATAAAGCCTCAATAAATGTCATCTATTATTTAACACATTAAATATACAATACTATTGTAAAACTGCAAACCATGTTTCTGGAATGACACATATCTTTGGAATGAGGCATATGTATGTAAAGGAACAAAGAGAAAAAAGTTGGATGAAATGTAAGTCAGTACAGGAGTCCAGGGGATGTGAATGAAGCTGCTAAACTAAGCTTTGAAGTGTTTGATCTTCAGTGGTCTCAGAACTCTGTTGCTTATAAGGTAAGATTTGAAGACCTTGAAAGATAACAAAGAATCCTTTATTTGAGTGCCATACACATTCTCTTGCCTCTTGAAGAATTATTGAGCCACTATAAGAATTAGTTTTCTTAGAAAATGAGACTATATTATTTCATAGTTTTTGACCATATGGGTAAAAGGCAGTGAATGAGTTCCTTTCTATCAGAAGTGAAAATGTTCTTTAGCTATCATTTTGATCACCATGAATCTGTGGTAAGTGGATTATGTTTGTAAGACAAACGTCTAATCCTCATGACTGTTAGAGCCTACCATTAAAGATATTAGGAGCTTACTTTGTATCTATTATCCTACTGCCAACTCTGCTTTCAATCAGAAAGGTAGAAGTATCCTTAATCAAAAGTTCTTGTTCAAACAGGTAACCAAATTAAAGACATGCTCACTTAAATTTGTTTTTTTTCTTTTTTCTGTATTATATGACTGTCTTCTCTTTATTGCTTTTCCAGGCTTACCTTAGAAGTCTGGAGGTTTAGCCAGTTATTCTCCCACTTCTCAATACTTTATATTAAATTCAATTTTGTAACTGGTCCACTCCTTAGAAACACACTACGCATTCAGATTTAGGTATCATGCAAAAAGTAATTGTAGATTTCATTTACCCATAATTTGAATATGGATCCTCTATAATTAAAGCCTTCCTATACTTTCTAATGCTATCTTTCCAGTCCTACTTGGGGAAAAAAAATCCATATAAAAAATTGCAGCAAAATGAAATTGACCTCTAGCTATAATTTAGAGCCTCATGAATCTGTGGTAAATGGAATAGGTATAGAAGGAAAATTTCTAATCCTCATGACTTCTAAAGTCTTCCATTGAAAATAATTAGGGAGTTACTTTTGTATCTATTATGTTACTTCCAAATTCTACTTTTTTAAACAGCCAGAGCTAGTAAGATAGCCTTCTACACTAAAACTTGATTTTTTAGAGTTGTTTCTCAGATTGGTCTCACTCACAGTATGGTGAAAAGAAAAACAAATTTCTCTCTTTTTCCATCTCTAGGCATGTGTGAATATATGAATTAAAAGAAAGACATTGCATATGTGTGACTCAAAACAATACTTATTATTTTTTAATTACTTATGATAAAAGTACCTCTATGTTAAAAAAATTATTAATGTATTAATTCCAATCCCTAGAACAATACTCTCAAGAATCTTTTATTTCCCCCTTTTATAGGCAAGAGAACAGAGTCCCATGTGGATAAACTGATTAGCCCAGGGCCACCAAACCAGCAAATGTCAAAGCTGGAAGTCAAACTCAAGACTACTGGATTCCAAATTTCACATGTTCAATTTTAGCATATTGTTTTATTGAATTACACAAATTGAACATGGAAGAGCAAAGTACATTGAGGATACAGATAATGGTAAATTTAAAGTATTATTTAGGAAATTTCAGGCCAGGGGAAGTGATTAGTGATTCATGAAAAAAAATGTGATTAGTGATTAGTGAAAAAAAGTGATTACAAAAATAATTGAGTAAAATGTATTCTGAATTATCTCTTGCAAAGTTAAAGTGACTAAAATACTTGTTTTAGTTTTGGGAATAGAATATTAGAGTTTATATGCTGCTCATTAAATATAATTAGAAAAGTATTCAATAGTAAATCAAAGTAGGACTTCCTTGTTGGCACAGTGGTTAAGAATCCACCTGCCAATGCAGGGGACATGGGTTTGATCCCTCGTCCGGGAAGATCCCACATGTCACGGAGTACTGAGCCTGTGCTCTAGACCCTGTGAGCCACAACTACTGAGCCCACGTGCCACAACTACTGAACCTGTGCTCTAGACCCTGTGAGCCACAACTACTGAGCCCACATGCCACAGCTACTGAAGCCCACACAGCTAGAGCTCGTGCTCTGCAACAAGAGAAGCCACCTCAATGAGAAGCCGGTGCACCGCAACAAAGAGTAGCTCCCTCTTGCAGCAACTAGAGAAAGGCTGTGCACAGCCAAAATTTTTTTTAAAAGTCAAAATATGCAAAGGTGACAGAAGTATAATACTGATGGAGAGAATACGATTTCAGTATTAACTAATTTTCTTCTCAGTCCTTGCCATTGCATTCGTGTTTTTCCATTGGAACACAACTGATAGAGAGCATGAAGGAGGATGAATTTTATGCTCAGTATCCAGACCCCATGGAGCTCAGAGAATTAGGTGGCTATAGCAAATTCTAATGGCATGGCTGGGAACCACCATATAATATTTTTTTTAATTTTTGCAATGCCTGAGGTATTTAGAGACAGAGAAAAACAATATCCAACTCTCCACCTCTGTTTTGTCTTGTAGCAAACTTCTTGATGTAGAGATAGTCTTTATCATAAGACAGAAACAAGGATGGATACTGTAAACAAAATAAAGGAAATGGTTGGATATTAGAGAGTGATCTGAGACCTATACTCGGAGATCATTCAGTTCCTCACATTTACTTTGCTCCCAGAAAAAAAGAATACACATTTTTTCCCTCAAAATCACATAAATTAAGAAATATTGACCACACATTAGGCCATAAACTAAGTCTCAGCAAATTTCAAATCATTCCCACTATAGAGAACACATGTGGTTAAAACGATTATATTATTAAATTTAACACCAAAATAAAAAATCTCTACCTTTAGTGGGGGAAAAGGAACCCAACTTACAAACCACTCATGTATCAAAGTATATTTCATGATTGACATTAGTGAATATTTAGAGCTAAAGAATAATACAAAGCACATGTCTAGATTTATGGCATATTGTATTCAGAAGGAAATTTATATCCTTAACTGCTTATATTAGAAAAGTAGAATGGTTGAAAATCAGTGAACAAAAATATCTATCATAAGGATTGAAAATAGGAATTGAGAAATAAATCATAAAACCCGAAACAACAAAAAAAACTAACCTACAAGGCAGGGAATATAAGAAAAAATTTTAAAAGTTATTGAAATACATAATAAAAAAAAATAAAATAGAAATAATATTTGGCAAGATTGATTAAAGATAAAAAGAGTGTAATTAATATTAAGAATGAATAATAGAATATGATCTCAGATAAAACAAAGTTAAAATAATTTTAAAAATTATAAGCAATTTCATGTTAAGGAATTTGAAATCTCAGAAAGAAATAACAAATAACTTCTTAGGCAGATAAAATGAAACTACTACCAAAAATGAAAGTAAGAGGAATTATAAAATCTAAAGTGAGTTTTAACCTTATTATAAGAATTGAATCAAAAGTTGTCTTCATACAGAAACACAAGCTTTAAACATTAAAGGATCAGATGATTCCAAGCTTATGTAAACTCTTCCAGAGAATAGAAAAACAGGAAAAATCTCTTTTAATGGACTCAGTGTGACTTTCATACAAATTCCTTTAAAAGGTTACAACATAAATGATAATCTCAGGACAATTTCATTCATGAGCATAAGTGTAAAAGTCCTAAATAAGATATCATCAAGATAAATCCAGCACTGTATTATTAAAATAGACATCATGCCCAAGTTGGTTTGATCCTAGGAATACAAGGATGTTTTACCATTAGAAAATCTGTTTAGGTAATTTACCACTATAAGAGATCATGGAGAAAGAACATATGATTATATCAGTATGCAAAAAAATTCAAATATTAATCAAACTAGGAATTAAATAAAACTTTTTAATCCTAATAATGAGAATCTAGTAAACTCCAAATCAAACACACAATTAGTGGGGGTAATTTTAGAAATTATACCAGGATACCTGCTGTGACTGGCTAGTTTCTCTAGCCAGTGCAATATGATGAGAAAAACAAATAATAGATATTAAGATTGAAAAGAAACAAAATTGTCATTATTCCAGACTAGAATTTTCTACAATTTAAAAGAACCTACCAATGGATTATTAGAATTATCGAGTGCAGCAATTATGCTACAGCAAGAATAATTCTTATACACTAGCAACATAAATTTGGAAAATTTAATATTTAAAAAGACAGCATTTTTCTGTCTAAATCCTGAGTTCTCATCACAAGGAAAAATTTTTTTCTATTTTTTTAATTTTGTGTCCGTATGAGATGATGAGTATTTACTAAACTTACTGTGATTATCATTACATGATGTATGTAAATCAAATCATTATGCTGTACACCTTAAACTTATACAGTGCTGTATGTCAATTATATCTCAATACTGGATGAAAAATAATAGAATGAACAAAAATAAAGATAAAAAGACAGCATTTGTAATAGCAATAAAGTTATCAAGGAATACATTTAACAAAATAGATACGAGATCTTTATGGAGAAAAGTATACATGTTATTGAAACCCATTTTAGAAGTTCTAAATACATGTAGAAATTTACAGGAAATGATAATGGTTAAAAGTTCTATATTGTTATTATGTTATAAACAGTATTCAAATGCTTTATACCCGTTCATTCTTATAATTCCCATAACAATCATATGAAATAGACAGTATTATTATTCCAATTTTACATATAAGACAACAGGAGGTGCTGAGAGATTAAATGACTTTCGTTTTGCTGTCTAGCTAGTGGATGGGGTTGTAGGATTCAAATCAGCAGACTTTCTCCAGATCCTCTGTACTTAAACATAGACAATGCTACCGCTTCAATAAAACATTAAGATATTCTATTATTGATGTAGTGGTAGGGAGCTAGATCAAGGGAAATGAATACGAACGTCAGAAAAAATCCACAATTAATACATGACAGAAGTGCCATTCCAGATCTGTGAGAAAGCGTATTTAGTAAATGATAATAGGACAATTGGCTCTCCATATGAATAAAAATAAAATTGGATGCCTATCTCATACCATATGTAGCAATCAATTAAAATTTTAGTGGAAAAAAAACCCTCAAGTTTTTAGGTGATAAAATAAGAGAATATCTTTAGGATTTGAAGTGGAGAAGGGTTTCTTTAAAAAGACACAAAGTTCCTAAACAATAAAAGGGAAATTAATTCTTTTCATCAATGTCATTATTTTAAAAATGAAAGATAGCTCACATTCTGGAACAGAAGATATTTACAAGCATATAGAATTTTTAAAATTTGGATTTTTAAAGATGATTCGTTCTCTATCTTTCATTCATTTATAAATTAAAACAAACAATTCAGTTATATATATATATATATACACACACACACACACACACACATATATATATATATGTGTGTGTGTGTGTGTATATATATAGTACATATCCTGGAAGTTAACAGATAATGAAACAAGAATCATCAATAAGCTTATAAAAAGATCCTCATCCTTTCTAATAATCACTAATGGTCACACATTATCTCAAGGACAAATGAAAGAAGAGTGCACAACATATAATAGTTTGAAATAGTATTGCTTGACATAGTGGTAAACAGGAAATAATTTGTGTTTAATATGAAAAGAGATAACTGTATTATATTTACACAGTGCAATAAATGTACAGAGAAAATTAAAATACAGCCACATGTATGTTTCAAGTACAAGGTTTCAATTAAAAAGCAATTAGAAGAATACAAAAAAATATGATTTACATAAAGTTTCACAACTTTTCAAATGAAACAAGATAATGTTTGACAAATATGGTCATTATAAAGCCATGCAAAGAAATGAAAAGTATATAAGTCTGGATAACTGAGAACCTTTGGTAAGTGGAGGATGGTGACATAGGGGTTGGGGTTAAGTAAAGAAGAAGCGTCAATCATATTCAAATTGATTTTTGATGCTGTGTTTTGGGTATCCAAGCGTTTGTTGTATTCTATATAGTTTTTATATCAAAAATAGTTAAAACCATAAGGAATAGGAAAAATCCTAATCAATAAGAAACTAAGAATCCTTCTTCTAAAAACAAACAAGCCAAACCAAATGAAGCCACTGAAACAAGGATGCAAAGATTTTATACTTCAAAAATGGGACCTATTTAAACCATACACAGGGAATCCTAGGAAAAAATTAATTAGCCTTAAATGTTCTCATGATAAAAATAAAAGGAAAATAAAATTAACTTAATATTTGTCTTCAAATTATGAAGTAAGCAACAAAATAAGAAACAACTAGAAGGATTAGAATATCATTTATAAAGATAACAATTAGAAACTGAAGTAAATGAATGAATGGAAGCAATAAAAAGATTCCAAATGCAGCTCCATAAAATAATAATAAAATAGTTAAATTTCTGAAAGCCTAATAAAAGAAAGAGTAAAAAAGAGATATTCAGTATTCAGACTGAGATGAGTATATGAATACAGGTATAAAACAGATTAAATAAATATATCAAAGATCATTGAATGCCACTGTATGGTTATATATTTGAAAATCTAGGAGAAATACTGTCTTACCAAAACAAAAACTGCCCATACTGATGCAAAGTAGGTAAAAAACTTATCCTATAAACTTACAAAAAACGTGTAAGTAAAAAGGCTAAAACTTACGTAAGAAAATAGAATGGTAGTTTCAAAATCTAGCAAGTGCAGATTTCACATATGAATTTACAAAACCTTTAAAGCTAAGTTTCCCAAACAGTGTTCAGTGACATACTGGTGTGTTTAGATCAGCATTTTGGGGTCCTAGGAATTTGAGTCACTCTTAAAAATTAATGAAATTCCCCCAAAGAGCTTTTGTTTATGTGAATTGTGTCTATCAATTTTTACTGTTTTAGAAATTAAAAGTGAGAAATTTTAAAAGTATCTTATTTTATTTAAAGATAATAATAAATACATTTCATGTTAATTTAAAACATACTTTTAATGAAAAATAACATTTTCCAAATAACTCATAAAAATGAGTTTAAAAAAATCTCTTTACATTAAAAAAAATCTCTTTACTGTCTAGTTTAATAGAAGATAACTTGATTATCATATATGATTTTTTATTCAGTCTGTTGCAATATGGTATTTAGATTGAAATATAAAAAGAAATTTTGGCCTCATACAGATATGTAGTTGGAAAAAGGAAGCACATTTTAATAGTCTTCACATAATTCCAAATATTTTTTTATACTACACTAAAACTTGACAGATGGCAGTTTCTTAAAGTTTAGTTTCAGTGTGGAATCTTAAACCTATAAAAACTTTTCATCTTTAGTTGAATTAAACCTTTCATATTCAGTTAAATTGGTCTTAGATGTTGAATGAATATTTTATTCATGAAAACGTTGTGATATAATGAATTGGTCAAATGGAAAAACTATTCGTTTCCTGAGTTATACAGATCTTCCAAATGTTGATGCTTTTCATTATACAATATAAAAATAACACTTGCTAATATCACCACTCATTTCATCAGAAAAGACTGTAACTTGTGAAAGGCTCTCAACCTTATTGTAGAAGATACAAGTTTTCCAAAATTCTAATTTTTGCTTGAAAGCTTGAATTTCATCGTTGGCAACAAATACTGTGAGTTCTTCTTAAAATGGTATGCTTACTTCATTCATTTTTGAGAAAATGTTTGCCAAATAACTCTGTCTGGAAAATCAGTTTGTCAGTTATCCTTTTTTGTAAAAATATGTTTAATGGAAAAAAGCAAGGATTCAGCCTATAAATCAAAAAAAGAAATTATGTAAATGTTGTTCTTTGAGACAACCACTGTACTTTTCATATGAAGAAGAAGTGCTCTATATGTATGTCCTATTTTGTCACACAGACTATTAAAAATATAAACTCGGGTTGATACTTAATAAAATAATTTTTCTGTTTCATCAAGGACATTTTTAAGTAAGTTAGATTTTTTCTCTTTTCCTGTGTGTGGTGGTGAAAAATACAATGAATACCAGTAAAGTTTTTTGCCACTGCTTGATTCATGCTAAGGTGCCAGAAGTTTTACCCATCAATGCTTTTGCTTTAATAGTGCAAATATCATTACAGTAAAATTGGCAAATAACACCTTTAATTATGAAAATTGTTCTTCCTTTCTGGACTTCTGAAATGGTCTTGAGGACTGCTTAGGGTCAAAAGAATAGATTTTTGGAAATTTGAGTCTAGAGATAATGGGTTACAAGTGTACAAATACATTGATGCTCCAAATTTTGCAGTGATAGAGAAAGGAATAATTATAAAAATTATAAAAAAGTAATGGAGATCTTGCCTTACCAGACTGTGTGTCCCTTAATAAAGCCTAAAATTCACAGATATAAGAAAATAACGGAGAAAAAGACACAGATCAGTGAATCAGACTGTAGAGTTGAGGTCCAGAAGGAGATTAAAATATATTCTGCAATAAAGTAAATGAGGGCTTCCCTGGTGGCGCAGTGGTTGAGAGTCCGCCTGCCGATGCAGGGGATACGGGTTCGTGCCCCGGTCTGGGAAGATCCCACATGCCGTGGAGCGGCTGGGCCCGTGAGCCATGGCCGTTGAGCCTGCTCTAAAAAAAAAAAAAAAAAAAAGTAAATGAAAATATGGTATTTTAATTAAGTGGGGGAAAATGTGGCATATAAAATCCATGGTACTTTCATAGTTGGTCCTAGATCTGGTTGGAAAAAAAAATCAGATATATATATATATATATATATATATATATACAGTATCATGTGCCAAATAAATTGTAGAGAGATTTTTCTAAGGAAAAATTAAAAAGAATGAAAAAGAAAATTAGGATTATATTTTTGAAAATTTGGAGGGGGATCTTCCTAAATAAGACTAAGAAATTAAAATGTATACATAGGGGTGGGAGGAAACTCACTACAAAGCAAAAAATAATGAATGCTAGGTTGGCATCCGAATAATTATGAAACATATGTAATCATTTATTAACAGTAATAAACAAAAACTTTCTATAGTTAATGAGAAAAAGACAAACTACCCAATAGAACACTAAAGAAAAGATACGAATCAATAGTTAGGAAAGGAAATTAAAATGTTTAATAAACTTGAAAAAATTCTCAGTCTTACTCATATTCCGGGAAATATATGAAAGCAAAGAAGATATTATTTTTCTTTGTGAAATCGGCAAAATAAAGAATGATAACTTCCAGTGATGACAAGAAGAGGGAAAATGTACTAATGGGGATTGTAAATAACCTGTAATATATGTGAAAATAATCTGGCAACATTTATTAAGGTAAAAACTTATATAATGATTTTTTTTGAATTTTATTTTTTATACAGCAGGTTCTTATTAGTTATCTATCTTATACATGTTAGTGTATACATGTCAATCCCAAAATCCCAGTTCATCCCACCACCGCCACCACCCCCCGCACTTTTCCCCCTTTGTGTCCATACGTTTGTTCTCTACATCTGTGTCTCTATTTCTGCCCTGCAATCTGGTTCATCTGTACCATTTTTCTAGGTTTCACATATATGTGTTAATATACGATATTTGTTTTTCTCTTTCTGACTTACTTCACTCTGTATGAAGTCTCTAGATCCATCCATGTCTCTACGAATGACCCAATTTTGTTCCTTTTTAGGATTGAATAATATTCCATTCTATATGTGTACCACATCTTCTTTATCCATTCATCTGTCGATGGGCATTTAGGTTGCTTCCATGACCTGGCTATTGTAAATAGTGCTGCAGTGAACATTGGGGTGCATCTGTCTTTTTGAATTATGGTTTTCTCTGGGTATATCCCCAGTAGTGGGATTGCTGGGTCATATGGTAATTCTATTTTTAGTTTTTTAAAGAACCTCCATACTGTTCTCCATAGTGGCTGTATCAATTTACATTCCCACCAACAGTGCAAGAGGGTTCCCTTTTCTCCACACCCTCTCCAGCATTTGTTGTTTGTAGATTTTCTGATGATGCCCATTATAATTGGTGTGAAGTGATACCTCATTGTAGTTTTGATTTGCATTTCTCTAATAATTTAGAGAAACTTAGTCAGTAGTGAGTAGGCATACATATGTAAGAATGTTGCAGTCTTGTTTATAGGATCAAATCTTGAAAAATATAATTCTGAATCTTTTAATAGAGAATTTTTGAAATATTTGCTAAATCCCTGCCATGGGATATTATACAACAATTAAATATAAATTAGATCTGTATGTCTGACTGGAAGAATTTCTGTGTTGAATTAAATAGGAAAAATAAGTAGCAAAATAATGTTTATAATATATAATACTATATATGTGTATATACATACACACATACATACATACATACATACTTGAGAAAGAAGTTGGAAATTGAGAGGGCAAATAGAGGAAGGTTATATATTTTTCTTTTAAATTCTTTTTGTGGGGCTTCCCTGGTGGTGCAGTGGTTGAGAGTCCGCCTGCCGATGCAGGGGACACGGGTTCATGCCCTGGTCCGGGAAGATCCCACATGCCACGGAGCGGCTAGGCCCGTGAGCCATGGCTGCTGAGCCTGTGCGTCCGGAGCCTGTGCTCCGCAACAGGAGAGACCCCAACAGTGAGAGGCCCGCGTACCGCAAAAAAAAAAAAAAAAAATTCATTTTGTGTTTGTCAACAGTTATGTGTTTATACATATGTTGGGTTTTTTTTAATGTAGTGGATATTTTGAAGAAACATTAAACACTGTAATTGTCATATTTCCAGCACTTTGCATGCAAGTGTTATGTGATGTAAGGAAAAAGAATAAAAGTAGTTAGCTGGATAATTTAGATTGAATTATTAATTTTGGTACCTATGTTAATTTGATGCTTGATGTAAAACATGCATTATGACTCAGATTATTTCTCCATACTTCATTTATCAGTCTATCATAATATCAAGACCACACTCTCTTAATTATTAATAACAAATCCATATATACAACAGGACAAGTACCATTTCTCTGTTCTTTAGTAGCTTTGCCTAATATTTGCCTAAAATCTTCCATACACATATAAAATATATATATATATATATAAATAAATAACAATAAAAAAACAATTTTTTTCATTTTTAAGGTATTATTTAACAGCTCAATAAAATTTTATAGCATTCTCTTAGAGATTTTGCATGCTTTTGTTAGATATATTCTCTAGTACTTAAAATTCCCTCATGCTATTTTAAATAATGTTATATGTAATTATTTTTCTAGTTGTTTGTTGCTTGTGTCAAATATAAATGATTTTGTACAATAATTTTATATTTCTTTTGCTAAGCTCTCCTATTATTTTTTCAATAATTTGCAGATTCTTTTCTACCTTGAAACTCAAATTTATTCTTATCCTATTACATTGGCTTGGATCTCCAATAAAATGTAATAATATACATTTCTCTTTTATTCCTTATTTGAAAGGAAATAGTTCTAACATTTAGATGATATTTGCTGTGTGTGTGTGTGTTTATATTTCCCTTTATTCCTCACTTACTAATCATTTTTGTATGTAAATAGTATTGAGTGTTTTGAAATGTTTTTACTGTATCTGCTGTGATGATCATACATTTTGTCTCTTTTCACCAGTTAATGTGCTAAATTAATATTAAAAATTTCTAATATTACAATTTTACCTTTTACTCTAAGAAATGTATTGAGAATCTCTTTCTGCCTCAATGGTCAATTTATATTCCTTCAGCCCATGAAAACTAGATGTATTCTCTATTTCAAGAAGATCAATTCTTAAACCAATGATACGTTAATTATAATTTTTGGTCCTCTCTGTCCTTACTTTTTTTCCTTCATATGTCTTGTGATAGAGTGGTAAGACAAATTAATAATAAATACTTTGATAATTAAAAAAATTTCTTTCCATATTTCTTGCAGTCCTAGTTTTCTTTATTTTGATACTATCTATATTTGCTACATAAAGATTCATTTTCCTTGTGGATTATATTTTTATATTCATATCTGTCACATTTTATTTGGACACAATTTAACCTCGTTTGATGTTAATTTTGTGATCATTATAAATACTTTCTAATAAACACATTATTTAATGCATTTAGAAGACTTTCCAGTTGGAAAAATGAGGAAGGATATTATATAGTAAATAAAAGCAGTACATAGAAGCAAGAAGTTAATGTCTGGGATCATCACAGTAATTTTCATTAGAATTTTCATTTCAATAGAAATCCCTATTTCTTTTGTTAATGGTAATGGGGTTTTAATGCAAGTAATGAAACTTCTCTAAGTCTTAAGAGCCTCATTTTAAAATTGTAATAAGGAAAATGTATAACTCGTAAGTTGATGTGATGATTGAACTTGTTAAGCTACCTAAATCATAGTGCTTGTATACAGTATGATTACTATTATTATTAGCTTTTTTCTTTTTTGTATCTTGACCTCTAAATAGAGACAGAGTTACAGAAGTCAGATAGAAAAGATGTATTCCAGGAAGAGAAAGTTGTCTGGAGGAGGATATTGATTTGTAAAACAAAACACATTTACGTTAACCTCCTGAGAAAAGTCTATATTCAGAATAGAAGGAAATAAAAATGTAAATGAATCAGGAACTGTTGAATGATAGGCTGAGGTTTGTTTTTTATTTTGTCATAGTTATTAAAAAAATATTGACCTTCAAAACGGTACACTTGAATTATAGGGTAGAAGCATGGTGATGGAAAATAGCTGTGGTTTTTTGCTATACTTTTATGTCTTGACCACATTTCTTGCCAGTAAACTGGTAAATATTTTATAACATGCTGCTTTTAGCTGTGCATTTGTTTTATCTTTTCTGTGTATCTGGCTGCAGGAGGGGCATAATCTGTATCCTTAATGCCAAGTAATAGATAACCTTAAACCCTGTTTACTGACCTGAAGCTAGAAATTGACCTTATGGGATCAATTATTAGCTGTCTGAAGAAAGATGCATTTGAGATAAGCTGGACAATGGATTAAAAGATTTAAAAATATTGACTAGTCAGTCCAATTTTGAAGAGCAGAAAAAAATGAATTTTCAGGTAACCTTTTTTTAATCAGAGACCAAGGATTATTATATGTAAAATACATGGGCAGATCTTCCTTGACTTATGATGGGGTTACATCCCAATACACCCATCATAAGTTGAAAATATCATAAATCGAAATTGCATTTGATACATCTAACCTACTGAACATTATAGCTTAGCCTACCCTACCTTAAACATGCTCAGAAGATTTACATTAGCCTAAAGTTGGGCAAAATCATCTAACACAAAGCCAACTTTGTAAAAAAAAATGATTGCATATCATGTAATTTATTGACTACTGTACTGAAAGTGAAAAACAGAATGTTTGTCTGGGTACAGAATAGTTGTAAGTGTATCAGTTGTTTACCCTTGTGATCATGTGTCTGACTGGGAGCTGGAACTGCTGCCGTTGCCTCAGCATCACAAGAGAGGATCAGACCACATATCACTAGCCCTGGAAAAGATCAAAATTCAAAATTCGAAGTATGGTTTCTGCTGAATGCTTTTCACTTTTGCAACATTGCAAAGTCAAAAAATGTTAAGTCAAGAGCTGTCTGTGTGTGTATATGTATAAGAATATGTATATGTATATATACATACAGCTCAATTAGCTGAAATAACCTTGCCTTACAGTAAAATCTTTTTAGCATAGAAGTCCAATATTTTTATTGTTGATTTTGATAGTGCTCTTTAAATTATATTGTTGGCAAAACTTTCTATCATTGGTGTGTATTAATATATGTGGTGTTAACATACGAATTAATAGTATAGTGGGAAAAAACTGAGCATTAAAATAACACTTTTTTGTTGAAATATTCACAGTGTGTCCTAAGCAACATTAACTGACACTCTGACAAGGGCCAGTCCTTTGGTGGTTATCCTTCTATTGGCAGATTTGCAGACTTTATCTCCAAGTGTCCACTAGATTTCTCTTCACATGCTCTCCTTGTCTTTTTGTTTGTTTGTTTGTTTGTTAGGAATCACATTGTTTATTTTGTACATGGCAACACTTTAACATGTACAATGGTGAAGTGATAGAAGGGTTTACATGGTTTTAGATGAATTTTATCAGAATTATGTCCAAAAATTCTCACGTCTTTCTAGTACTGTATCTCTAGACAGTTTAAAACGTTAACACTCATGTTTTGCAGGAAGATATAAATCTCTTAAAGACAGGCTTTTTCAAAGGTGTATAAACTAAGCTCAATAATATCATGAGTTGACAGTCACAAAATTAAACAGGAACTCGCCTGATGTGAATATGAAAGAGGAAAAACTTTTAGAGGACAATAGTTGTAATAGTAAATGATTTGTACTTTTTAACTCAACAGTTAAATTTATGGGCATTCATGCTATAGACACACTCGTACAAATATTCATATATAGTGATATAGACATGAATGTTCATTGTTGCCTTGTTAAAGCAAAAAGACTAGAAATGGTTGGATTGTATAATATTAAAGATTGTGTTTTTAAATATATACAGATATAGATATGGACATTGGTATATTCATTGACATATTTTCCTAGATTACATTTGTATCACTATCCTGTTAATGATATCTTATGATAGATGTAGGCCAGGTGGCAGTCGTGATATGATGTCTCTGCCTGAACATATGCAAACAACAAAAGTACAGGATCAAAATTTGCAGAATAGGTGTAGTAGCCTCAAAGAATTGAGAACTCATTATTATCTGAAAAACAAAATGATTATGAAGAGTGGTTGGAGGAGGTAAGAAATCAAAGATCTTTAGCAATATTCCTGAAACAAAGTTTAAAAATAGACTTTTTGTATGTAATTGCAAAGCCAACTTAAGAGCCCAGAACCAATGGTTTTTGGTTATTTGGGGGTTTCCTTAAGAAATACTTCATCACCCATGTTCTTGATGGCAACAAGCATAATATTATATGGAAAAATCTGTATGTGGCATATTTTACTGAGGCAAATTTTGTTAATCAGAGCATGCCTGCAATGAACAGAAGAGATGTCATATCTTGTCATTTTCCAGTTGTAAATATTTATCAGCTTAATTTAGTGTAGCAAAATCATTTTACTGATTGGGAATTTATCATGCAGTGGTCAACTTCAGGTAATTGTCTCTGGAGCTCTCACAGGAGGCTGATCTTTCTCTTAAGTAAGTGGATAATTAAGCTCCTTTGTTTTATTGTTTAATTGTGAACTAACGATTCAATATGTATAGATTTCTTATAGCAACACTTTAGAGAATGAGGCCTTTTTCAGTAGTAATATTTGCATGAGTATTATTGCCCAGAGCTAAGGTTGTGCACTGATGCTCTGTTACCCACTGCAGCTCTGATAACATGCTGATGAGCTGTTCTTTGAAATGATCCAATGTTTTTCACTGTCAGCTGTTCAACTTTGTAGTGGTTTCTGTTACATTTTCTTGTAGGTGAATAGGGCCATCTGTCTGAATTAAATCTGATTTACCTTATTGCACTGATCTAAGGCCCTCATTTTTATTTTCACACTATAATATCTCTGAAATTGAGATGTATCAATATCTCACAGTTGATGATGTCTTACAGTCATTGTCAATAGGAAGAAGCTGTGGTGGTCAAAGTATGTGAAAATCTTCTGGTGAGACAAGTATAAGTTCAAGGAAGCACCAAACCATTTTAGATTGTGTGAAATCTAAAATCTAAGTCTAAGGACTATTCCTTAAATTCTTCTTAAATTCTTATCAAATTAATACATGCACATGGGTTAAAAATCAAATCAGATAACAGGTTATATTATGAAAAACATTGTTTTTGTTTATTTTTAATTAATTATTTTTGGCTGCATTGGGTCTTCGTTGCTGCACACAGGCTTTCTCTAGTTGCGGAGAGCGGGGGCTACGCTTCGTTGTGGTGCGCGAGCTTCTCACTGCGGTGGCTTCTCTTGTTGCAGAGCACGGGCTCTAGGCGCGTGGGCTTCAGTAGTTGTGGCATGTGGGTTCAGTAGTTGTGGCTCACAAGCTCTAGAGTGCAGGCTCAGTAGTTGTGGTGCACGGGCTTAATTGCCTCATGGCACGTGGGATCTTCCTGGATTAGGGATGGAACATTCTTAACCACTGCGCCACCAGGGAAGTCTGAAAAACATTGTTTTTGGATTTCTATCTATATCTTTAAAAAACACTTGCCTCTCTGTTTATTGATTTATGAACTGATTAAATTATCTACATACTCCCTGCTATAAATGAGAGTTTTGTTGTTTAGACTCTCAGCCTCTTTTCAATTTAGTTCCCCAGCTTTCCTCCCACCTCAGTTTCTTTCATTTTACTTTATCTTTTACATTGTCAAGGTTGATTGCATTTACATTTTACTCCATAACTATAATTAAGGCATCATGCTTAACTTTAGATTAATTCTCTCCCTACCCCCCAAAACTCCAGTTAAATGTGTTTACATGATGATGATAGTGTACATATTATTCACTGAAAATCCTTAGTAGAATACTATTATTATTTTATTTTCCTTTTCTACAAATAAGATTTTTGTGCCATCCAAAGAATATTAGTATCAATTATTCTTCCTTGCACTTCGCCAACGTTACTCCAAACCATGCCAAAGTAAACTTTGCCTTCAATGCACAGTGTTAGTTTTCTTTTAATATCTTGTTAGAGTTTCTGAATGCCATCCCTTTTTCTTCTTGGGAGAAATATGGCTCCTTCCTCACATCCCTGATAGCTTCCAGCTTCTTACCCATTCAAAATTCGGGTGACTCCAACCATTCTTCTTGAAGGTACCTTTTTCAGTTTGTCTCATTTGCTCTATACCGTGATTTTCTTGCCCAACATTTGAAAATTTTTCTTGAAATTACTGGCAGTCTTTCTTATTCTGTTATTATTTTTTTACTTGCATTATACACCTTTATTATAACCTTACGTTTTTACAAATTATTAATCAGTGAATTTTGTCTATAAAATCTTTTTCCATTCCATCTGTTCCCCTCTCATTCTTTCTGGAGACTTCTCTCTGAAATTCTGCTCGTTCTCCTCTCTGGATTATATGTTTACTAAGTCTTTTGCAAAGTTGCAGCTTCCCTTCACCTATTTTCTGGACTGTATGTCTTTATTTATTGTCAAGTCACTTTGCAAGAGAAGATATGGTGTCAGTTAAACTTTCTGATTTCTTCATGTTTGAAAAAACTGCATTCATCTTTAATTGATGGCTAGGTGAATATAAAACTCAAAGAATTTTTTCATGGAGAATGTTTCTTCATTGCCTTCTAGCAAACAATATTGCTATTAAGAAGTGTGCTGCCAATTTGATCCCCCCCTTTTTAAAATTTTTTTGTTGGTGACCTTTTTTCTTCTTTTCTCTAGGTTTTATTACCTTTTATTTATTCTTTGGGTTTAGAAATTTACAATGAGATTTTTAAGTGTGTTGATTTTTTATTTACCATGCTAGTTACTGTGTATAATTTTAATTAGAAGATTCCTGTTTTCCTTTAACTGGGTCATATTCCTTATTACTGTTATTATTTTAAAAATGTAATTCTTTAGCTGCATTCTTTCTTTTTAGAATTCCCATTATCAATTACTGAACTCACTAGATTATATTTTCTTTAACATTTTTATGTGTATTTTTCTGCATTCTGGAAGATTTTTTTTCTTTTTTAAAATACTAATGTTTTAAAGTTATTTTCACCCCAATTTTTTTTTTACATATTTTCCTCCTTTTTCATCTATTATCTCTCACTCTTTAAATTTTGAACATGCTCTGCCATGCTCGGGATTTAAACAAATGCAGTTCGTTTTCTATTCATACTTAAGGATGAGTCAATAACCTGAGATTTATAAATGTGAATCCTTGTTGACTGGTAAATTTGTTTGAGGTGTAGGTACTTGGATACCCCCAAATGTCTTGAATACCAAAACCTGTATTACCTGTCCTCATTCTCCTCTGGATAGTCTCCTCAATTTGTTTGGAGAAGAATTTTTTTTTTTCCTATTTAACCTGCAGTGTAAACAGCAGTCTGTAACTTGGTTTTTCCTGGTGGTAGAAGGAAAGTAAAAGCTCCATTGAAGACTCAATTAATAGTCTTGTTTTCCACGCCATGTTTCCCTTCTGTTTTCTAAGTACATGGATTTCCAAGTTTCAAATATTTCCAAGGTATGACTAGCAAGGGCTGCACATGGCTCTTGTCTGTCTATGGGTGTTCTGGAAAATTGCTTTAATATTCTGGGTTCTTTTATATTAATATTTATCTCCTTTTTTAAATTGCAGAAAAAAATTGAAATCTCTTGCCTCACCTGGCTCTCTTCTACTTTCCTCATTATTCTGAGCATCTGCCTCTCTATTCCTTTCTTATCATTGTAATGGTTCTGAGAGGGTAAGAAGATAATGCCATCTTGAATCAGAATACCAATCTTAAAATCAAAAATATCTGAATTGATTAGATAAAACATGTAACATTTATTGTTAAATGGGCCTTATTATTTTTTGATACACATAATATCAATAAGAGATAGAAATAAAACAAAAGGCAGCCAAGAGTTGTGGGTAAGGGTATGATCTCTGCATAGAGGGCCTGGAGTTAAATTCAGGTTCAGCCACTTTAGTAATGTGGAAATAAATTTCACCTCTCAAAATTTTGTTTTACCACCTGTCAATGGCATAAATAATACCTCATAGGGTTCTTGTAAAATTCAAATTAAATTATGAATATAAATAACTCAGTATGGGATTTGTGCATGGTATGCATGCAGTAAATGGTAGCTATCAGTCTTACTAATACTGTTAGTAGAGAAAAAAACAAAAAATGCCACCTTATCTAGTTTATCACTTTTATTTTTGCATGCTTGCTTTAAGAGCTTGTCTACATTCGAAACAATTTTTTTTCAGCGTTTATTCTTACCTCAAACATTTATTGAATGATAAAAAGAGAAAAAAAGGATCAAGTATCTGCTGTTAGGGGTTGGGTACTAGTGGGAGAATAAACCTACAAGCCTATACTTCAGTTTGTGAGATATATATATGTGTATATATATATACATATATATGTATATATATATGTATATATATATACACATACACACACACACACACACACACACACACACACACACACAAACACACATGCAGAATGCTATGGCAGGACAGATAAGGAGATAGATAACTGTCCCTAGAGGAGAGGCCAGGTAAAAAGGCTTCAGCTTAGCAATTAGCAGTCAGCAAGCAGGGTGGAGACACTCAAGCAGAGGGAAAAGTATGTGTAAAGTCTTCAAATATTAAAAACTCATTAATAAACTTATTCAGAGCATTTTGATGTGAATTATGTTAAATGAACAAGATTTAAATGAATAGAATAGAGTTGAGGTGTTAAAACTGGCCTGTGTAGATTATGATACTTTCGAGTGAAGCTTGAAAAGATTCAAAGGGAAAAATATTCTTCTACATGATGTTAGTATTGATAATATCACCAATTTGCCAATATTTACATCTTCCTTTAGTATCTTTTACTTTCTAATCTTTCTCTTTTATGATCTTCTTCTCTTTATTTCCCTTGTGTCATCCAATGGACATTACTGAATATTGCTGCTCAGCTAGACCCTCAGGGAAAGTGTTTTGCTGATTCCTATACTAAACTAGCTGCCTAGGAGTAAAGGCCATCATCTCATTCTATTCATATTCTTCAAATATAGTCAGCAGTTCTGCAACTTGATAGGCAAATGATCTGGTAAAAAGTCAGGTCCTTACACTAACCTTGTTAAGTGACATGAGTATGCACAAACATGTAAAATAATTCCATTCCCAGCTGGCTCTCAGTTGCCCATATACACAGCAACAAATTGTCATGTTGCCACAGTTGATAGTCTAAACCTGTCATAGCACTGAAGAATTGGCAGGCCTGATTGTCTTTGAAGTCTTTGCAACAACGACAAAAAATTAGAGTCAGTAATCCCTGTCTTAGTCTGGTCCCAAACAAAACAAAGTTAAGTGGACTTCAAAGGAAAAAGCCAACTGTCCATCCATTGGAAAAAGAGATGGAAGAAGGCAATCATGTGCCATATATAGAGTGAGGATGAGAGTAAAAAATGTTCAAATCAATTCAACTCACTTAATCAGCCATGGGTGAAAAAAAAAATCATTAAATTTAGTCAACTGGAATAACTTGGATTAAAGACTGAAAATGACTAAACGGATCTTTCAGAATGCTCCCAGAGTTAACTGATCACTGATCTGAACAACAACAGTAAAATCTATCAGATAGATATTGCCAAGATTCAAATATCTTAAAATATATGAAAGACAAAGAGCTTTACCTGTAGAGTTTTCTGCATCAGGGCTGTTGAGGAGATAAGGGCAGTTGGGAGCTGGTGAAAGTCTGCTACTCTTGCAGCAGATGCATCAAAAACAACCATGTTCCTGTTCAGAGTAATCCTCTGTATAGATTATTTGCCTGCCTCTATTCTCCTCCTGCCAGAAAGCTTTCCGTTATCTTCCTTTGCTCTCAGTTGGTGTAGATACTTCATTTACATTTACAAACAAAATGGATGTGGCTTATCAGCAATGTATGCTGACTGAACTGTGGGGACCAATGGAGGTGTTTAAGGGATTCACATCAAGCTAAGTCTATTAAATGCTTTAATTAATCGGGGAGAGAGGAAAACAGTGTTATAAATTCCTCAGTGTTACTAAATTGTATGGTGTTAAACTACATAAGAAAACAAAAGAGTAATAAAATTATATATAGACAAATGACAAGAAAGGAAAACAATATTGAAGGTGAACTCACAAATTCCTGCCTAGTTAACATACTGACCGCAATATTCTGCAGTAGCCTTTTGTTTTGTAAAATGGTGGTGTGACAGTAGAAGACAGTAATTAAGCAAGATCCTAAAAAGAACTTTGCAACTTTAAGTCCAGCTAAACTATTTGCTACTTGCACTTATGTCATTCTAAAATAGTTGCTTCACATGACCTTTTAAATACTTTTAGTATCCTTACGATGAATTAATCCTATTGTTTCAGTGATTTCTTAACACTCTATAATTCTGAAACAGTAGATGTAGTTTTCCAAAATGTCCTTTAAGTTCAAATGTGAATCAAGCATGTCGGAGTAGATTATTACATATGTTTAAAAAAAATAATGTCATTTTGGTTCCAAAAATAATTTGTTTGGAAAGTAATTTTATGTTTTTATGTAAGGTGACTTGAAAACAGGAAGCTATTGGAAGCAAATTAAATATTTCATTACATTGAACAATGTCTGGTTGAATAGGTTGAAAGAGACCTACCAGCAAATTGAGTTCAGATATCAAGGTTGGGGGCTTGTGCACTGTGGTTGACAACTTATGTTCAGAAACATTTTGGAGTAGAAGAGTAAAAAGTTTGGCTTTCCAATCTGTTAATACAAACTTAGAATTGGAAAAGGTCAGTTGTGTTTGAGAGAAGCTCCAGAGGAGGAGCGAAAGTTCCCTTGTGAAGCATAATCTGTAAGGGAAAGAAGAAGACAGTGCGTTCTGAAGTATGAAATGATGGGAAGGCTTTGGCAGAAAATATAAGAAAAGAAATGGGTAAGAGCCATAGCCGATGTTCAATGTCAAATTTAGGTATGCTGAGCTATAGATTATTTCTGACAATGCTGACAGAATAAAGAGTAAAAACATTTAAGCAGCAAAGAAAAATATAAACAGTGAATCAAGATATTGTGAGATTGGGGCAATAGAATGACAAGATTCTCTGTAAAGACAGAATAAGAACTGCACTGAAAAATGAAGCTGACTTGCATATTATCACTCTTAAAAATAAACATTTTATAATGGTATGCAAGAACAAATGGGGTCCTCAGAAGTAGGTGGCCAGGACTCACATATATTTGTAAGAAATGCTCTTCAATGCCTGTATCTCTAAAAAAAAAAAAATCCTGTCTGAAAGCCAGGAAGGGTCTATGACTTTAACATGGCTATGCTGCTTTGGAACTAAATTCTAGTGCTAAATAGATATGAATTGATTGTGTCCCCTGAAAGGAGTTTATAGCATCACAAGACCACACATATTATGGTGTGTGAATGTACACTTCTCTCAATTCCCTTGCAAGTCTTATCACTCAGAGTTCAATAGTTATCATTACTCAGGGGCTAGTGTGAAAGAAATAATTGGATTTGGGGAGAAAAATAGAAAAAATTTTTAAAAGTTAACATACTTGAGTTATTGAAAAACTTGATTTCTTTCTTTTAACAGTAATCAGTGTGGAGCCAAACAATTAAGAAAATTTTATTTCTGGAGATTCCCTGGTGGTCCAGTGGTTAGGACTTCGCGCTTTCACTGCCTAGGGGAGTGGGTTCAATCCCTGGTTGGGGAACTAAGATTCCACAAGATGTGCAGAGAGGCCAAAAGAAAAAAATTTATTTCTGGTTGCACTTGCAACAATTCTAGAAGGCGAATGAATAGAGACTTTCAATTAAAAAAAATGTCAGTGTGTTTATGTCTCTATTTAAGATAAGGGATTGATAGATTCAGTGGCATGTGTTAAGTTGGAGGCAAAATGGTCACTTTAAAAAATCCATTCAACCAATCAGCATGATAATTTTCATAATTGGCAATATGGAATTCAGAATGGTTCAATGATGGCTTTTTGGAGGAAGAAGATATGCCCTTGATTAAAATATACTTAAAAAATCAGTTTGGTTATGAATTTGATTAGTTTTTTTTCCCCACAAATAACCAGAAACTGTATAACTGTTACACATCCTCTCTTCTCCATCCCCTTCAATCATAACGTACACAGGGAATAATTTTTTATCCAAATCAATTTCCTCAACTGGGTTGGGCATACCACAGTTGAATCTCTTTTCTTGACTATTAAAAATTGAAGGCGTTATTCCCCTTCTGTGTTTCATCACCCTGAAGCTGTCCTTTTAAAATCTACCTATTTGAATTTAAATATATACCCTTCATTCATTTAGTAAATATTTAATAAGCAACTATTCTTTGCAAGGCACTTTTTTAAGCAAAATCAAGGAGACAGTGGCAAGTACGCATGTTCATGCATTATTTAGTTCAGATTTCTTTACTTAAAAGTCTCTCACAAGTCATTGAATAGTTTCCCAGTGCATCTTTATTCAGAATTTATTCAGCACACTTATTTTCATGAAGAAAATACCAAAATATGATCTAATGGATTCATGAATCTCTAAACGTAGTTTTGTTTTGTATTGTTTTATTTTTTAAGAGTTTCACATTGATGACTTTCTGAATGTGGATTCTGGATACAAAGACTTAAAAATTATCCATATAAGGAAACATCTCTCCCAAATAAACCAACACTCTAACTTTTCAGGGAATGCTTTTTTATGATCATTGCCTATCCTAAGAATCTCATAACCATTCTCTCTGACAGCATTTTTTCTAGTTCTTAAATGTGTGAAATTTGGGGACAATATTTATGGACACGGAATCTACTGACTTCTTTGAGAAGGCTAAACAAAGAACAACCAAGATGACTAATGGAGGAAAATCTCCATGTGGAAAAAGTGGCTGGATCTCATAATCTTGTTTCCCTGAGAATTCCTTGTTTTTGAAAAACTCTCATTCATCTCACTGTTATCTCTGGTTTTAAAAACATCCACTGGTTCTCTTACCATGTAAAACATCCCAGATCATTCAAAGTTATCAGGGAGGGATAGGAACCAAAGATTGAAATTTTCCCAGTATTACCAATGCTTGAAAATCAGTGTTTAATTTTATTAATGAGCCAGTGAATTTCCTCACATAATTCCTCTTTAATTGGAAGCCAAATACGGAGATTCAGGCAGCAGTAGAATCATCTAAAGGAGGCTCTGTCCTTTGGCATTGTCAGGCTTCTTAATTTTAGCTAGTCTAGTGGGCATGTTGTAGTATCTCTTTGTGGGTTTAATTTGCAGTTCCCTGACCTGATGACTAATGAAGTTGAGCACCTCTGCACATGGTTATGGGCTGTTTGTATGTCTTCTTTTGTGAAGTATCTGTTCACGTCTTTTGCCAATTTTTAATTGGGTCTTCTGTCTTTTATTTTGGATTGTAAGTTATTTATATATTTTGGATAAAAGTCCTTTAGTCTGACGTATGCATTGAGAATATACTCTTCAAATACGTTGTTTACCTCTTCATTTTTTTAACTGTCTTGCGAAAAGTAGGAAGATTTAATTTTGGTGAAGACCAATTTGTGAGTCATAATACCATGCTGATATTTCCCTTCATTTTCTCCTGAAAGTTTTACATTTAAGATTATGATCCCACTCCAAAAGCTTTGAAGGTGGAGAAAATATTCCTAGCAACAGTTTGTCTCTTAGGTTAACTTTTCAATTATGTAGCACATTAATTTTTAAAGATTTTTTAATTTTTACAGTTACTTATAAGAAAATTAGAAGATATCCTTTTATGACATGTTAGCCATCTGCCACTCTAAATGAAAAACTTTATGCTTTTTAGGAAGTTTTATTTTTAGAATTAGAGCTTCCTGATTTTGATTAAACTATGATAATTTTTGTTTATAGAAATGATCCATTTCATTATTGTCAGATTTATTAACATATTCTTGCATTAAATATCTTATATTTTACTCTATTAGGTATATATTAATATATCACCTTCCTCTATTCCAAATTTTTATGTTTTTACATATTTTTTGGATTTAAGTACTCTTTCTCATATATAAATGTATATATATCACATGTAAGAGCACTAGCTCCCTATACTCATTTACCACTTCAACTGTTTCTCACTTTACAATCTAAATAGAAAAATAGGATAGTTTTTGCAGATCACTTTTCATTAGAATGAGCACAGATTAAATCATGTGCCAGTTTTGTATATCCCATGTGTGTAGGCATATGTAGAAAAATATCTTGGTTTTCAATTTAAGAATCACGTTCATGTTGAAAAAGAATACCATTTATTTTCAAGGAAATAGACTTTAATCATTCTTTCAATTCAAGTGTTAGCATTCAGATAAATCTCACCAAATAAATAGAGTGAAATTGGCATAATTAAACATGATGCAGGGTAAACAGGAGTTAAGAATCAATAAGTGGCTCAGTTTGAGATCTCATCACTAAGTGATTTATGATACACTTATCTTTCTTCAGTCTACATCAAACTCTATTAACAAGTAATGGGATTTTATAGATTCTTGAGAAAATGATAAGCGTGTCCTGAGAGGTTTGAATGCATTTATTTCTAACACATTGTTTAGAAATTAGCTTAGTCTGAACAAAATAATTTCTTGAAAGTAGAACATGGCTTGATGGTTGGAAATGATTGGTTATTTTGAATTTTATAGAGTGGACCTTACTATTGGAAAAGAGTAATATGAGTTTTTACGATGAGTATTAATGAGGCAAAATAGCATGTCTAAATAAAAACATCAGGCAACCTAAGTAGTTTATTTTTATTTTTATTTTTTTTGCTGTACGCGGGCCTCTCACTGTTGTGGCCTCTCCCGTTGCGGAGCACAGGCTCCGGACGCGCAGGCTCAGCGGCCATGGCTCACGGGCCCAGCCGCTCTGCGGCATGTGGGATCTTCCCAGACCGGGGCACGAACCCGTGTCCCCTGCATCGGCAGGCGGACTCTCAACCACTGCGCCAACAGGGAAGCCCCAAGTAGTTTATTTTTAATCTATAATTTTTGCCTTCTGTTTCAATTAAAATTTCTTAGAAGTGCTTTGAATATCTTTCCATATCAATTATTTTTGACATATATTTTCCAGTTCCACATGCTTGTCATTTCTCAATAATCTCTTTCTGGGAATCCATTGAAAACATGAAATGCAGTAACATTTGTTTTATATTGTGGCAAAAAGAAGATACTTAATTTTCTTAGTTTTCATAGTCTAATATATTTAATCTAAATTTAAGTAGAAGAGCTTCATAGTAAGAAGATGGCAGAATTAGTAAAGTTTTTGACATCTCCCCGATTTCTACCCTCACCCTCAAAAACAGCATTTCAGTTTATAAAATGGCAAAAACAAAACCAACAATAATCAGAACACTATATTGCATGGATAGCATTCAAAACAAAACTAAGCGACAAAATAAACTCCCAAATAATAGTTTTTAGGGCCAAACCACTAATAGCTTTAAGACCAACTTATTGTATGAACAATTGTGCAGGAGGAAATGTGAAGGGCAAAGGGGACTCTGATGACATTGAGAGACAATCTAACAACTAAGTCACAACAAATTATCTTCCCCGAACTGAGGGGTTCCCTCTCAGTGTGGAAAGCATGGGTGAATTGACCTGAGAATAGCAAACTATGTGGCAGTGCAGGCTCTAATTCACAGGTGGCTGCAAAGAGACTATGAAAAGTCTAAATAAAACCAGGTGGTGACAAAGCCTAACCTGTAATTCAGAGCAGATGGCTCATTTTAAACTGATTCACTTTGTTATAAAGCAGAAACTAACACACCATTGTAAAGCAATTATACCCCAATAAAGATGTTAAAATAAAACAAAATAAAATAAAATAATGGCCTGCAAAAGAAGAAAGATGGATGGAATAACCTTTCTGTGTGATATATCCTTGGAAAATTTTCTGACTATATAATCACGAACATGGGAAGTTAAAGAGATAGTATCTCTTTAGGTGTGTTCCCAGACTTCTAATAGTTATGACTTTTTATTTCTTAGTGTATTGAAATTATTTTATTTATGATTGCATCTAAGAATACATCTAAACATAAGGCTAAGAAAAAAAGCTAGGTGGTGTGGTTCCAATTGATTTTTTGAACCTAATAATGTAAGCTTACTTCCAGGACAAAACCACATATTGAAGAGAAATCGCTAGGAGTAGAATCTGGATTGAGTAATAAAGATATATGGGCAAAAAAGAAGAGCCAGATAAAAGAAGGTACATGGAAGAAAGACGAGAAAATCTCAGAAGGTAAAAGACCCTATTGCAGGGTAGCTATAAAGGTAGCCAAGTTATTGTTGATAGCTTTTAATATTCTGAAAAATAATCAAAAAAGCTGTCTTAAGTCTCCCTCTCCTATAGCAATCAAAAAAAACTCATCTCAAACAACATAAAAGGATTATGTTTGAATCCTGCAAAAATTCATTATTAAAAACAGTAATAATAATGAGAAAAAGACTGGTTTATAGACCATGAAAGTATGAAAGAACAGCATGCACTCCAAAAGATGAGAATTTTAACATAGTTCTTTGAAAAAAGACATAAAATTCAAGATAATGATAGAGATAATGAAAAAAAGCTTAATTCATAATTAGATGAATTCTGAAATGATATGATAGGATATAAAAAGACATCTAAAGAGAGGTGATAAATGGGTTGGGTTTTTTTTGATATTGAGTTGTATGAGCTGTTTATATATTTTGGATATTAACCCCTTATCAGTTATATCATTTGCAAATATTTTCTCCCATATTGTTGTTTCTCCCATTCAGTAGGGTGTCTTTTTGTTTTGTTGATGGGTTCCTTTGCTGTGAAAAATCTTTTAAGTTTAATTATGTCCCATTTGTTTATTTTTGCTTTTGTTTCCTCTGCTTCAGGAGACAGATTCAAAAATATATTGCTGTGATTTATGTCAAATAGTGTGCTGCCTATGTTTTCCTCTGGGAGCTTTTTGGTATCCTGTCTTACATTTAGACCTTTAATCCATTTTGAGTTTATTTTTATATATGGTGATAGAGAATGTTCTAATTTCATTCTTTTACATGTAGCTGTCCAGTTTTCCCAGCACCACTTATTGAAAAGGCTGTCTTTTCTCCATTGTCTATTCTTGCCTTGATTAATTGACTGTAGGAGTGTTGGGTTTATTTATGGGCTCTCTGTTCTGTTCCATTGACCTCTGTGTCTTTTTTTGTGCCAGTACCATACTATTTGATGACTGTAGCTTTGCAGTATAGTCTGAAGTCAGGGCATGTGATTCCTTCAGCTCTGTTCTTCTTAAGATTTTTTTGGCTATTCAGGGTCTTTTGTGTTCCCATACAAATTTTTAAATTATTTTTTCTAGTTCTGTGAAAAACATTATTGGTATTTTGGTAGGGATTGCATTGAATCTGTAGATTGCCTTGGGTAGTATGGTCATTTTAACAATATTAATTTTTCCAATCCAAGAATATGTTATATCTTTCCATCTGTTTGTGTCATCTTCAATTTTTTTCATCAGTGTCTCGTAGTTTTTCAAGTATAGGTCTTTAATTTCCTTAGGTAGGATTATTCCTAGGTATTTTATTCTTTTTAATTAATTAATTAATTAATTTTGGGCTGTGTTGGGTCTTCATTGCTGCACACGGGCTTTCTCTAGTTGTGGTGAGTGGGGACTACCCTTTGTTGCAGTGTGCGGGCTTCTCATTGTGGTGGTTTACTCTTTGTTGCAGAGAACGGGCTCTAGGCATGCGGGCTTCAGTAGTTGTGGCACGCAGGCTCAGTAGTTGTGGCTCACGGGCTGTAGAGCGCAGACTCAGTAGTTGTGATGCACGGGCTTAGTTGCTCCGTGACGTGGGATCTTCCCGGACCAGGGCTTGAACCCGTGTCCCCTGCATTGGCAGGCAGATTCTTAACCACTGAGCCACCAGGGGAGTCTGGTATTTTGTTCTTTTTGCTGCAATGGTAGATGGGATTGTTTTCTTGATTTCTCTTTCTGATAGTTCATTGTTAGTGTATAAAAATTCAACAGATTTCTGTATATTAATTTTGTATCCTGCAACTTTACCAGAATCATTGATGAGCTCTAGTAGTTTTCTTGCAGCATCGTTGGGACTTTCTATGTATAATATCATGTCATCTGCAAACAGTGATAGTTTTACTTCTTCCTTTCCAATTTGGATTCCTTTTATTTTTCTTTTCTTCTCTGACTGCTGTGGCTAGGACTTCCAAAACTGTCTTGAATAAAAGTGGTGAGAGTGGGCATCCTTGTCTTGTTCCAAACAGCCCAATTAAAAAATGGGCAGAAGAACTGAATAGACATTTTTCCAAAGAGGAGATGTAGATGGCCAACAAGCACATGAAAAGATGCTCAACACCACTAATCATCAGGGAAATGCAAATCAAAACCACAATGAGGGCCTCCCTGGTGGCGCAGTGGTTGAGAGTCTGCCTGCCAATGCAGGGGATACGGGTTCGTGCCCCGGTCCGGGAGGATCCCACATGCCGCGGAGCGGCTGGGCCCGTGAGCCATGGCCTCTGAGCTTGCGTGTCCGGCAACGGGAAAGGCCACGACAGTGAGAGGCCCACATATCGCAAAAAAAAAAAAAAAAAAAAAACCACAATGAGATATTACCTCACACCTGTCAGAATGGCTGTCATCAAACAGAACATAAATAACAAATGTTGATGAAGATGTGGAGAAAATGGAACCCTGGTACACTGTTTGTGGAAATGTAAATTGATGCAGCCACTGTGGAAAACAGATTGGTGGTTTCTCAAAAAACTAAAAATAGAACTACTGTATGACCCAGCATTTCCACTCCTGGATATATATCCAAAAAAGACAAAAACAGTAATTCAGAAAGATACATGCTCCCCAGTAGTCATAGCAACATTATTTACAGTTGCCAAGATATGGAAGCAACCTAATTGTCCATCAACAGATGAATGGATAAAGATGTTTTATACACACACACACACACACACACACACACACAATAGAATACTACTCAGCCATAAAAAGAGTGATATTTTGCCATTTGCAGCCACATGGATGGACTTGGAGGGCATTATGCTAAGTGAAATAAGTCAGACACAGAAAAAAAATACTGTATGATATCACTTATATGTGAAATCTAAAAAGTACAACAAACTAGTGTATATAACAAAAAGAAAGCAGACTCACAGATATAGCAAACAAACTTGTGGTTACCAGTGGGGAGAGGGAATGGGGGAGGGGTAATATAGGGGTAGGGTATTAAGAGGTACAAATTACTAGGTATAAAATAAACTACAAGGATATATTGTACAACATGGAGACTATAACCAATATTTTATAATAACTATAAATGGAATATAACCTTTAAAAATTGTGAATCATTATATTGTACACCTATAACAATATTGTGCATCAACTATACTTCAATAAAAATAAAGATTAAAAATCAAAGCAAAATTACTTCAATGGCCATCATCAAAAAATCTAGAAACAATAAATGCTGGAGAGGGTGTGGAGAAAAGGGAACACTCTTGCACTGCTGGTGGGAATGTGAATTGGTTCAGCCACTATGGAGAACAGTATGGAGGTTCCTTAAAAAACTACAAATAGAACTACCATATGACCCAGCAATCCCACTACTAGGTATATACCCTGAGGAAACCAGAATTCAAAAAGAGTCATGTACCAAAATGTTCATTGCAGCTCTATTTACAATAGCCCGGAGATGGAAACAACCTAAGTGCCCGCCGTCGGATGAATGGATAAAGAAGATGTGGCACATATATACAATGGAATATTACTCAGCCATAAAAAGAAACGAAATTGAGCTATTTGTAATGAGGTGGATAGATCTAGAGTCTGTCATACAGAGTGAAGTAAGTCAGAAAGAGAAGGACAAATACCGTATGCTAACACATATATATGGAATTTAAGAAAAAAAAAATGTTATGAAGAACCTAGGGGTAAAACAGGAATAAAGACAGAGACCTACTGGAGAACAGACTTGAGGATATGGGGAGGGGGAAGGGTGAGGTGTGTTAGGGCGAGAGAGAGACATGGACATATATATACTAACAAACGTAAGGTAGATAGCCAGTGGGAAGCAGCCGCATGGCACAGGGAAACCGGCTCGGTTCTTTGTGGCTGTCTGGAGGGGTGGGATAGGGAGGGTGGGAGGGAGGGAGACAAAGAGGGAAGAGATATGGGAACATATATATATGTATAACTGACTCACTCTGTTATAAAGCAGAAACTAACACACACTTGTAAAGCAATTATACGCCAAAAAAGATGTTAAAAAATAAACAACAGCACATAAAAATAAATAAATAAAATAAAAAAAA
>NW_006780788.1:165472-188684 GCF_000442215.2 Lipotes vexillifer | reverse complement strand
CCCCAGCCGCTCCGCGGCTTGTGGGATCTTCCCGGACCGGGGCACAAACCCGTGTCCCCTGCATCGGCAGACGGACCCTCAACCACTGTGCCACCAGGGAAGCCCCAACATAGATTTTTTTAAATGAGGGGAAAATGGGAAACTATATGGCAAGTAGATTAAGCTCACTTATTGCTCCAGATTAGGTACTGAATGAGAGGGAAGGGAAAAGAAAGACTGAGATGACTAGCTAATTTCAATATTGTTCATAGCAGGGAACCAGACAGAATTGGCAAAAAGAATGACATTATAATAAAGATATACACTAAAAGTGACCATTAGGACAAAAGTGCCCTATTTTTAAAAACATATTTTTAAATGTTAAGTAACTTATTTAAGGAACAAAAGATCTTCCAAAATATGAAAAAGATAAAATGAAGTGGTACATATATAGAAGGACTCTCTATATATGTATCAGACAAATATAACAAAACTGAGATGAAATACATCAATCATATCAGTAAATATAAATAAGTTTAACTCACCTATAAGAAAGTAAAACAGACTTCAATTGACTAAGAAAGCGGAGTGCAAATATATGATTTAGGAAAGATACATAATAAAACAAGTTTGGAAAGATTAAATGTAAAAGAGAGAAAGATATATTAGATAAATTTAAATATTGGGTGAGCTAAAAAGTTTGTTCGAATTTTTCTGTAAGATGTTATGGAAAAAAACGAATGAACTTTATGGTCAACCCAATAAAAAGGAAACAGGGGTCACAACCTTGAGTTTAGCATTGTGGAATTCAGATCAATACATACAGAAAGAAAACTTTATAGTGCTGTTTACTATAAAACACAGTAAAGGCATAATAGTTATTAATAATTATGCACCCAAAACAATGCAACAGCTTTCTTAAAATAGACACAAATATGTAATTAGAAAGAGACAATAGCACACTGATGGTAGAAGCTGACTTTAATATATCTCCATCAATCCATGAAAGTCAAGTGGACAGAAATAATTCTCAGCACACGTCCTTTGCAAATAAGCAGGTAATATTCATAAAAATTGGGTGTGTCTTAGGCATGAAAAGAAACCTCAAAAATTCCAAATAATAGAAGTAATATAAGCATCATTCATTACCAAAGTACAATAAAATAATTAGTTAATATAAAATCATTTTAAAGATTTTTTTCCTGGAAATTTAAAGATTTATTTTCAACCAATGTTTGGATTACAGAGAAAATTTAGACCAAGATTTCAGAATTTCTTGAACATAGGGTAAAATTTAGAATGTATTATAACCTTTACCATTATAAGTGAATTATCAGAGAAAATTATAATGTTAAAACTTATGAATAAAAATTAAAAAGTTAAAATAAATGCCTTGACACTGAATCGAAAAAGCAAAATAACAGAAGAACAATGAAATAAATTTAAATAAAAAGAGGACAGAGAAAATTAATAAATATAAAAACATTATTTATACAAAAACTAGTACACCTAATAAAGCTCTGTGGAACTAATAAATATAACCAAAAATCACTTTTTTGACAGAATTTTTAAACTATAAAAAACCTATCCAAAGAATCAGGAGAAAAGAGAAGGTACAAAAATAAAATCTATTTAAAAATATAAGGCTACTTTACACAATCCTATGCAGCCTCTTTTGAAAGTCTCCATGAAATGGATACTTTTCTGGAAAATATGCTTACCCAAAGGACTCTAATTGACATTGAAATTTTAAAAAGACATTTAGCTCAGAAAATATGAAAATTAGAGTACTTCACATCAAATTCATCATTTCCAGGAAATTTCACAAAGGATTTCTCCCAACAAATAATCCCAATACTACTTAACATACTTTCATCAAAAAAGTAGGAAAAAAACAACAAGAAAACTCCAAGTTTTTCTATGATGTGAATGTAATTTTAATTCTAAAACTTGACAAAGATTGGACTATAAAGAAGACTATAGACAAATTTTATTCATTTATAAATACTGATGAAAAAATAAATATTGACAAACATGACCCATTAAAAGTAAAACATCATGGGCTTCCCTGGTGGCGCAGTGGTTGAGAGTCGGCCTGCCGATGCAGGGGATACGGGTTCGCGCCCCGGTCCTGGAGGATCCCACATGCCGCGGAGCGGCTGGGCCCGTGCCCCATGGCTGCTGAGCCTGCGCGTCCGGAGCCTGTGCTCCGCAGCGGGAGAGGCCACAGCAGTGAGAGGCCCGCGTACCGCAAAAAAAAAAAAAAAAAGTAAAACATCATGAGTTACTAGGGTTAATTCTAGTAATGCAAGGGTGGTTCATTACTGGAAACCAGCTAAGATAATGTATTATATATAGTATCAGGAGAAAATTTAAAGTAATCTCATTATATATTATAAATATGACAAATTTAAATACCCATTTATGTTGAAAAATGTAAATTTGTAGATATTTCAATAACATGATAAAATACATAAACTGCGGTCCATAAACCAGCATCTTATTTACTGTGGAAATACTAAAGGCTTTACTTATGAAGTCAAGAAAAATATCCCACCTCTCTTTAATACTGTGTAAGGAGTATTACTCAATATTGCTTTGGAAGTATTAGACTAGCAAAAAAATTAAAGGTATATATTGGAAAGGAAGAAGTAAAGCCACCTTTATTTGCAACTGATATGATAATGTTTCATAATATGATATATCATAATCAATAAACAGAGCAGAATCAATGGAAAACTCTTACAAACAGGGAGAGAAGTAGAAAAGTTAGCAAGTTATAGAGTTGACATAAAAAAATCAATAACTTTCAAAAATAAAACAAAGTTCAACTAGAAGATATGTAGAAGTAAAAACCTCATATAAGATAATGAAACAAAACAAATCAACAAGCCATTAAATAAAGAACCTAGCCTAAATTTAACAGGAGCTAGCCTATATGAAAAAAAAACCATAAAAGACTCTAGAAATACACAGAGGTAGACTTGAGCAAATGAAAAGACACACCATGTTTTTGAAGGAAGAATTGACCTTATAAAGATATCCAACAATGTTGATATAATGCTGAATGGAGTAATTTGCAGTTGAAAAAGCAATAAAGGACATTTCTAAATACTCCTACTCTGGTATCTCCAAATTACATTAAGTGAAAACAGCATGGTGTAGAAAATTACATATATTCATATATCTACAATATATTTATCTACCCATCTAACAAAAATAGATGAATATATGTATGCCTTTTAAATATTAAAATGCAAAGATGAATTAAAAGACTTAAATAAATTATAAAGGAAAATAGATAGTATAGTAGAGGAGAAAGCAAAAAGGAGCTGGATTTTCCTGAAGGTAACTTGTTTTGCAGATTTTATTTTTGAAAATTGTACATATTTTACATAATTATAATTATAAAACAAAATTTACAGTAATTCATAAAAATTAAATGGAAAAAGTAATAGATAACCATAACTGTGTACCAGGAATTATTTTAAATTACCACATCCCAGGTGGTATAAACTTGAGGACAAAAAGAGCAAAAAATCTTAAAATGTTTTCTTCAATGATTGTGTTGGTATAATGTTGGTATTGCAATTCTGAGACTGTTATGTTTGTAGCATGTGATGAAACAAACAAACAAAAAAAGTATTAGGTTGGTGCCATTGAGAAATGAGATTTTCAGAATGGGAAAAAGAAGAAATATATACAAGATTAAAGAAATTAAGCTAAATTTCCAACAGTTCTAAGTTTAAATTAGAAATACCTATGTAAACTCAAGAAATATTTTATCAAAAGCTATTTCCTGGACCTTTTTCACTGAAAAGGTCTAGAAAAAAGGATTAACCATAGTGCTTGGATTATGGTTTCTAAATATCATGTCTCACTAAGAGGAACTAAGACTCGGAAGACATATCTCATTCCAGATCTAGAAAATTCCAAAATGCATCTGGAGAATTTTGTCATTACCAGGAAAAAAGGAAACTGTCAAAGAATTCTAAATTGAGTCAAAGGACTCAGGAGCGAACTTGTTTAGGATCCATTGACCAAATTTGGGTCAATTTGAATATAATTACAACAACAATATAAATTGATTGAAATATTTCAAATGTATTTTAATCCATGAATTCATAATGATAAGTAAAGAAAGAAAAAGCTCATGAACACATTTGAAGGATGCTAGGGAACCAATTCATTATTTTTGAAAACCTGACAAATAATGAGAAAGAATCAAGAATTTGTCTAGTTTTCCTTTACAAACTGTAGCTCAGGATAACCAAAATAGCTGATATGGGGAAGTTTATTTTTACAGAAGCAATTCAGATAGTTGGGTAGTTTGGATAAACATGTTAAACAGCACCATGGATTGCAATTTGCAAAACCCAGCCTGTGTAAAATCCAAAGGGCAAATGACCCAGTTTCTTCAAAGAGCAAATTGCAAGGGGGAAAAAAAGGCACAAAAATTTGGAACTTGCCATAGTGGAAGAAGGATGGTTTCTGACTATGCTGATTCCACTATATACGTTGCCAAAGGGTGCACATGAATTTCCTTGCCATACTGGGTTTGGCAGTAAATATTGAAGGCTTTTGATCCAAATTATAGAACATATTGGGAGGTGGTACTTCCTCGGCTGTTCCCTGATGTAACTAGAATAGTAACATAGACTGGCATCTGTTTCATGAATACCTTGGGAGTCCTGGCAACCATCTTTCAGATGGACAGCCTATCAAGAATAAAAAGTGCGGCATAGAGGTTTCCAAAACAAAGTAATTTAATTAGAAGTAGGAGTCATGAAACAAAGGTTTATGATTTTATATATATATTTTAATTTTAGCTTGTTTCTTTGTTAGAGTATTTTGTTGAATAGCTAGCATGATTTAAATACTGTAAGAGAGATTTATCAAGCAGTACACAAAAGCAGACACTACTTTATAGGTATACGGCCTACAGTCTGCTATTTATCTTTTAATTATTCTTATTTTTTAATGCACAAGTAAAACATTTTTTATAGGAATTTTAGGATCTGTGGCTGTGTCATAGCTTACAATCCCAAGTTATAGCTGGTAGAAATGGTTTCCTGGGAATGAGAGTGAATGCACAGTCCAGTTCCTGTGGGGTCTGAATTTATCCTGCTATTGTTTTACCCTTATTCCAGCTTCTTGTCTAATCTAGAAGATATAATGGGGCACATACTGGGAAACTGATATCAAGAAAAGCTAACTGATTACTAGAAGAAGATTAAGGAGGTAAGACAATGACAATTCCTGTATCTCTTTATCTTAAAAATCTGGAACAACCAAACCAGATAAAGGATGCAAAATCAAACAAAAAACTAAAGAAAAAATCCCCAGGAAATCTCTCATTTTAAATAATCTCATTATTTTGGAACAATGTTTGATAACATTAACATACAAAGATAGTACAGAGTTCCCGTATTCCCCTCACCCAGTTTCCCCCATTGTTAACACCTAATATTACTACAATTCTTTGTCAAAATGAACACTGATATAGGTATTGGGTTGGCCAAAAAGTTCTTTTTTTTTTTTTTTTCCTTAAGATGTCTCCAGTAGAGCTTAGTTGTCTTTAACTTCATTCAAAACTATTTTGTTAGATTGTATTGTGACAGCTGTCATATCAGTATGAATTAAAAAGAAATAAAACTTATCAAAATTGGTGAATTTTTGTGTAGCCATTTAAAAATTTTAAAAGCATGGAGGGTTCAGTTTCATTCTAAACCTTTAGGAGAATTCCAATGATGCAGCTAAGAAAAACAAAAACACTCCTGCTATTTAACATATTGCAGAGAGGAGATCAAGATGGCAGAGTAGCAGGACATGGATCTCACCTCCCCCAACAAACACATCAAAAATAAATCTACATTTGGAACAATTCTCACTAAAAGCTAACTGGAGACTAGCAGAAATACTCTTATACAACCAAGGTTATAAGTAAGAGCCACATGGAATTGGGTAGGAAGGGAAGAGAAGTGATCAGGTCGTGACCTGTGCCCACAGGAGGAGACTGAGAGGAAAAGGGAGATTACATGGGCAGAGACCTGCCCTGGGGAGTGAGCAGTTCAAGCTACATATTGGGCACCCCAGGCCTGGATTGGGACATAGGGAAGGCAAGCCCCCTTGGCTGGTTGGAGGGATGGTGAGACTAACAGGAGGCCTGTGGGAAGACTGGACTCCACTCCTGAGGAGTGCACATGTGCTTGCTTCCTTCTGAAGCTGGGTGGAGAGGGCAGATTGAAAAAGACAAGAGCAGCTCACCTGTTTCCTGCTACCACCTGGTCATGCACCCCAGCGTGATCCAAACAAATGTTCCAGCCCTGGTTGCTTCACAACTCAGCTCCTCAGTGAGGAGGAGTAGAGGGGAGTAGAGGCCAGGGGGAAAGCTCAGCTGTGAGGGACAAAGGAGGATCAGACTTGAAGTGGTGTCTGAGCAGAGCAGGAGAAGTCATCACTGGCGTTTACACAGGCAGCCCATCATAAAGAGTCCAGGTCTCAGACCTAGCTGGACCACCACAGCCACACCGCAACCCATGCTGAGTAGCATACTAGCCCTTCTCTTTTCAACACTGCTCCCCTCTAGGGCCAAGTTGCCAGTGCTGGGAGTAGGGAGAGCACACACTTAAAAGAAATGGAGCCAGTTCAGATCCAATCCTTAGAGCTTCTGCTACAGCAATTTGGGACCCAATCCTGTCCCCAATAGGGTTGTGATGGCCACTGAGCAGAGGAGAAGCATTGGTTCACACCTGGCTCTGGCCCTACCCCCTTCATCTCCAGCCCCACCTCCTACCAAGGTGATAGCTATCAGCACATCCTGAGGAAAGATGCGTCTTATGTTCACATCAAATCCAGCTCTCCCATCAAAGCCACTGGGCACATGTGGACTCTATAGGGACACTCCCACATAAGGACACCTCTTCAAGATTGCAACAGATAGCTGTTACACCTAATTTCATAGAGATAGAGAAAGTTAAGCAAACTGAGATGACAGAGGAATTTGTCTCAATTAACAGAGCATGAGAAAACCCCTGAAAAAATAACTAATGAAACAGAAATAAACAATTTACCAGAGTAAGAATTCAAAGCATTAGTAATAAGAATGGTAACTGAATTAAAGAAAATAATAGATGGATACAGTGAGAATTTTAACAAGGAACTAGAAAATATAAAAAGAACGAGTCAGGACTGAATAACACAATAGCTGAAATAAAAACACACTAGAAGGAATGAATAACAGACTAGGTGATGCAGAGGAACACATAGAGATCCAGAATACACATTCTTTTCAAGCATGCATTGAATATTTTCCAGGATAGACCACATACTAGGTCACAAAACAAGCCTCAACAAATTTAAGAAGGAAGGAAGGAAAGAAAAAAATGAAAAAAGAACAAACACATGGAGACTAAACAACATGATACTGAAAAATCAATGTGGAATTCAGAAAAGACCTTGAGACGAACGAAAATGGAAACACAGCTTTCCAAAATCTATGAGATGCAGCAAAAGCAGTACTAACAGATTTTATAGCAATACAGGCCTACTTCAAAAACAAGAAAAATCACAAACAACCTTACTTACCATCTAGAGGAATTAGAAAATGAAGAACAAGCAAAGCACAAAGTCATCAGAAGGAAGGAAATGGTAAAGATCAGAAGTAATAAATAAGTAAATTAGAGACCCTCCCAAAAAAAGAAAAGCTCAATGAAAGCAAGAGCTTTTTTAATTTAAAGTTAAATAAAATTGATAAACCTGTAGTCAGGCTCAGCAACAAGAAGAGAAAGAGGATGCAAATAAGCATAATAAATGAAAGAGGAGAAATAAAAACATACTATGAACAGTTATATGCCAACAGATTGAAAACCTTTGAAGAAATGGACAAATTTCTAGAAACATACAACCTACCAAGACTAAATAAGGAAGAAACTGACAATCTGAGCAGATCAATCATTAGTAATGAAATTGAATTTGGAATAAAAAAATAATTCCCAGCAAACAAAAGTCCAGGAATGGCTGGTTTCACAGGGGAATTCTACCAAACTTCTAAAGAAGAACTAATGACTATCCTTCTCAAACTCTTCTAAAAAATTGAAGAGATGGGCCACTTCCAAATTCATTCTATGAGGTCACCATGACCCAGAAACCAAAACCAGATAAAGACGCTATTAAAAAAATAGTGTCACTGGTAAACATCTCTGATGAATATAGATGCAAAATTCTTCAAGAACATATTATCAGACAGAATCCAGCAATACATTAAAAGGATCATACACTATGATCAAGTGGGATTTATTCAAGGGATGCAAGGGTAGTTCAATATTCTCAAATCAATTAATGAGATATGCCACGTTAACAAATGGAGAGATAAAATTCACATGATAGTCTTAATAGACACAGAAAAAACATTGGACAGAATTTGATATCCATTCATGATTAAAAACTCTCATTAAAGTGGGTATAGAGGGAACATATCATAATATAATAAAAGCCACTTAGGACAGACTCACAGCTAACATAATACTCAATGGTGAAAAACTGAAAGCCTTTCCTCTAAAATCAGGAAAAATACAAGAATGCCTACTCTCACCACTTTTATTAGTATTGGAAGTCCTAGCCACAGCAATCAGACAAGAGAAAGAAATAAAAGGCATCCAAACTGAAAGGGAAGAAATAAAACAGTCACAATTTGCAGATGACATGATACTATACATAGAAAACCCTGAAGTCTCCACCAGAAAACTATTAGAACTAATAAATGAATCCAGTAAAGTTACAGTATAATTAATATATAGAAATTTGCGGCTTTTATATACACTAATAAAGATAAGATAAAGCAAAAAAAAAAAAAATCCCATTTAAAATTGCATCAAAAAGAATAAAATACTTAGGAATAAACTCAGCCAAAAGGTGAAAGACCTATATTCTGGAATTGTTATACATTGATGAAAGAATTTGAAAATGATACAAAGAAATGGAAGCATATCCCACATTCTTGTATTGGAAGAATTTATATTGTTAAAATGTCCATAATACCCAAAGCAATCTACAGATTTAATGCAATTCCTATCAAAATACCCAGGATATTTTTCACAAAACTAGAACAAATAATCCTAAAAATTATATGGAACAACAAAAGACCCAGAATTGCCAAAACAATCTTGAGAAAAAAATAACAAAACTGGAGGTATAACCTCCCAGACTTCAGACTACACTACAAAGCTACAGTAATCAAAACAGCATGGTAATGGCCCAAAAACAGACACATAGATCACTGGAAGAGAATAGAAAGCCCAGAAATAAATCCACACATCTATGTTTAGTTAATCTATGACATAGTATGCAAGAATATACAATGGAGAAAATACAGTCTCTTCAATAAGTGGTGCTGGGAACACTGGACAGCTATATGTAATAGAATGAGATTAGAACATGTCCTCACACCATAAATAAAAATAAACTTAGAATGGATTAAAGACCTAAATGTAAGACCTGAAACCATAAAACTCCTAGAAGAGAACCTAAGCAGGGCACTCTTTGACATATATCATAGCAATATTTATTTGCATCTGTTTGCTAGGGCAATGGAAATAAAGGCAAAAATAGACAAATGGGGCCCATTTAAATTTAAAAGCTTTTGCACAGCAATGGAAACCATTGACAAAATGAAAAGAGAGCCTACTGAATGGGAGAAAACATTTGCAAGTGATATGACTGATAAGAGGTTAATATCCAAAATATATAAACAGCTCATATAACTCAGTATCAAAAAAACAACCCAATTAAAAAATTGCAGAAGCCTGAATAGACATTTTTCCAAAGACATACGATGGCCAATAGGCATATGAAAAGATTCTCAACTTCCAGCTATATATTCTAGCTACATTCTCATTACTCTAGACCAGGAGACATGTACAAAGATGTATATTGCGAGATTATTTGTAAAATGGAAATGTTGAAAATATTTAAATGCCCATAACTATGAGAATGATAAATTATAGTATCTTCATACCATGAAGTATTATAAGCAGTCACAGTTAAGAAGAAATCCATATAATTAACATCAGTTGAGTTAAAAACCATATTGCAGTTTTTAAAAAAGTTAGAATGAGGGATGCAATAACATTGCACACAACATAGTACTATATAGTCTTCATGAAGACATATAATTTTAAAAAGATGTCTTTGAATGAATGATATGTATTTAACTCAAGATAATGAAAACAATGAATGCATCAACAATTAGAGGATATAAGTACAAAAACCAATTCTTTTGTGTAGAATAATTTTACTGAGGACTGGATTTCATCAAAATAATCCAGTTTGGTGGCTCTGAGGTTCAGTTCATTAAACAAATAAAAAATAAATTGTGCATTTTCTTCTATAGCATGAACAGCATTTTTATTTGAATTCTTGGCTCCCTTTTCTCAAATGAAGAATGATGAAAATTCTGAGTGTTTCACGTCGTGACACAAGTACTGCACAATTTATGTGTCTATAGTAATTAAGGTGTGCATATCAAAGCTCTTTTGCAGTACTTAGTTTATTGTTACTGGTGGATTCTTGGACTATTTAAAATTGAAAGGCAGTTATCTCTCATTCTCTCTCTTCTTGGTTCTCTTTCTCTCTCACTGTGCAACCTCCCTCTACATTGGTGTTTCTGCAACCTCTCCTTTACAACTCTGGTGTACTGGCTAGTAGAGCCATCTCCCAGTGCCATCCTATATCCTGATTTGTACTTTTACCCTGGTTTTTGGCTGTATTTTTGTTGTTGTTGCTGTTTTAGTTTCATTTCTTAAGACTCTAGACCTTGATTTCCATTTTTATCACCCCTATGTAGGAACCTAATTCTTATGTGTGACCATATGGCTTGGTATTCTTGACCCTGGCTCTGAATAACTTCCCCATAGTTTACCAGTGCACATAAACCTGTTTCCAGCATTTGTGGAACCATAGCACAAAAAAATCCATATATGTAGTTTATGAAATAGCTTATTGTAAAGACACATATAGAATCATGGAACTGTTGGAATGGAAATTAATAAATTAAATCTTCAGGAAAACTACAGCTGGAAGGTGGTTCTGGATTCATAGGACCTCTAAGGAATTTTGACAATAGGATTTGGGTAGTGGATATAGGATGATTCAAGACTATCAACACAATTACTTCATTCAGTTTCATTGACAAGCAACTTCCTCCTCATCTTACCCTAAAGCTTAGTTATCTCATGCCATGTACATGGCTTTGACTTGCCCAGACCCTGATTTTTCTTCACAGCATTTCCCAGCTTCTTTTTTTTTACCACCAACTGGCAAAATCTCCTTAACTTCTTTTATTTGAAAGTAAGAAAGTGGGAGAGGGGTAATGGCACACATAAGCTTTCTGAGATAGTGCATACAGCACATAGACCACAGCCCACCTGAACACTGACTGTCCTTGAACGAGGGTCTCCTCACTTGTCTGTCAGCTGCCTTTATGCAGCAGGATAACAGGGTATAGGATATTTCTTCTCAGCAGTAGCCTGAGGAAGAATCAGTTTCCCTTACAAAAAGTGAACTGGGCAGTCATTACAAACAGCACAATCATGCTGGCGCACACCATTTCTGACAAGCATCATGTCTTCAAGTTGTACATGTGGAATATTCTTCTTCCATGTTATCTATGTGTCAATAAGCTGTGCATACCCAAATTTTAGTTATTTTCAAAGCTTTTGAGAATACCCATGGCTGGAGTGAGTAGACAGAATGTTATACTGCATGTGGTGTGATTTGAGGACTACAGAAATGCCTTCTACCCACACCCCCTCCACCCCCCACCCCCCAAATCTTAGTTTTTCTTCTGTTGGACTAGTATTGTCTCATACCCTTGGGCTATGTAGTTTATCTCCAGGAGTACACCTGTCAAAATAGTAGTAAAAACTTTCTGACAGAGGGAGCTGAGTAATCTTTCCTCTTTGCAACCATATTTTTAGTGCTTTCCTGGATAATGTTTCGCATATGTCACACTGTTTACTAATAGCTTCCTAGTCTGAGAACTACTGAGGACAGAAATTTCATTTTACTTATCTATATGTGCTCAGAATTTTATTACAATTCCTGGCATATGAAATTCACAATTAATGTGTGCTTAATTAAATGCAGTGAAAGAATAACTAAAGAATCTGAGATCCCTCAGTAATGCTTTTAACAAGATTTAGTTTAATAGATTAGCTAACAAAGTATGCCTGGAGAAAGAGACTAGAACAGGTAAGTTTTTATAGGCTTCATGTAAGACTTATCTGAGCTCAGATTCAGAGAAGGTATTTCCATAAGTGGCTTTTAAAATCCTTAGTATGGCAGGAGATATTCAGAACTGGGAAACAGCTGGGAGTCAAAAATGAAAGGAGATGGGAAATACTTCAAAGCTATTTGAAAATTCTGAGGCCTTGGTTTTACTAGGAATTTGCAAGGCCAGAGATTAAAATACTGAAATATTTTCCCCTAATTAAACTTCTATTTTTATAATTCAGAAAGTGTGTACCAACAACCTCTTACAAAAAGAATAATCAGCATTGATAATTCCGGAGCATTGATAATTTCCAGGCTACTAACAAAGCTCAAATTAGGGCATAGAAAAAAAGCAGAAATGAACAATTTCCTTAAATACAGTGGAAATTGATTTTCTTTTGGCTTATTTTGGTCTTATTTTTTGTTGTTGTCGCTGCTGTTGGGTTTACAAAAGGGCGGCACACCCATATGTCAATCCACCTTTCCAAATTATCACCCCAATTAAATATCATTCACATGTACAATTATGTCAACAAAAAGTTAAGACATTAAATTTCCTTTCTCATGTCAGTTGTTGGTAGTGTTGTTACTATGTTAATTATTTAACATTGTGTATGCTTGATTGAAATATCATTATTAAAATTTGTTAATTAATGTGCTAGGTGATAAAAGGCTCCTCTTTATTCTAGGCTAAAATATAAAATGAAAAATTCTTATTTCTGTAAAAACAATTGTACTCTTACAAGTCTGTTTTGTTTATTTAAATGTGACAATGTCATTTCAATGACATACATTTGTACCTTTGACAATTATCCATTTACTTTCTATATACATTAATCGCAGGCAAGTAAATACATGTGTATGCTTTTGAAGTTCTTTGGAAAAGTCTTCTTTTGTGAGAATGAAACCTCTTTAGTCACCCATTATATTTTTGACATTGAAGAGCTCAAAAAGTACACAGTATTCTGTTGGAAAGGAACTTATATTGGATGTTAAAAAATCATTTCCCTAGTTAACATCTCTACATTTTTTATTGTAAAAGCAATGCATTTACATTGAAAGGTTTTTTTTTTTTAAACTACAAAATAGAGAATAAGCTCTTCTAACTTTAAGATATTCATCTCTGACAGTATCATTTAGTGGTTAGAAAAATGTAAATTGGGATCGACTTTCTGGAAGATAATTTATCATTTACTTCAGAAAGTTTCGTACTTTTTAACCCAATAGTAAGCATGGCTTTTCTTTATGTAAAAAGAAATCAAAAGAACTTTTTAATTTGTTTGCTAGTAAGTTCAGAGTAGTTGAAAAAAAAATGTCAAGCTATCGACAACTCAACATGTTACAAATACATACTCGTTTTCAGTATCAACCTTTTTCAAGAGTGCCCAGTATTTCCTACTTATGCTCCCACTCAGTCTTAATAGTATGCTATCTCTATTACTTCACTGAAACTTCTTACCAAAGAACTCTTAATATTCTGAACTAGGGACCCATTCATTTTCTTTATTGTCTTTAATATTTTTGTGACTGGGGGACTTAGAACTTTTCTGCCCTTTTGGAAAATATCTTCTCCCTAACCCTCCAGAATAGTATATGGCATTGTCCTTCCATCTCCCTAATCCTCCAGGCTCCCAGGTAAGCATGCTTTCTTTTTCTTCTCTGGGAAGGCTTTCCTCCAGGACTTTTGATACATTATCTCACTTCATTCTTACAACTCTATAGGGAGTTCTAGAACTCAAGTGTTTGTTTCCCTAGTGTTGTAACATTGCTATAAACTCTTGCTTGGACTGTCATCTCCTAGAAACTGGTTTTTCTGTGCTTTCTTGCCCTCTTGTCCAACACGTGTACAGCTTAGAAATCAACAAATTCTCTGAGTGAGTAAAGTGATAAATATAAGACTCACTTTGCTGTGTTTCCTTTCTCTTAGGGATCTTGATCTTACAAGTTTTAGCTGCCTTGGCTGTATTCTGTTGTGTGCAAAGCTATTTTTTAAAATATTTTTTATTCAGTTTCAAAAAAGTTCTGAGTAGAAGACTTGGTCTGATCCAAGCTGTTCAGTCAAGACTGGAAAGGAAACTTCTCAGCTGTGCTGCTCAAATGGCAAAAATCTGATAACTCTATCTTACTGATGAGATCAGATGATTGTGCCAGAATATATACCAACACTGCTTCCTTCATTTAGAAAGTCTTGTATATCTCCTACTCTCCAAATGTCAGCTGAACCAAACAGTTGTTTTCTGTTCCTTGCATGCCTTAGTTGATTTCATTGTGGCACAAGTTCCTTATCTCATCACAGGTTGTAAAAGAACAGTTCACTGACCAGCTCTCCAAAGACTTCACTAGTTACAGGACCAGAAAATGAAGCACAGTACAGCCAAGAGTAAACTTAGTTGTATGCTAGCAACTTACAACATAATTTATTGAGGATTCCCTTTATCTTGAGACAGAGATTTATCAGTTCAACAAAGCTCTGATAACTATGTGTAATTATCCTTAAAATTATTGGTAATTTTGACATTATTTCATATTAAAAAAATGCAGTGGAAGAGTTTTCCCTTCTGTCACAGACTAATTCTTGTTTCTTCATTTTGAACCTCATCTCTATCCTGAAGTGTTGATGTTAATCAGGACTTACCTCTCTTCTCACTGGTATCTTACAAAACTCTTATGGTTCAAATTGTCCATATTGTGATGGCTGTCCTTCCCTCTCCATCTTTGTAATGAGCCTTAATCTCTCTTCTGAGTTTCCTTTCCATAATGCATACTTGTATGTCCCCTGCAGGCACCTTACTCTCTATACCTAAGCTGAACTATTTATTTACTTCCCAAATTCCACAAACATATTTTCTTACTGAAATAACACCATTATCCTTTTTGTTAACCAAGTTATAACAAGGATAATAATGACATCATGACTGAAGTCCTTTCACTTCTGCAATACCTAATGCATTCCCAATTCTACTTGAATCTACCTCCTAAATATTTCCTAATTTTTTCCTACCGTTCTTAGTCCCTCTTGTCACTAGAGTAATTAAGACTATGTTCTCTTACTTATCTTGCTAAAATACTCTCAAAATTGATGTCCTTAAGTAAGTTATTGCATTCTTTTCCATCCACGTATGGCAAGAACAATATTTTAATATTCAAATATTATTATATCACTCAGTCGCTCAAGGTTCTTCAATGCATTCCCATTGGGGATGAAATCAAGTTATCTTCACATTGTCTTCCCTGGCCTTCATTTACCTCCCAACCCACTTACTTCCCACTCTCCTCACATTCTGTCTTTTAGTCACACAGATTTTCAATCCATTCGAAGACCAATGCTATTGCATCCAGGCCTTTCATTTTTTTTCCCCTCTTTTCTAGGGCTTTTTCAAAACAGGATTTCTGTTTATGGTACCCGACTTCTAGCTTTGTTTCCAGATTAAAATCATCTCTTTAGGCATATCAAGAATACTATCTGCAATATGAACCATGCACTCCCATTATTTGGGATCCTGAATTGTATTTGTTAATTTACTAAGTCAGTACATACTGTGACATGCACACTAAATAAGAACTTAATATATTTAATAGCTTAATCAAAATATAAGTAATGTTGTAATCTTCACTTCATGTATTCATAGAATATTAAGAGAGCTGGAGATTTGTCAGGACATTAGGAGTTTGACAAACTCCAAATCTCACTACTGGTTGCCAAAATAACCTGGTCTCACTCAATTATTTTCTTTTCATTATTGTTATTTCCTGGTGCTACTAATTGAATGTAATTTTCCAGAGGATTACCAGCCCGGGAAGTCCCCATTACAAGTATGCTACAGAAGCAAAGAAAGTAAAACCCTTACTTCCTTTATTGTTTTTTGTTTGTTTGTATATTTTGTATTTTTTAAACAAAATACAGCCTCATTGAGATATCATTCATATACTATCCAATTCACCCACTTAAAATATACAATTTAGTAATTTTTTAGTATATTCACAGGGTGGTGCCACAATCACCATTATCTAATTTTAGAATATTTTTGTCCCCACTAATGGGGACCCTGTACCCACTAGCAGTCAATCCCTTTGCCTCACCTCACCTCACCTCACCAGTTCACTCTGAGGCCAGTATTAAGCTAATACCCAAAAAGTCTAGGTAGGCTAAATAATGGCTCCCAAATAGATCAAGCTCCTAATCCCTGGAACCTGTAAATTTTACCTTATATGGCAAAAGAGACTTTCTGATATGAGTAAGTTAAGGTTACTGAGATGAGGACATTCTCCTGGATTATCTGGGTGCTTGCTAAACCCATCATAAGTGTACTTACAGGGAGGCAGATGGAAACAGAAAACAGGTGATGTAATGATGAAAGCAGAGAGATTTGAAGATGTTACACTGATGGCTTTGAAGATAGAGAAAGGTGCCTTTGCAAATGGAGAAAGGGGCCTTAAGCAAAAGAATTAATTTCTAGAAGCTGGAAAAGACATTGAAACAAACTCCCTCAAGTGTCTCTGGAGGGAGTGCAGCCCTGCCAGCACCTTAGTTTTGGCCCCGTGAAATTGATTTTGGACTCTTGGTCACCAGAACTGTTAAAAAATAAATTTATGCAATATTAAGCCACCAAGTTTGTCATAGGTTTTTATAACAGCCACAGGACACTAATATAAAGACAAAGATATCACAAGAAAAGAAAACTATAGATTATATCCTTTATGAACATATAAAAAAATCATCAACAAATTCTAGCAAACCAAATCCAGCAACATATAAAAAGGATAGCACCTTATGACTAAATGGGGTCTGTCCCAAACATGCAAAATTGGTTTAATATCCAAAAATCAATGAATATAAAGCACCATATGAATATAATAATAAAAAAATAAGATCATCTCCATAGCGCCAGAAAAAGCATTTGAAAAAATCCAACACTTTCATGATATAAATGCTTAACAATGTAGGACTATAAAGAAACTTCCTCAGTCTGATAAAGGGCATCTACAGAAACACATAGCTAGAGTCATACTTAGTGGTGAAAGACTGAATGTTTTCCCTGTTTAAGATCAAGAACATACAAAGATGCCTGCTTTCACCACTTTTATTCAAATTGTACTAGAAGTTATGGCCAGAGATATTTGGCAAGAAAAATAAATAAACGTATCTAGTTGGGATAGAAAGAAGTAAAACTATCTTTCTTTATAGATAAAAACACCTTGCATACAGAAATTCTTAAGGAATCCACCTGAAAACTATTAGAATTAAAATTTCGAACTTACATAGTATGTACAAAAATGACTACACTCCCAAAATGACTTTTAAATCGTATTAATTATAATGGTCTTGGTTTTTAAGGGTTTAAACAATAAAAATCAGACATAAACCTAAGATCATTTCCTCAAATAGCATTTATACATAGAAGAAATATATAATTAGATGACCACATAAACATTTTTCATAAATAAGTCTGAAGAGTTAAAGTCAGACGTCACAGAAAAATATGAGTTACAGGAGTTGGATGAATTTGATGGTTCCAAGTGATTGTGACCATGTGCCCCAATGCAAAATCTAAATGAAAAGTAATCTCAACAACAAAAAATAAGTCATAATAGGGTTTAAAAAAAATCTTTTTTTGCCCCAATGCCAAACATATGGATGTGTGTAAACACTTGGTTGACTGAATTTTCTTCCTTATGTCTTTAAGTCATGTGTCCATAACACCGTCTACTTTGTTATATTATATACTTTAATGGAAAGTGCATTATACCTGGAAATTTGAAATCCAGGACTAGAAGCTTGATTCTACCTGATCTAAATGTAGAACTTTTAAAATATCACTTAACAACTTTGTCTTAGCTTTTATCAAGTGATAGTAATGATTGTTCTTTACCTGTATCAAAGTAACAGAAACTGGGTATATATGAAATGTTTGAAGTTGTTGAGAAAAGTACTTGATACATTCCAGGTAATAAAGCATTAATCAGAGTGACTCTGTTTGGCTTTAGAAGAGTCCATTCTATTTTTTTTTTTACATTTTTATTGGAGTAAAATTGCTTTACAATGGTGTGTTAGTTTCTGCTGTATAACAAGGTGAATCAGCTATACGTATACATATATCCACATATCTCCTCCCTCTTGCATCTCCCTCCAGCACTCACTTGCATCTCCCTCCAACACCTCCCTCTTGCATATCCCACCCCTCTATGTGGTCACAAAGCACTGAGCTTATCTCCCTGTGCTATGTGGCTGCTTCCCACTAGCTATCTATTTTATGTTTGGTAGTATATATATGTCCATGCCACTCTCTCACTTTGTCCCAGCTTACCCTTCCCCCTCCCCATATCCTCAAGTCCATTCTCTGGTAGGTCTGTGTCTTTGTTCCCATCTTACCCCTAGGTTCTTCATGACCTCTTTTTTTTTTCTTCTTAGATTCCATATATATGTGTTAGCATATGGTATTTGTTTTTCTCTTTCTGACTTACTTCACTCTGTATGACAGACTCTGGGTCCATCCACCTCACTACAAATAACTCAATTTCATTTCCTTTTATGGCTGAGTAATATTCCATTGTATATATGTGCCACATGTTCTTTATCCATTCATCCGATGATGGACACTTAGGTTGCTTCCATGTCCTGGCTATTGTAAATAGAGCTGCAATGAACATTTTGGTACATGACTCTTTTTGAATTATGGTTTTCTCAGGGTATATGCCCAGTAGTGGGATTGCTGGGTCGTATGGTAGTTCTATTTGTAGTTTTTTAAGGAACCTCCATACTGTTCTCCATAGTGGCTGTATCAATTTACATTCCCACCAGCAGTGCAAGAGTGTTCCCTTTTCTCCACACGCTCTCCAGCATTTATTGTTTGTAGATTTTTTGATGATGGCCATTCTGACCAGTGTGAAGTGATACCTCATTGTAGTTTTGATTTGCATTTCTCTAATGATTAGTGATGTTGAGCATTCTTTCATGTGTTTGTTGGCAATCTGTATATCTTCTTTGGAGAAATGTCTATTTAGGTCTTCTGCCCATTTTTGGATTGGGTTGCTTGTTTTTTTGTTATTGAGCTGCATGAGCTGCTTGTATATTTTGGAGATTAATCCTTTGTCCGTTGTAGAAGAGTCCATTCTATTTTTATGGAACTTCCTTCATTCACTTTTTTTTTCTGAGAAAATAAGAGAATTATTGCCTTTTGCAGCTTTATTTGTTATATTCTTTATGTACTTGTTTGTACACAGCGTTGCCCATAAAGTACAAAAGATGCCTCATTTCATTGAAATAACTACCAATTTTTGAGAACTTGCTACTGGACAGAAACTTTAAAAACCTTGTTTCTAATCCTTAGCACAGCCACATGAGATAAGTAATATTTCCAGTTTACAAATCAGAGAAGTGGAGTACACAAGTATTAAGTAAATTTTTAGGTCAGACTGAAGTTAATTTCAAGGGAGGGCGAAAGATTTATAAGGAAAAAGTCCAACATGTTCATGCAACATATTAGGAAATTTTCAGGGAAAGCAAGTTGTGCTTTCAAGACTGAGTGTCTTTGTAGGCCCACTGGTTCACTATGAATAAATGGGTCTTAAGTCTGGTCCTCCCAGATTTTATAGAGGCCATGCTTTCTGAGCAAATGGCTGGACACTGAGACCCAACCAATATCTAGTTTAGAAGACGTTCTTCATCTGCCATGTGAGTATATGCCTAAGTGGACAATCAAAATAAAGTTGAAAAGCAAGTAAGGTCGTAATGTCAGAGAGACCAGAAGTCAAACTCCACCACTTGCTTGTCTAATGACTTGGACAAGCTGCTTCATCACTCTGAATCTGTTTTCTCATCTGGAAAATGGGAATAATAAAAATTCTTTCATACCATTATTGGAAATCATAATAAATGATCTATATAAAACAGCTAGTATAGGCAGTAATCCCAGCATCCTGCTCTCCCTGCCTCTGACATCAGCATGTAAATGAGAAAAGTGATTATTTTTATGTGCTGAAAAGATTTGAGTTCTTTAAAGTTATTCCCCATCCTTATTATCTTACAATTTTAGTGACTGGAGGAACACCAACAACAAACTTCTTTCTCTCATAATGGTTGCTAATTTCCTTTGCTTGTACTTGAAAAATATTCTCTTCATGTAGCATATTTTTGAAAGTCTATTAAGTGTCAGAAAGTGTGCTATGCACTGGAAAATTAAGGTGGATAAAATAAGTGGAGAATTAAGGTAGATAAAACCTCTGCTCTCATGGAGTGGGTAAAGGTATACTCATTTACTTCTTTCAACAAATAGTTTTGAACTCCTACAATGTGTGCTATTCTACGCATTGAGGATACAGTGAGAAACAAAGCATATAAAAGTTCCTGCTCTTGTGGAGCCTGCATCTTAGTAGGTGGGACAGAAAATGAAAAGAAAATGAGGATGATTATCCTGGCTTCTCCTGTCCTTCTTCTCCCCACTCTTGCTTCTTCTTTTCACAATTTTCAGTGCTAGAAGTTGGAGGGGAGAGTGTGGCATGGGCCATTTTTATCTTTCTATATCTTATCCTCCTAGGAAAAGGAGTAGTTTTGCAACACTATGTAAGACATTATGTGCCTTAAGTTTTCCAAGGGACTTGGAAAAAAGTCTCTTTTCTCTTTCTCTCTTTTTCTAACACACATGCATATGCACACCCACACACATGACCATTCACGTAGGTGTCAGAAGATATATATGAACTATTTCTTTGCATTCTTTCTCTAACAATCCTAATCTCATCTTCCACCTCCCCTACACATATCCTGGCAGACACATGCCCAAGTCTGGCTAGTGAGAAAATAATGTAATATTATCAAAAATTACTTCATTATTTCAATGAAAACACTGCATGCAAGAACAATTTCCAGATAATTGCCCCAACTCTCTTCCGACCAGATTTTCACTTTAAATTTCCTTGAATATGGAATTTCTAGAACTGCCTTTTTATAATTAAAGCTTGTGATAAATGTTATGACAATTTCAGAGTGCATGAAAGCGTATTAAAGGGGCAACACAATTAGATGAAGAGATGGTCGGGAGAGACTTTTTGAAATAAGAAATCAAAGTAAACCTAAAAGATGAACGGGAGTTAGGTGAAGAATGTGGCGTATATGGGTTGGGGTGGGGAAATTATGCTAGGCCCTGTTAACAGCATGTACACAGATATCAAAAAAAGTGGTCAATAGTGTTAGAAAAATGGAACCAATATCATCTAGCTTGAACACAGTGAACTGGAGGAAAAATGGTATAACCCAAACCAGGAGAGATCAGCAGGGGAGAGACAAATAGGTACTTCAGGAACTTATAAGGATCTGGAGAATGCTTGCCGAAAAAGAAAAACAAAAGGAAAGCAAAAAGGAGAGCCATAGAACTTTTTTTATTTTATTATTCTATGTCATCTTTCCTGAAATCTTTTAGATTATTTAAATATTCTTTGGTATTCCATTTTCATTTATTTGTTAGCTTTTGATGATCTTTTGCATCATATTTTTATTGGATGTACTGGGGATTATCATACACTTATTTAACTTTTTTTTTTTTTTTTTTTTGGCTCTGTTGGGTCTTCCTTGCTATGCATGGGCTTTTCTCTGGTTGTGGAGAGAGTGGGGGCTGCTCTTTGTTGTGGTGCGCAGCTTCTCATTGTGGTGGCTTCTCTTGTTGTGGAGCATGGGCTCTAGGCGCAAGGGCTTCAGCAGTTGCACCGTGTGGGCTCTAGAGTGCAGGCTTAATAGTTGTGGTGCATGGGCTTAGTTGCTCCACGGCATGTGGGATCTTCCTAGACCAGGGCTGGAAGCCATGTCCCCTGCATTGGCAGGCGAATTCTTAACCACTGTGCCACCAGGGGAGCCCCTTACCTAACTTTTTAAATAGACTACTTAGTTAATATTTTACCACTTCAAGTAAAATGAGGAAGGGTTCCAACCATATAGATCCTTTTAAACTCTCTTCTTTATGGTATAGCCACCTGTACTACATTTATATACATTGAAATTCACATCAATTACATATACATATATAATATCTTTTATTATATATTATTATGTCATATATAATAGTATATATTATGTTTTATTATTATTTAAAATATATCTTAGTATAATAGCTTCTTATATCATAATATATGTAATATCTTATAATATATATATATATCTTTTAATATTCATACATATTTTAAATAATTTAGAAGAGAAAAAGTTACTGTATTTGACAAGTTATTTACCATCTTATCTTATTCCTGACGTTCCAAGACACCTTTTTTATCCTTTCCCATAAACCTGAAGAATTTCCTTTTAAAGCAGGTCATCTCACAACAAATTCTCTTAGTTTTGTTAATCTGAAATTGTTATTACTACAATATTATTGCTGAAAGATGTATTATTGAGTATAGAGTTATTTTCCTTCTTCACTTTAACAATGTTGTTCCACTGTTTTCTGGCCTCTAAGGATTCTGATGAAGAATTGATGGTCATTAGAAATTTTGCTCCCATTAGGTTGTTATGTAATGTGTCATTTTTCTCTCATAATTGTATATATGTGGTTTTTAGCATTTTGATTATGTTGTATATGGGCATGGTTTTATAAGTGTATCCTGTTGTTTGGTGGTTTGTTGAGCTTCTTGAATCTATAAATTTATATATTTCACCAAATTTGGAAAGTTTTCAGCCAGTATTTCTTTAATTTTTTTTAATCACTGTCTCCTATCCCTTGAGACTCTAATGACATAGATGTCAGATCTTATGATATTGTCTCATAGGTCTCTGAGGAGGTCCTGTTCATTTGTGTTTTAGTTTTTTTTTCTTTCTGTTCTTCAGATTGGATAATTTTTATTACTCCATTTTCAAGTTTACAAATTTTTTTCTCTGTCACCTCTAGTCTATTTAATCTATCATTAAAATTTTAATTTTATTGTATTTTTTAGTTCTTAAATTTCTACTTACCTCTTTTTTTTTTTTTTTTTTTTTTTT
>NW_006780788.1:141950-165378 GCF_000442215.2 Lipotes vexillifer | reverse complement strand
TTTTTTTTTTTTTTTTTTTTTTTTTTTGTGGTATGTGGGCCTCTCACTGTTGTGGCCTCTTCCGTTGCAGAGCACAGGCTCTGGACACGCAGGCCCAGCAGCCATGGCTCACGGGCCCAGCCGCTCCGAGGCATGTGGGATCCTCCCGAACCAGGACACAAACCCGTGTCCCCTGCATCAGCAGGCAGACTCTGAACCACCGTGCCACCAGGGAAGCCCTCTACTTACTTCTTTTATATATATTTTCTATTTTTCTGCTGAGAACTTCCATTAATGTCCAGAGTATTTACTTTTGCCTCATGGAGCACACTTATGTTAGATGCTTTAAAGTCTGATAATTTCAACATGTTTTCCCATGAGAATTAGTTAGCTTTTCTTGGTTCTTTGTATGTAGAGATCATGGGTTGTTTCTTGGGAATTTTGAATATTATATTATGTGGCTCAGGATCTATTAAGATCAACTGAAGAATGTTGTTTTGTTTTGTCTTATACTTTAGTTGGCAGCAAACCAAACTTCAAGTCTGTGTCACCTTCTGTTCCAGTGTCAGTTCCATTTTCACTTTTTTCCATGATGTTTAAGCCTGTCCCATGCCTATGACACTCAGGAGTAGACTGAGTTCTTTTTAATGGTTTATATGGTAGTTCAGTTCTCAAAACCTTTGCTATGTTTCTTTGTTTTTATTCCACATATTTGCTAGTGAGTGATCCAGAGCTTTTGTTAGTTATTTCACAGACCTAAGGTAAGTAGAGTCCCTGCTACACTCTCTGGAACTTAGCAGTCCCTTTTCCCAGTTCTGGCCAGAAACACATTCTTAGAATTTTAGCCCCTTGTATGTAATGTGGTTCTGTGTAATTAGTGTCGCCTTCAGTGTAAGCAGGGAATAAAGAGAGAGAGAGAAAAAGAAAAAGGATTCCCTTCTCTTTCTTTGAACTTCAGGGGCTCATTTCCCAAGTTCTTCTGTCCAGACATATAGAGTTTACTCTTGGAGTTTTTGCTGCTGCAGTACAGCTCTGTGACTGAGACTAAAGTTAGGGCAGGAATGAAATAGAACAAAAAAAGAAAAAAATGAGAAATTTCCTTCTACTCTCCAGCTACAGGGTCCCCTTTTCCTGATCCCTTAGACAAAAGCAGGGGGTTTCTCTCAGAGTTTTTCCTCTGTCCATTCTAAAACTGGGTTGCCCTTGGATCAAAGCAAAAATGTAAAGAGGGAAAATAAATCTTAATTCAGTACGGGCCATTCTCTAAGTGTTGACTTCTCTCCTTATTGTACTATGTTATTGTTTACTTTTCAATGTCCCCGTGGGATTGTTTTTTGTATTCTGACTAGAGTTTTAATTATACTAAGTGTATGAGATAGGCTGTAGCAGCTTTACAGCAGCCTAAAATCATCTGAATTATCTTTTAGAGAGGATACTAAGTAGAGATATAAAATAAGCAACGAGATGTATACTTCTGAAGCCCAGACTAGACGAATGAATTGGAGAAGTAGTAATTGGTCACCAGACTTTCAACTCTTTTACTTCCTTTCAAAAGAGAAAGTAAACATATCTTGTCCATATTGTTTTTTAGGGAAATGTATAAATATAAAACGTGGAGAAATATCTTAGAAATAAGTGATTAAAGTAAACCTTTAATTATCCCAATATAAACCTTATATTAACCCAAATTTCTTTCACCCATTTAAATATTTCATTAAGATTTCTATACACAAAATGGGAAATTGGAGAAATAATTAGAAAGAAGTCCCTTTAAAGTTGGAAAATTTCATGTCCTTGTTGAGCTATGCCAGCAAAGTAATAAAAAGAAAAAGCTAATTATAGCTACTTTACAAACAGCTCCCCAAGTAACATTATATCACATAGATGTAAATAAAATGTTGACTTTTATCACTTTGCCTTAAGGAAGGCAATATGGATGGTTAAATCAAATAGCTTACTGTAATTTTGTGTGCCCTGCCATAAATATCCAAAACTATTACTGTGCTGATGGGTTTACTGGCACTGACCACACTAATTTTCTCTACCGGTCTTTCCCCAGTGGATTTCTCCATTGAAGTGTGTGTTTGATTTCTAACTTCACAATGCTGTACACTCAAGCACATTTGAAATGACTTAAATTTTGAGGTCAGTCTGAGGAATAAAATATACTATTGAAAAAAATCATGAGATGGTATGATTTGAGCTATGTATGCATAATTTCATTAATACATTCCTACTCGTCTTCACCACTGAATAAGAAGGGATAATGAAATACTTTTTGAATAAGGACTATTAGAAATCAATATAATTGATCGTGGGTAAGAGCAGAAAATAAGACTTTACCATACAGAGAGACAGTTTAACATTCTCAGCATTAGTTTGCATGGGTTTTCTTTATAGCCATTAAATATATGCAAAAGATGCAAAGATGTTCAACAGATTCTTTTCATCGCTTATAGATAAATGAGAAAACTCCACATGGAGATAGCTGCCAAGTTAATTATTCTGAATATTCACTCTCCTTACATAGCTCTCTATTCAGAGAACTTCAGTTGCTTCAGATATCTTAATCTAGCCAAAGATATGTTATACTACTTTCCAACTATCTCCTCTTGGCATATTGAAAGTGACTATGAGTTCCTCATTTAAGTATGACCTCAAGGGGGGACCTGTGTCTTATTCACCTAACATAGTAGACAGTGAATACTGTACTTTTCTGCTTTTCCTCAATCTTATGAAAACCTTTTAGGTCAAGTTCAAATATTAAGTACTACTTCAAGATACTTTTGTTTCATTATTAATCTTTGTGTATTCATCTTGGGATTTCATTTATTCTCATAGTTTTTCTAATTTACATACAGTACCTCCTATATCATTGGAAGATTATAAGCTCCTTGTTGGTAAGAACTCTATCATCTCTTTTTTGCACATCCCAGAGTATATAGTGTAGTGCGGTGTACCTAGTAGGTGTTATATTAAGCAAATACTTGATACATTTAAATTTAACTGAAAGTAAATACCTCCTTTATACTCAGCAGATATAAAAATATAACCACCTGTTACATAATTAAATCTCCTTTCAGTATCTCTCCTCTGCTATTCACGCTATCTAATTTTGTTCTGTGTGAAGTGACACAAAAATAGATTTTGTAATCTAGTCAATATTGCCATTTCTTAAGTAGATTTTGGTAGTAATGGGAACACCAGATGTTAATATTATGCTTAATGTGTGACAGGGTTATTGAAGTTGAAATTAAATAGCATAAATGGAAATGAATCATAAACTGTAAAGTGATATCTAAACATCAAGTACTGTGATTGGTATACCCACATTCTGTCTCTATGGTGTGTCACTCCTTGATCTGCCCTCAAATTGGAGCCATGTGAGGAGTGAGACAAGATATCCCATCCCTTGTGAATGAGTGCAGGATGCTATTTCTTAATTCCTACCACTTCAAATGTGGATTGGTAACACACTAATAAGCAGAAAAATGAGATTATTTTTCTCAATTGCCATCCACTGCCCTTTAAAACAAAGAGATATAATTGATTTTCTCTGGTTTCTCAGCAGTAGCTGTCAGAAATAGAAGCGATATTCCTGAGCTTCATGATGTTATACAACCTGTGAAATTAAATCAGGATGATAGAAAAAGGGAAGAAAACAAAGTGTTTGCATAATTCTATAGAAATCTAGTAAATTGGGTAAATATTTGTCAGTGTGGTGAGACATGCCAGAATAGAGAAAATATATTAGATTTTTACCATCTTCTAGTCAATTTCCTGCTATGAATCACTGAAAAAAAAAACCCCTAGATACATGGATTCAAACAAACACGAAAGTTTTTTCCTATTGATGACAATATGTTTATAATCAGCAAATAGATGAAAATACTTTCAGTAGCAGCAGACACCTGTTCACCTAAAAATCCATCTGTCATTTGGGGATGGGGTTAATTATGTATTGACAAATATTGTGTCAGTATTAATGCAACTTTATGATCTTGAAACCCCGTAAGTGCACACATTTACCTTAGTGCTTCTTGTTAACCGTGAAGAATAATTAGAACTAACAGTAATCCCTTCAGTGACTCAAAAGTAGCAACTGGCAAAGCTGACAATCTTTAAAAAAACAATTCTCCAACATATCCTTCCTAATTAAAACTCACATACAAAAAAGCTGTTGAAATAGCACATAGTTAAAGGGTTATCATAAAGATTGGTAGTTGACTCAGTCTACATAGACAATATTTGTTATTTACATTTTTGAAATCAATTTCAAATTTCTTTTAAGCCTTATCTATTTTATTCAACCTATTTTCTTTCAGACTGTGGGTGTGTCATGCCATCTTCTTCATAGCAGTTTTATTTCTAAATTCATCGAACAATTTTCTTTACATTCAATATCTCTACCTATTTTTCTCTGTTTGTAAAGCAGCTGTTGCACAGCAGGACTGGCTTCTTGAAGAAGGTTAATGATATCTTGTTGACATGGTGGCAGAAGTGGGTCCATTGTGCCCTATATTAAATGGAGGAAAGTGACAATGCGTAATATGTTTGTTCTTGGCCAATTACAGTAGTACAACGTTAAGGAGGCACTTGAAGGGGTTAGGTTTAGCATAGGTTTTTAATTATCAGGTTCCGTGTTTCCATTGCAAAAGATACTGAGACTATGAAAGGCATTTAGTCATTAGAAAGTGTTGTGAGTAGAGGGCAGGTAGCAGAAGCAAGAACTACAGTCCTGCAGCCTGTGGAACAAAAACCACATTCACAGAAAGATAGACAAGATGAAAAAGAAGAGGGCTATGTACCAGACGAAGGAACAAGCTAAAACCCCAGAAAAACAACTAACTGAAGTGGAGATAGGCAACCTTCCAGAAAAAGAATTCAGAATAATGATAGTGAAGATGATCCAGGACCTCGGAAAAAGAATGGAGGCAAAGATCCAGAAGATGTAAGAAATGTTTAACAAAGACCTAGAAGAATTAAAGAACAAACAAACAGAGATGAACAATACAATAACTGAAATGAAAACTACACTAGATGGAGTCAATAGCAGAATAACTGAAGCAGAAGAACAGATAAGTGACCTGGAAGACAGAATGGTAGAATTCATGGCTGCGGAACAGAATAAAGCAAAAAGAATGAAGAAAAATGAAGACAGCCTAAGAGACCTCTGGGACAACATGAAACCCAACAACATTCACATTATACGGGTCCCAGAAGGAGAAGAGAGAGAGAAAGGACCCGAGAAAATATTTGAAGAGATTATAGTCGAAAACTTCCCTAACGTGGGAAAGGAAATCGCCACACAAATCCAGGAAGCACAAATCCAGGAAACACAGAGAGTCCCATACAGGATAAACCCAAGGAGAAACACACTGAGACACATAGTAATCAAATTGGCAAAAATTAAAGACAAAGAAAAATTATTGAAAGCAGCAAGGGAAAAACGACAAATAACATACAAGGGAATTCCCATTAGGTTAACAGCTGATTTCTCAGCAGAAACTCTACAAGCCAGAAGGGAGTGGCATGACATATTTAAAGTGATGAAAGGAAAGAACCTACAACCAAGATTACTCTAGCTGGCAAGGATCTCATTCAGATTCAATGGAGAAAGGAAGAGCTTTACAGACAAGCAAAAGCTGAGAGAATTCAGCGCCATCAAGCCAGCTCTACAACAAATGCGAAAGGAACTTCTCTAAGTGGGAAAAACAAGAGAAGAAAAGGACCTGCATAAACAAACCCAAAACAATTAAGAAAATGGTCATAGGAACATACATATTGATAATTACCTTAAATGTGAATGGATTAAATGCTCCAAACAAAAGACACAGGCTTGCTCTGAATGCATACAAAAACAAGACCCATCTATATGCTGTCTACAAGAGACCCACTTCAGACATAGGGACACATAGAGATTGAAAGTGAGGGGATGGAAAAAGATATTCCATGAAAATGGAAATCAAAAGAAAGCTGGAGTAGCAATACTCATATCAGATAAAATAGACTTTAAAATAAATGTTACAAGAGACAAGGAAGGACACTACGTAATGATCAAGGGATCAATCCAAGAAGAAGATACAAGAATTATAAACGTACATGCTCCGCAATACATAAGGCAATACATAAGGCAACTGCTAACAGGTATAAAAGAGGAAATCGATAGTAACACAATAATAGTGCAAAACTTTAACACCTCACTTACACCAATGGACAGATCATTCAAACAGAAAATTACTAAGGAAACAAGCTTTAAATGACACAATAGAACAGATAGATTTAATTGATATTTATAGGACATTCCATCTAAAAACAGCAGATTACACTTTCTTCTCAAGTGGGCATGGAGCATTCTCCAAGATAGATCACACCTTGGGTCACAAATCAAGCCTCAGTAAATTTAAGAAAATTGAAATCATATCAAGCATCTTTTCTGACCACAATGCTATGAGATTAGAAATCAATTACAGGGGGAAAAAAAGTAAAAAACACAAACACATGGAGGCTAAACAATATGTTACTAAATAACCAAGAGATCACTGAAGAAATCAAAAAAGAAATCAAAAAATACCTAGAAACAAATGACAATGAAAACAGGCTGATACAAAACCTATGGCATGCCGCAAAAGCAGTTCTAAGAGGGAAGTTTGTAGCAATACAGCTTACCTCAAGAAACAAGAAAAATCTCAAATAAACAATATAATGTTATACCTAAAGGAACTAGAGAAAGAACAGCAAACAAAACCCAAAGTTAGCAGAAGGAAAGAAATCATAAAGATCAGAGCAGAAATAAATGAAATAGAAACAAAACAAATATCAATAAAACTAATAGCTGGTTCTTTGAGAATATAAGCAAAATTGATAAACCATTAGCCAGATGCATCAAGATAAAGAGGGAGAGGACTCAAATCAATAAAATTAGTAATGAAAAAGGAGAAGTTAAAAGAGACACCACAAAAATACAAAGCATCATAAGAGACTACTACAAGCAACTCTATGCCAGTAAAATGGACAACCTGGAAGAAATGGACAAATTCTTAGCAAAGTATAACCTTCCAAGGCTGAACGAGGAAGAAATGGAAAATATGAACAGACCAATCTGAAGCACTGAAATTGAAACTGTGATTAAATATCTTCCAACAAACAAAAGTCCATTTAGAGAAGAGTTAACACCGATCCTTCTCAAACTCATCCAAAAAATTACAGAGGAAGGAACACTCCCAATCTCATTCTATGAGGCCACCATCACCCTGATACCAAAACCAGACAAAGGTACTACAAAAAAAAGAAAATTACAGACCAATATCACTGATGAATATAGATGCAAAAATCCTCAACAAAATACTAGCAAAGAGAATCCAATAACACATTGAAAGGATCATATACCATGATCAAGTGGGATTTATCCCAGGGATGCAAGGATTCTTCAATATATACAAATCAATCAATGCAATACATCATATTAACAAACTGAAGAATAAAAGCCATATGATCATCTCAATAGATGCAGAAAAATATTTTGACAAAATTCAATACCATTTATGAGAAAAACTCTCCAGAAAATGGGCATAGAGAGAACCTACCTCAACATAATAAAGGCCACATACAACAAACCCACAGCAAACATCATTCTCAATGGTGAAAAACTGAAACCATTTCCTCTAACATCAGGAACAAGACAAGGATGTCCACTATCTCCACTATTATTCAACATAGTTTTGGAAGCCCTAGCTATGGCATTCAGAGAAGAAAAAGAAATTAAAGGAAAACAAATTGGAAAAGAAGAAGTAAAACTGTTACTGTTTGCAGATGACATGGTACTATACATAGAGAATCCTAAAGATGCCACAAGAAAACTACTAGAGCTAATCAATGAATGTGGTAACGTTTCAGGATACAAAATTAATGCACAGAAATCTCTTGCATTCTTATACATTAATGATAAAAAATCTGAAAGAGAAATTAAGGAAACACTCCCACTTACCACTGCAACAAAAAGAATAAAATACCTAGGAATAAACCTACTTAGGGAGACAAAAGACCTGTATACAGAAAACTATAAGACACTGATGAAAGAAATTAAAGATGATACAAACAGATGGAGAGATATACCATGTTCTTGGATTGGAAGAATCAATATTGTGAAAATGACTATACTACACAAAGCAATCTACAGAATCAGTGCAATTCCTATCAAATTACCAATGGCATTTTTTACAGAACTAGAGCAAAAAGTCTTAAAATTTGTATGGAGACACAAAAAACCCCATATAGACAAAGCAGTCTTCAGGGAAAAAACAGAGCTGGAGGAATCAGGCTCCCTGACTTCAGACTATACTACAAAGCTACAGTAATTGAGACAATATGGTACTAGCACAAAAACAGAGATATAGATCAATGGAACAAGATAGAAAGCCCAGAGATAAATCTATGCACCTATGGTCAACTAATCTATGACAAAGGAGGCAAGGATATTCAATGGAGAAAAGACAGCCTCTTCAATAAGTGGTGCTAGGAAAACTGGACAGCTATATGTAAAAGAATGAAATTAGAACATTCCCTAACATCATACACAAAAATAAACTCAAAATGCATTAGAAACTTAAATGTAAGACCAGACACTCTAAAACTCTTAGAGGAAAACATAGGAGGAACACTGACATAAATCACAGCAAGATCTTTTTTGACCCACTTCCTAGAGAAATGGAAATAGAAACAAAAATAAACAAATGGGACCTACTGAAACTTCAAAGCTTTTGCACAGCAAAGGAAACTACAAACAAGACTAAAAGACAACCCTCAGAAGGGGAGAAAATATTTGCAAACGAGTCAACGGACAAAGGATTAATCTCCAAAATATATAAACAGCTCATGCAGCTTAATATTAAAAAAAGAAACAACCCAATCCAAAAATGGGCAAAAGACCTAAATAGACATTTCTTCAAAGAAGACATACTGGTGGCCAAAAGCACATGAAAAGCTGCCACTAATTGTTAGAGAAATGAACATCAAAACTACAATGAGGTATCACTTCACACCAGTTAGAATGGGCATCATCAGAAAATCTACAAACAACAAATGTTGGAGAGGGTGTGGAGAAAAGGGAACTCTCTTGCACTGTTGGTGGGAATGTAAGTTGATACAGCCACTATGGAGAACAGTATGTAGGTTCCTTTAAGAACTAAAAATAGAATTACCATATGACCCAGCAATCCCACTACTGGGCATATACCCAGAGAAAACCATAATTTAAAAAGACATATGCACCCCAATGTTCATTGCAGCGCTATTTACAATAGCCAGATCATGGAAGCAACCTAAGTGTCCACTGACAGACGAATGGATAAAGAAGAAGTGGTACATATATACAATGGAATATTACTCAGTCATAAAAAGGAACGAAATTGAGTCATTTGTAGAGACGTGGATTAATCTAGAAACTGTCATACAGAGTGAAGTAAGTCAGAAAGAGAAAAACAAATACTGTACATTAATGCATATATGTGGAACCTAGAAAAATGGTACAGGTGAACCAGTTTGCAGGGCAGAAATTGAGACCCAGATGCAGAGAACAAACGTATGGACACCAAGGGGGGAAAGTGGTGGTGGGAGTTTGTGGTGGTGATGCTGTGATGAATTGGGATTGATATATATACACTAATATGTATAATATGGATAACTAATAAGAACCTGCTGTATAAAAAAATTAATAAAGTAAAATTCAAGAAAAAAGAAAGTGTTGTAAGTTGATGACTAATTCATAGATGACATTCAGACTATCTAATGTTAAAATTGTATTGCCGAATTAGCACAAGAATTTTGAGAAAAATCTTTATTTTAACATAATAAATATTAGATTAGATTTGCTTATTGACTCCATCTGTGAATATAAAAGCTGAGGACAAAAATATGTGTGTCTGAGGTTGGAAAAGTGAAAAACTAACCAACCAACAAATGACTAATTATAATTTAAAGTTAATTCTAGTGAAACTTCAGTCTGATCTTGTTACTTTTCTGACTTTCCTGGTAGATTTTGAACAGATGAGGGTGGGTTCCATTCATTTCTGTGTTTTCACAACTTAATGCAGTACCAGAATATAGTCAGTAGAGAGTAAATGTTTGAAGAATAAGTAAATAAATGAGTTAATGTAGTTTTAATTTAATGAAGACATGTCTGAATTTTCAAGATTCCACTGGAAAAAAATTGGGGGTTGGGGTTTATATTTTTTCCCAAGGTACATTTGTGAACATTGACTAATGTGGTGTTAGGTTTAGGCTTAAAACCAGAGTTTTGTAAGCACTCATGGGTAGCAGTGATCAAAAGTGCAGATTACATGGATTCTTTAGAGTGGACTTTGTGGGTTGTCTATATACCATAACATTAGTTTATTTTTATACCACAACTATGTTTACCATCTTAAAGCATCAATACTCAATTTCATGGAAGGAATTCTCTGAGTCATCTGTAGCAAGAACTTTTTAACTCCAATTTACATATCAACTCCTTTGTTGCTTAGTAGTCTCTGGGCATTAAATTATGTAGCTATAGCTAGCTATCATCTACTATCTAAGATATTTCTGGCAGCCATTCTAAAAGACATCTGAAAAGGCCATTTCAAAAAGCATCTGAAAAGCTGATAATTTCTTTTTGGTTTACAATTAAGTGTTTACCACATTTAATTCTCACAGGGGAACTTGCATTTTTTTCAGTTTGGTACAGCTCATTGTTTCCCCATGACTAATATAATGATGTACCTAAGTGAGAATAATATTGCCAAAAAGTTAAATTAGCTTATCTGATTTCTTCTGGGAAAACTGCCATCAATTTACATGGATTTCTTTATATAATAAACTTTTGCAAGCATGTATTGACAAAGATTATAGTTTGAGGGATATCTGAGGATGCTTATTTAATTTATACACAAATGATTTCACTCTTTCTCTTTTAATTTAAATTTTATTTCTGAGGCCTAATTATGAAAATATTTGCCATGGGAAAATAGTGTGTTAAATACTTAGAAGGTATAAATCTCAATTTATCACAAGGCTGCCATTCAATCTAATGAGCCTATTTAAGGCAGTATACATAAAACAAAAACAAAAAGTCTATTAAAGCAATTTCCTGCCTTTTCTTAAATTTTAAAAATTATCAAATACCTGTTATTTGAATATTTGTCTGATAAATTCTGGGCACTGAGGAGAGAAAGAGTGAGGAGGATAATTAGGATAAGCTGCTTGACTATAAATGGAGTTTACCACTTGTTTATAAACGAGTGAGCGATGAAGACATGCTTCTGGTTTGCTTAGTATGGATGTAATTGGGACAAAGGTGATAAGGGGTTATTTCTGTGCCTAGGTAGAGAAGCACACACTTGAGAGTGGTTTTAGAGAGCTAAGCATAGAGTAAAAAACTATGCCTAGACCTTGTCCCAAAGGCATTGTTCTTAACACAGCAATATCCTGGTGTACTACCTCTTTGAGTAAAAATAATTATGTGAATTATTATTTTTTTAATTATGTGCATTTAAATAAAGTAACAGAATGCACAGATATCAAAGGACTAAATGTACTGTATTACAATGAAATCAAGTTCTCAATTTTTGGGTAAGAAGGACACTGCACACTCAAGATATGTGCCTTGACTAAATAAAAAAACAAAACAACAAAAGAACAAGTTCCTCAATTGAATCAATACAGTGCATTTATTTACACTTGAAAGGTAGTTTTACTGGGGACAGGATTCCAGGATAACATTCATTTTTCCTCAGCATTTCTGCCAGTCTAATTGTCATTCCTTCTTAATTGACCTTTCTTTTCATTTGGACTGATTTAATCCTCTTAGCTAATGGCTTTCTGCAATTTTGCTAGAATTTGCTTAGGTGTGGATTTCTAATTATTTATTCTGCATAGAATATAATATGATTGATGTATTTATAGATTCAAGTGTTGCAGTGGCTTTGAAAACTTCTCAACCCGTATCTTCTAATATTGACTCTCCTCTTACCACTCTATTCTCTTTCTTGGACTGTGATTAGGTACCTTTAGATCCTCTCATTCTATACTTCACATCACTTAAGCCTTGCTCTCATATTTTGACTCTCCTTATGTATGTGCTACATTCTGTTAATTTCTTTAGTGCTAAGTTTCAGTTCAGTAATTTTCTCTTTAGCTGGACTAATCTGATGTTTAAATTTATTTGAATCAAATTAATTTAATTTTTTAAATATTTTGTTTATTTATTTTTGGCTGTGTTGCTGCACACAGGCCTTCTCTAGTTGCATTGAGCAGGGGCTACCGTTCATTGTGGTATGGGGGCTTCTCATTGTGGTGGCTTCTCCTATTGTGGAGCATGAGCTCTAGGCACGTGGGCTTCAGTAGTTGTGACACACGGGCTTAGTAATTGTGGCTCATGGGCTCTAGAGTGCAGGCTCAGTAGTTGTGGCACATGAGCTTAGTTGCTCTGCGGCATGTGGGATCTTTCCAGACCAGAGATTGAACCCGTGTCTGCTGCATTGGCAGGCAGATTCTTAACCACTGCACCACCAGTGAAGTCCTGAGTCAAATTAATTTTAAACTTTAAAGTTTAATGATCTTTTTTTCATTTTCCCAGTCAAATTGGTAATCACTTCTTGCTTTCTCATATTGTGATTTTATGTTTTACTTTTTAGCATTTCATTCATTGTTATTTATATACCATTATTACAGTGTTTGAGTGTTCTGAATCTGATTATATACTTACCTTTATAGTGAGTTTTAGCTTTCATATGTTTTCATGTTGCTAATTAACATCCTTTCATTTCAACTAGAAGAACTTCATTTAACATTTCTTGTAAGGCAGATCTAGTGGTGATGAACTCCCTCAGCTTTTATTTGTCTGGGAAAGTCTACCTCTCCTTCATTTCTGAAGGACAGCTTTACCAGGTATAGTATTCTTGATTGGCAGTTTTTTTTAAAAAAAAAAAATCATGTTTAATTTATCTCACTTTCTCTTGGCCTACAAGTTTTCTGCTGAGAAATTTGCTGATACCCTTATGGGTGTACCATTGTATGTGATGAGTCACTTTTGTTTTGCTGCTCTCAAAATTATTTTATATTCTCTTCCTGGTAATTTCAACATTAAGGTTTGTTTTTTGTTCTAACTCTCATTCATGGTGGCTTGTTTTTTGTGGGTTTCTTTTCAATACTGAGTTAATATTTCTTGATCTTAATCTTTATAGGCCTAAACTGGGCATGATTTTTTTTCGAGAAAGGATTTGCCTTTGCTTCTGCCTGAAGCCAGGTTATTCTTAGTTTCTATCTTAGATTTTGTTCCTCAGGAAATAGATTCACAGATGGAGATCTGCATATGAGAGGTTTGTTGTAGCATGTTGTTGGGGACAAAAGCTGTGAGGGAGAGAGGGAAGCAGGATTGGGCAGAGAGAGAAGTTGAACAGTGATACAGTTTCAGCTCATCCCACTGTATTTGGAGAACGTGAGAGAGTAACACAAAGTAAAACAACTTTGTGCAACGCAATTTTGCTACATTAATAAAATTAAGTCTTCAATCATGTAAAATTTGAGCATTTTACTAAAATTCAACGTAACTTATTTACTTCTAAGTTGTTCTGTGGTTCTTTTATATACACTGCCTGCATGACACTGGTTGAACAAATTCATGTTTTTGTTATATTTTTCAAATATTGTTTTGAACGTGGAAAATTAGGAAAAACAGATGCCTTGGGAGATTATTATCAGGGCCAAACTGGGCAAATGACTAAGTCCCTCCCTTCTTTTCTCAGGACCAAGGCTAACTCAGCTCTTGTCTTTAGATGTCTCATTTAAATATCCAGCATGCTATGATACTACCTTATTAGAAAATAAGAAATGAAAAGTCATCTCATACTGTATCACCTTGGTTTATGAAAATTACTTTGCCTTCAACATTATGTGTTTTTTTTGGTTTTTTTGGCAGTACGTGGGCCTCTCAATGTTGCAGCCTTTCCTGTTGCGGAGCACAGGCTCCGGACGTGCAGGCCCAGCAGCCACGGCTCATGGGCCCAGCCGCTCTGTGGCATGGGGGATCCTCCCGGACTGGGGCACGAACCCGTGTCCCCTGCATCGGCAGGCAGACTCTCAACTGCTGCACCACCAGGGAAGCCCAACATTATCATTTTGATCTATGGGAGCCCCTCAGGAAGGTACACTTGGAAAAACAAGAATTCTCATACGTAGTTATGAATAAAAACCAGTGCATAACCCTCTGAATCTCAGTATTAGCTTCCTGTAGTTGCACTCTAACCATAAATTGAATTTATTTCTAATTGTCCTGTACAGATCCTAGCTCCAGGGGAACACCGAGTACTAATGTGACCTCTTGTCTCCTTACCTGGGCATTTTCAAACTAGGCTATTTTCTTTATGGAGGAACTTGGCTTTGTGCAAATTTAGCATTCATCTTATTGGACAAACCCCTTACTCTGAATTATGGTAGTAGTAGCTACCATGAATTTTACAAGGTATCTTGTCTTACCTTGATGACAGTCATCAAAGGTGAACATTCTTCTTTCTCACACCCTTTTTACAGTTAAAGAAGCCCAAGATCACACAGTTAGCAATGAAACTGCCAGAGTTTGAATCTAAGTCTGTCTGCATCTCTCTAGCGTTTATTAAATGCCTATGTTGTATCTGGCTTTGCACATATGTTTACATTATTTATTTATTAAACTAATTCATTCCTGCAACAGCTCTTTACTGAACTCCCACTCCAACCAGGGATTGTTTTAGGCACTGGAGATGCAACAGTGGTAAAAAAAAAAAAGCCCCTGACTTCAGCAGCTTACATGAGTTCAAGAGATAGAAAATAATTAATTGAATAAGTATTTACCATGCCAAGTAATGATTAATGTTAGGATAAAATTAAAGCAAGGGGTTAGAGAATTCTCGAAACTGCTCAGCAAAGCAGAAAATACCTTTATTTCTTAGAGTCGAGGCACAGAGAAATTAAGTACCTTGTCCAGTATTAGTCAGAGCATGTAAATGACCAGTAAGATTGGATTCTTTGCCTATTTCCAGAATCTGTGACCTTTTCAATATCGTGCTCATTCTCTATTTCTCATCATGTACCTCTCTTATTCCTTTGTGTTTCTTCAGTCCTCTTCAAAATTTCCACTCTAACATAGATCTGTCCCCTTTGCTCCCTGCCAAAGCTTGAAGGTAAAGTATTTCCCACGGGGAAGTGCACAGAAGAGCTAGAAAAAGAAGCTACAGCTCAGAACTAAACCCAGTATGAAGAATATTTTGTAGCATAGCAAGCTTGTTTCAAAATGTCTACCATCGGGCTTCCCTGGTGGCGCAGTGCTTGAGAGTCCGCCTGCCGATGCAGGAGACGCGGGGTCGTGCCCCGGTTCGGGAAGATCCCACATGCCGCGGAGCGGCTGGGCCCGTGAGCCATGGCCACTGAGCCTGCGCGTCCGGAGCCTGTGCTCCGCAAATGGGAGAGGCCACGACAGTGAGAGGCCCGCATAACGCAAGAAAAAAAAAAAAAACAAAAAAAAAAAAAAAAAAACAAAAAAAAAAAAAAAAAAAAAAGAAAAAACAAAATGTCTACCATCCACTGCCAATATTTTCTTCTTGTTTGAGTTCTCATGATGTCTGTGACTGATTAGGGAACTACCTACTCATCTCTTTGTGTTTCTCTTTTCTCATCCTGTGCTCCTTTCTATGCTATTTCAGAAAGTTACAAAATTATTCAATTTAAGGTGTTATAATGTGAAATGGATTAATTCCATAGGACACCAAGATAGAGTAAATTTTTAGAGTTGATTTCAGGGTTCATCATCTGAGTTGATACCTAGAAAGATTCCTTCAGAAATATAGGGAAGCCACAATTTTGTCAGGAAATGCTTACTTATCTCATGAAATCACACTTTAAGTATAATTGGCTTGTGTGGGAGTACTGAGTGAGAAGTATTTTAACCAATATTATCAATATGTTCTTTCATATCTTGATGTGATTATACCTGTGATGTCCTTCCCTGAAATGTCCTTCTATTCCCCACATAGTAAACTCTTCTAGTCCTTCAAGATCTAGTACAGATTACATAATCCTTCTCTGTACATCTAAAGACTTTTGTACTTAGTTCTATTATAGAACTATAGAACTTATTGCATTGTAATTACTGTTTTAGATATAATATCCTTTTTAAGTGTACACACACGCACATGCACACAAAATGCCTAAGCTAATCTGTACCTTCAATAGTAAAATAAAGTTTTGAAAATTATGTAAGATCTTTCTTTCTTAATACCCATGCGAGTTTTATTTTTAATTTATTTATTTATGTTTTTAAATTTAGTTTTAACTTTTATTTTTAATTTAACAATATTATTATTATATTTTATAATCATACTCTTTTCTCTACATTACACTAAATTTTCTCTTGTTGGTAGGCTTCTTAGTAATTTAGTCAAATTGTTAACATTTATGAAACACCATTTGCATTTAAATTTTTTTTTTTTTTTTTTTTTGCGGTACGCGGGCCTCTCACTGTTGTGGCCTCTCCCGTTGCAGAGCACAGGCTCCGGACGCGCAGGCTCAGTGGCCATGGCTCACGGGCCCAGCTGCTCCGCGGCATGTGGGATCTTCCCGGACCGGGGCACGAACCCGTGTCCCCCGCATCGGCAGGCGGACTCTCAACCACTGCGCCACCAGGGAAGCCCCACCATCTGCATTTAAAATGTTGTTTGTAAAGAAGATGTAGATATAGCTTCCAACTTTTAATATCTTACTAATGAAATCATAAAACTGAAAATGCTCATTTCCCTAAAGAAAAATACTCATTTCCCTAAAGGAATTTCACTGATAATTTACCATTATCAGTGATGGCATCTGTTTTCAGACTCATTCTTTGAAGCAAGAAATTATGTTTTAACTGAAGCCATTATTAACCATGTGCAAATGAAAAAGCTATAAATTTCTAAAATGTGTTGATCATTTGCACTCCTTTTACTGATTATAAGGAGCAATTGATGTTTTGATACCGAGTGATTTTGCAAAATCTTTTATGTCTGTTTCAGAAACTGAATGAAATTCATAGACCCATTTATTGATTTTTTTTTTGTTCCTGCTGGGACAAAATATTTTCCAGATGTAGACATATGGTTCTTTTGAGTTTCTCATACTGTTTCAATACCTTCATGGTCAAGTTGGCAATGGATTATTTTGAGAGGTTTGTGAATTCCCCTAAAATAATAATACTGCTCCTTATAAATATCGATGAATTAATGTTATTACAGAACATTATGAAAATTTTACTCAAATTAATATTTTAAGTAGGGTAAAGATCAGTGACTGATTTAATTTCCCCTCAGACTCAGGGCTTTTAAAAGCATTAGGATGGTATAAATGGCAGCTGAATTCCAAGTCAAACTTCCTTAGCTTGGCTTCCAGCTCTGCTGGTACTAACTGTATAACCTGGGCAAACATCTTAACATATCTTTGAACTTCAGTTTCATCACTTGTAAAATGGGTATAATACTCTTTATCTCAGGGGTGCTGTGAGAATTAAGAATGATAATATATATTGAAGTGTTTTCTCAAGTATAAAATTGCAATATAGGATGGGATTAAAAACATATGCCCTCTTTAATTTTCCTCAGTTAAATTAAACACATTATTATTGTCTCTCTGTCCAGTGTAAAGGGACATGATACATGGCCTAGATAAATTATGTTATTTTTCTTGCATTCTCCTGGAACTAATCATGCTACATCCATGCAGCTATTCAAGATCTACTTGACAGATTTTTAGACTAAATGTAGTTGTTAAGATTCTTTTTCCTGTTTAAAATTCTACTTTTTGGGCTTCCCTGGTGGCACAGTGGTTGAGAGTCCGCCTGCCGATGCAGGGGACACGGGTTCATGCCCCGGTCCACGAAGATCCCACATGCCGCGGAGCGGCTAGGCCCGTGAGCCATGGCCGCTGAGCCTGCGCGTCCGGAGCCTGTGCTCCGCAACGGGAGAGGCCACAACAGTGAGAGGCCTGCGTACCGCAAAAAAAGAAAAAAAAAAATTCTACTTTTATCACTTCAGAACTGTCACTCTAAGAACACATGCTGACAGATGATTGAGGGTTCTACTCTGAAGCAATGTAGAAAGCAAATGCATTCTTGAGGGAAAAGTAAATTAGAAATATTGGATTCATTAAAAGGCACATAGCTTTTGTGATCTGTCTGTTAGCATCACCTGTCCTACTTAGAGAGATGTGATTTATCGGAACTATCACATCAATGAATTCAGAAGCAGGAAATATTAAAATGTACATTAAAATTAAAAAACACTGTGATATAGAGGAAATAAGGTTACTAACATGGTCTTGATGAATAAAAAGAATGGAAAGAGTTTGGAAAACAATGGGTAGCAGTACCAGAATTCCTTTAGCATAATACTTTTCAAGTCAAAAGTATCCATTTTAAGATAAATATGAAATAGAATATATTTTTTATCTAATATATTTATCTAATATATTTTTTTATCTAACTGAGGGAAAACCAACATATCTAATGTAAAGCATACCACACACACACACACACACACACACACACACACACACCTGCAAAACAAATGCAAAACAATCCCATCACTCTCTGAGCACTGCTGTCTCATAAATGTATTAAAATAAAGATGAGAACATAACATCTAGAGCATAAAGTTGGAGCTGTCTACATTTGGTCACTTTTGCTGTGGTGACCACCGAAACAGAATTCCTCTCATTGAGAAGGAGTATTCTCTTTAAATGTCCTCAGTTAATCAACTGAATTAAAAAATTTTTGTCATCACTTCAGAAGACATAAAGAACTGGATGGAACCACAGGCTTATTTTAGTATTTCTTTTATTGAAATAATACATAGCAATATCACAATTTAAAGAATAAAAAGGATATTTAATGTGTAAAATTGATTGATTATGATTGCTCATAGTCATGGGCAAAATTAATCGGTATACCTGGAGTCTGTCTTATTCAACTTTATTGTGATGAGGAAAAGCTGACAATAAAGTTCAAAAATTATATTGTCAGGTTAAAGTTCAGATTATAATTTAAAAACAAGTTTTGACACTGCTTGCATCAAAAGTGATTTGGAAAGTCCAAAGAGAGTGAAAAAATATTGCCAGTGTAACACAACCTGGGGTCTTATAAAAACATCTTATCATTTGGATAGTTTTGACTCTAAGGTGTAACTTGGTGTGCCCATACCTGGCAAAAACATCAAGCAAGCACCATCTAAGGTCCAGTAGGTACAGAGGTAACAAAAGTTACCAGGTCTCTTTCACAGTAAGACATGGTAATGCCAGAAGCAACATAAATTTTAATTGGGTACAGAAAGGTCAATCTCTCTTTAAGGGACTACCATGTAGAACACTGGGTGAAGTAAACAGGAAAAAAAGTAAGCTATAGTTTGTAAGTGGATAGTTGACTGGAAAGCAGTCCTTCTTTGTTGCTATAAATACGTTTATTTGATAATTTCTGAAGTTCAATAAAGCCAATGCTTCTCATGCTATCTGATAAGGTCAGATAAGTTAATAAGTCATGTGGTGATCTATCTACATTGTTTCAATAATTTTATTCAACTGTTGAAATTACTGCATTGAAGAAACTGTGGTCTGAGCAAGTTGAGATTGGTTTTCTCTATATCCTGGGGCAATCCGAAAGGGAGAGAGAACCTTGAAACAACACTTAGCATCCATATCCATATTTTTCCATGTACTGCCCAGAAGAGAGTTGGTTCTCAATAAATGTTTGTTTTAGTGAAAGACTGAACAGAGGAAGTTTTCACTTAACATGTAATATAAGAAAAAAAATCAATTAAAGGTGTGATAAAGTAGGTATGGAGCATAGACAATGATTCCTGCAGATTTTACTACAAAGTTTTATTACTGGGCTTCCTTAGGGATCATGAAGGAGATGTTGAATTACATTGAAGCAATTCTATTTTCTCCAAACAAATATTAAACATGTATTATACAAAGTAGCTAAGTCTGGGTTTTAGTTGTAGAAATTTTACAGAAAATTTTGTAGAATTAGTAATAATTACATCTAGGTAAACAAAAGTTATTGGATATGAGTATAAAAAATGAGAAGCTGTTTGAGATCATATAGATGGAAAGGTTGCTGAGACATTTCAGAATGGAAATATGGGTCATTAGCATACCACTACAAACTCAATTTGAGGTCTGCATACATTCATATTCTCCAAAGCCTTGAATACTATTTAAGTATTGAGTTATCAAATGGCTTTATATAATTGGCTTAAGGAAGAATATCTTACTGGACAATAATATTGTAACATTTCGGGTCAAAACATTTTAGGTTGTCTTCCTTCTGGACACGGGATAGAGAACCTGAAGAATATGCACTGGCCTGTGAATTGGACTAAGAATAAGGACTAGATTTTTGTTCTTTGACTCTTTTGACCATTGCAATTCTTTTCCCAGGAAGCACATGATCTATTAAACTTAAAAGCAGATGACTTCTGAGAGATGTCTTCTGTAAAATTTTCATCTGTCAGCACACTTATGGAAAACATTTTTCCTTTCTGCTATAAGGCAACATTTAATGTGCACATGTATAGCATTTTCATACCCTGACACCTAATTCCCAGTTTACATGATAACAGCATCATAATAGCATAAAAGAGATTTTGAGAAAAAATAACTTGAACTGCTTATGACTCTAAAATTGAAGAGTTGCTATAAAAGCACTGTTGATTGGAAAACAGCTCTATTATCCCCTTCAGGCAGGGTTGTGATGAAGGCTTAATGGCTTATAAATACTAGAGCTTTCTTTATCCAATAAGATTAAGATGTATTTCTTTTCTTCTTACCAAGATCCCCTGTGACCAGCCTTCAGAAGGTGATGCAAAGTTTCCAGTCCTGAAGGAAGGTTTAGAAGCCCTGTTAGCTGTGGAACATATATCCTAGTAGTAGGAGGAAGTTCCAGAGAAGTCTGTTGCATCAACATTTGGCACTACTCTGTCAATTTCCTATATACTAACACATACTCTCAAAGCACATTTTGTGTACATGAATTTCTTTCCTCACACCTAGCAGCTGAGCCATGGAATTGTCTTACTCATGGGAATTCTCCTTTAGCCACTGTAGAATTCTCAATCAGTGCCTCTGGTCCTCCTTGTTTAAGCCCAGCACTTTTTCTCATGAGAGGATATTGCCTCTTTTGTATCAAGAGGAATTGAAGGAAATTTTTCCTTCTGGTGATCTTTTACACAGTTGGGGTCTCTGCTGATAAGAAGAACAGAAGCAGAATAAAGCTCACATTACCCTTTGCACTTGATACAACCAAATGCTCAAGTAATATGGAGCCCTCAAAGACATTCTTTGACATCGTAATACTGACAAAAGAAATGAAGACAGGAAGACTTGGAGGTCTGATAATCTTAAATGTTACATACAATTTCTCTGAGAAGCCTTCTTGCTCCCCCATCTAAATGGGATGGGGTGCTTGTAAATGCAGATTTCTGTACCCTCTTCCTGAATTGCTAAATCAGAAGTCCTCTTGCTGAGGCTTTGATATGGGGCATCCTAGTTAATTTGCTAAGCACACTAAAGTTTGAGGAGAACTTATTTCAGACTCCTGCTAGATTCTAGTAGCTGTCAATATCTTGTGGAATAGTTATTGGAATCTAGGCATCTCCATAGAATAGCAGAGCAGCTAGGTAGGTTTTAATTCCTGTTTCTTTCCCAGCAGCTGATCCAGGTATGCTAGGTTGGCCTGACAGAAAGCAATCTTAATTGTAGTCAATCACAGGAATTGTATGTTATTTATTACCATAAAGCCTAATAAACGATCTCATGATTTGATGCTTATCAGCATAATTTTGTTTTTTTCTTTCATGTCAGTCCTTACCTGTGTTCACAAATGCTCAGACTTGACCATGACGCAGGTCACATAGCTAGTAAGTAGTGGATCCAGGATTAAAATTCAGACACATAGACTGGAGATTTGCAGTTACTGCCACACTGCCCTGCAGCTAGATTAGTAGGTGTGCAGGAGATGGGGAGACACTGCATAATGCAGAGCATACAACATGAGTTATGTCTTAACTCGGACACATTTTACTAGCCATATCATTTTGTCACTTGTTATCAATTTAGAAGAGATAAATTATACTCTGAATGACTAACTAATCAATTTCAGTCAACTAAGGTTTCCTTAGTGATAAACTAAGCTTTTCTCATGACTGAAACACTTTTACTTTCTGTAGCCATTTCTTATGGACAATTTGAAGAGAAAACACATTTGCTTACATTCTACTGTGTCAAAAATCTGTGATCTTGTATTCAAATACACTTTGTCTATGACCTCTACTTATCTCTGGGGGGAAGACAAAGAATGTAAAAGTGTATTTTAACTACAGGAACACATAGTGTTATGGCTCTAAGTGTCAGAAGTACACGCACATACACACACATATTTTAAAATTAAAATTTCTGTTATTTCCTAAACCATGTAAGTCAGTATACTAAAATTGTATTCATTTAATTTATGTTTGTAGGGTGCTTAAAATCCCCTTTCTCAGGAAATCAAAGATTGTTAGGAAAATTCTGAGATTTATATTAACCAAAAAGAAATTCTACCCATATTTTAAAAACATTTGTTTAGAGTTTGCCTTTTCACAGAGGTCAATTGATATATTCTTTGGGAGCAAATGTTCTGAGAATTCACCTACTATCTGTAGAGATACAACTAATGTCAGATATAACACTGTGTGCTAAGCTGTTAGTTTCCACAATTTTGCTTATTTATTTGGCATGGTAAAAATTTTCCCATTTTACATGCTGCTAATTTTGCAACCTCAATTTCCCAACAGTATTACACCATAACTAATTTCGTCATCATTAAATATTTATTGAGTTTCCTCTTTTTGCCAGGTTTTAAGAATTCGAGCAGGTATAAATCAGATTTTCCATCTGTAAGGAACGAAAACACACAAAAATTGTCAGAAAGATATTTTGGTTGAAATTTGCAGGTTAGATTCCATTGCCAGAAACTTTAAGGAATATTCCAGGTTCTTTAGCTTTCTGAAAGCTAAAGAACTTGGCTTTCAAGTGAAAGAAGTAGAAGTGAAAAAGAGTAAGAAGTAGATCAAAATCTAAGAGACCTTTAGTTCTTACTATGTGCTAAAGTTTTTGCTAGGTGATTACTATATATTAATTTTCCTGTGTAACCTTTACAAAATTCATAAAATATAGTTAATTTTAATTCTGCCTTACAAGTGAGTGTGGAGGAAGGTCTTACATAGGCGAAAGGACTGGACAAAGTCGCATATTAACTGAATGGCAGAGGTGAGATTTGAACAAAGATGGTTTAACTCCAAAGCCTATTCTCTTTCCACTACATGGTTTAAAAAATTAGACACATTGATGAGAATGAAATTCCTTTTGTTGTGTAGGG
>NW_006780788.1:97159-141904 GCF_000442215.2 Lipotes vexillifer | reverse complement strand
TCCTTTTGTTGCGTAGGGAAAAGAGAGTCTTGAGATCTAATGAAAATGAAAATCTGAACTGCAGCAAAATTCAGTTAACTAACTGAAAGCTCTTCTCATTAGTTTAGGAGAGGCATAGATCCAGAAAACTGAGTGCTTAAATGAAAGAGACTATTACTGATAGAAAATTGATTAAATGTTTCTACTTTGCAGATAAATGAAATATATATGATTAATGATAAATTATTACATGTTAATTAACACATGGTAATCAACACCTTAGAATAAAAGATAGATTGAACATACAGTTGTGGAAAGAGGAGACTATTTAGAGGAGGAAAGAACAGTGATCAAATACTTAACATATCATTTGTTTCCACAGGAACTGGGTGAGCCAAAAATAGGTAGCTCCTATCCAGGGATTGGAGCCTACGTGCATTGTTTTTACTTTGATACCAATGCCTTCTCTGACAAAAAAAAATATATATATATACTTAGGTTTTAATCTTACCACGATTGCTGGTACCTGTTCCTGACTTTGACTAGCTCCAGACTCCTCAAATCCTGCTATTTCTCTCCTTGGACACTTAATCTAGCTCTGACCATCTCTGATTCCCTCACCACAGAAACAATGGAACTATCTTTACATTACTGACCACACTTCTACTGCACTTCTAATTCAGGTCTACCTCTGACCCTGCTTTTGACTTGCTTTCCCCAATCTTGGGCCCATTTCACATCTCTGTGATGCTGCTATTCACAATTAAAATGATGCATTTTACTTTATATCCAAAATCCTAACAAAAAGATACTCATATGTGGAATTTGCAATGCATAAGTTCGTTTTTAGAATACAACTCATTTGTAGATCACCTATATATTTCTTGTTTTAAAATCAATGACTAAATATGTGTAGTCTCACAAGCTGGCTCATACTTACATATATATATATATATTTAAATGACTATGCACTTGAATAGAAATTTTAGAAACCAATTCAGGAAATTAAATTGTTAAAATAAACATAGTATCAAATACTATTGTTTTGCATTGTCATAAATAGTGATGTTTGAGAAAAAGACATTAAATAAGAAATGCACGTAAGGTTAACAGAGAGATTTGGCGGAATTTGAATTTTTTCAAGGACTACATGGATAGGTGGCACAGGTAGGCTCCTTTTTTTTCTAGAATTTTACTTGAAATGTATGGTGTCTGTTTTGCTGCATGTAGTGAGCCCAGACCACTACCTTAAGAATATCTTCTAAGTTTGGAGGCATTTAGTATAATAAGTAGAATGAGAGAGGTAAATTGGAAGGGAAAAACAGGTAAGCATCAAGGACAAAGAATATTCCTGAAACAATTAAGTAATAGCTAGAACACAGAAGAAAGAGTGAGGACACTTTCAAGTAAATTTGTAAGCAAGTTTGAAAACCATTGTTTGAGGTAGAGTTAACTGCATGAAGGTTAGCATGCGTGAAAGAAAAGATGGAGCCCATATTATCCACAATACAATTACAAAAAAGAAAATCAGGTCAGAGAGGTCTTTGAATTACACACTGTTAAGTTAACTAAAAAAGGAGCTCATTAGACTGAGGTGGCTCTAATGCCGTGGTGGCGTATGTAAGCAAACCAACACCTAAGCCTGTAAATGCCCCCAAGGTTATGAAGTCAAAATGCTGAGCACAGCCAGGCACAAACAGCTAACTAGGCTGTAAGCTATAGCCAGTCAATAATTTCCATTCTTGGTGGGGGAGGTGGGGGGATGCTCCTAACCACTTTCAGTTTGGAACACCTAATCAGAATCGATTTTTTGCTCAAATAAAGTCTTTTTTTTTTCATTTAATATATATATTTTTAATTTTGTAAGTTCTATATGGTCATTTTTAATAACTTCTTAAATACAGTGTCAGTTCTGCCGTTTAGTCTTCTTTTTTTTAACATCTTTATTAGAGTATAATTACTTTACAATGCTGTGTCAGTTTCTGCTTTATAACAAAGTAAATCAGTTATACATATACATATGTCCCCATATCTCTTCCCTCTTGCATCTCCCTCCCTCCCACCCTCCCTATCCCACACCTCTAGGTGGTCACAAAGCACTGAGCTGATCTCCCTGTGCTATGCAGCTGCTTCCCACTAGCTATCTATTTTACGTCTGGTAGTGTATATATGTCCATGCTACTCTCTCACTTTGTCCCAGCTTACCCTTCCCCCTCCCCGTATCCTCAAATCCATTCTCTAGTAGGTCTGCATCTTTATTCCCATCTTGCACCTAGGTTCTTCTGACCATTTTCTTTTTTTTTTAGATGCCACATATATGTGTTAGCATACGATATTTGTTTTTCTCTTTCTGACTTCACTCTGTATGACAGTCTCTAGGTCCATCCACCTCACTACAAATAACTCAGTTTCAATCCTTTTTATGGCGTAGTAAAATTCCATTGTATATACGTGCCACATCTTTATCCATTGATCTGTTGATGGACACTTAGGTTGCTTCCATGTCCTGGCTATTGTAAATAGAGCTGCAATGAACATTTTGGTACATGACTCTTTTTGAATTATGGTTTTCTCAGAGTATATGCCCAGTAGTGGGATTGCTGGTATGGTAGTTCTATTTTTAGTTTTTTAAGGAAGCTAGATACTGTTCTCCATAGTGGCTGTATCAGTTTACTTTCCCACCAACAGTGCAAGAGTGTTCCCTTTTCTCCACACCCTCTCCAGCATTTATCGTTTGTAGATTTTTTGATGATGGCCATTCTGACCACTGTGAAATGATATCTCATTGTAGTTTTGATTTGCATTTTTCTAATGATTAATAATATTGAGTACTCTTTCATGTGTTTGTTGGGAATCTGTATATCTTCTTTGGAGAAATGTCTATTTAGGTCTTCTGCCCATTTTTGGATTGGGTTGTTTGTTTTTTTGATATTGAGCTGCATGAGCTGCTTGTATGTTTTGGAGATTAATCCTTCGTCAGGTGCTTCATTTGCAAATATTCTCTCCCATTCTGAGGGTTGTCTTTTCGTCTTGTTTATGGTTTCCTTTGCTGTGCAAAAGCTTTTAAGTTTCATTAGGTCCCATTTGTTTATTTTTGCTTTTATTTCCATTTCTCTAGGAGGTGGGTCAAAAAGGATCTTGCTGTGATTTATGTCATAGAGCGTCTGCCTGTGTTTTGCTCTAAGAGTTTGATGGTGTCTGACCTTACATTTAGGTCTTTAATCCATTTTGAGTTTATTTTTGTGTATGGTGTTAGGGAGTGTTCTAATTTCATTCTTTTACGTGTAGCTGTCCAGTTTTCCCAGCACCACTTATTGAAGAGGCTGTCTTTGCTCCACGGTATATTCTTGCCTCCTTTATCAAAGATAGGGTGACCATATGTGCATGGGATTATCTCTGGGCTTTCTATCCTGTTCCATTGATCTATATTTCTGTTTCTGTGCCAGTACCATACTGTCTTGATTACTGTAGCTTTGTAGTATAGTCTGAAGTCAGGGAGCCTGATTCCTCTAGCTCCGTTTTTCTTTCTCAAGATTGCTTTGGCTATTTGGGTCCTTTTGCGTTTCCATACAAATTGTGAAATTTTTTGTTCTGGTTCTGTGAAAAATGCCAGTGGTAGTTTGATAGGGATTGCATTGAATCTGTAGATTGCTTTGGGTAGTAGAGTCCTTTTCACAGTGCTGATTCTTCCAATCCAAGAACATGGTATATCTCTCCATCTATTGGTATCATCTTTAATTTCTTTCATCAGTGTTTTATAATTCTCTGCATACAGGTCTTTTGTCTCATTAAGTAGGTTTATTCCTAGATATTTTAATCTTTTTGTTGCAGTGGTAAATGGGAGTGTTTTCTTCATTTCACTTTCAGATTTTTCATCATTAGTGTATAGGAATGCCAGAGATTTCTGTGCATTAATTTTATATCCTGCTTGCTTTACCAAATTCATTGATAAGCTCTAGTATTTTTCTGGTAGCATCATTATGATTCTCTATGTATAGTATCATGTCATCTGAAAACAGTGACAGCTTTACTTCTGCTTTTCCGATTTGAATTCCTTTTATTTCTTTTTCATCTCTGATTGCTGTGGCTAAAACTTCCAAAACTATGTTGAATAATAATGGTGAGAGTGTGCAACCTTGTCTTGTTCCTGATCTTAGTGGAAATGGTTGAGTTTTTCACCATTGAGGACAATGTTGGCTGTGGGTTTGTCATACATGGCCTTTAGTATGTTGAGGTAAGTTCCCTCTGTGCCTACTTTCTGGAGGCTTTTTATCATAAATGGGTGTTGAATTTTGTCAAAAGCTTTCTCTGCATCTATTGAGAAGATCATATGGTTTTTCTCCTTCAATTTGGTAATGTGGTGTATCACATTGATTGATTTGCATATATTGAAGAATCCGTGCATTCCTGGGATAAACCCCACTTGATCATAGTATATGATCCTTTTGATGTGCTGTTGGATTCTGTTTGCTAGTATTTTATTGAGGATTTTACGTCTATGTTCATCAATGATATTAGCCTGTAATTTTCTTTCTTTGTGACATCCTTGTCTGGTTTTGGTATCAAGGTGATGGTGGCCTAGTAGAATGAGTTTAGGAGTGTTCCTCCCTCTGCTATATTTTGGAAGAGTTTGACAGGGGTAGGTGTTAGCTCTTCTCTAAATGTTTGATAGAATTCGCCTGTGAAGACATCTGGTCCTGGGCTTTTGTTTGTTGGAAGATTTTTAATCAAAGTTTCAATTTCAGTGCTTGTGATTGGTCTGTTTATTTTTTTGAATTTCTTCCTGGTTCAATCTCAGAAGGTTGTGCCTTTCTAAGAATTTTTCCATTTCTTCCAGGTTGTCCATTTTATTGGCATAGAGTTGCTTGTAGTAATCTCTCATGATCCTTTGTATTTCTGCGGTGTCAGTTGTTACTTCTCCTTTTTCATTTCTAATTCTATTGATTTGAGTCCTCTCCCTTTTTTTCTTGATGAGTCCAGCTAATGGTTTATCAATTTTGTTTATCTTTGCAAAGAACCAACTTTTAGTTTTATTGATCTTTGCTATCATTTCCTTCATTTCTTTTTCATTTATTTCTGATCTGATGTTTATGATTTCTTTCCTTCTGCTAACTTTGGGGTTTTTTTGTTCTTCATTCTCTAATTGCTTTAGGTGTCAGGTTAGGTTGTTTATTTGAGATGTTTCTTATTTCTTAAGGTAGGCTTGTATAGCTATAGACTTCCCTCTTAGAACTGCTTTTGCTGCATCCCATAGGTTTGGGGTCTTTGTGTTTTCATTGTCATTTGTTTGTAGGTATTTTTTGATTTCCTCTTTGATTTCTTCAGTGATCACTTCGTTATTAAGTAGTGTATTGTTTAGCCTCCATGTGTTTGTATTTCTTACAAATTTTTTCCTGTAATTGATATCTAGTCTTATAGCATTGTGGTTGGAAAAGATACTTGATATGATTTCAATTTTCTTAAATATACCAAGGCTTGATTTGTGACCCAAGATATGATCTGTCCTGGAGAATCTTCCATGAGCACTTGAGAGGAATGTGTATTCTGCTGTTTTCGGATGGAATGTCCTATAAATACCAATTAAGTACATCTTGTTTCATGTATCATTTAAAGCTTGTGTTTCCTTATTTATTTTCATTTTGGATGATCTTTCCATTGGTGAAAGTGGGGTGTTAAAGTCCCCTACTATGATTGTGTTACTTTTGATTTCCCCTTTTATGGCTGTTAGTATTTGCCTTATGTATTGAGGTGCTCCTATGTTGGGTGCATAAATATTTACAATTGTTATATCTTGTTCTTGGATTGATCCCTTGATCGTTATGTAGTGTCCTTCTTTGTCTCTTGTAATAGTCTTTGTTTTAAAGTCCGTTTTGTCAGATATCAGAATTGCTACTTCAGCTTTCTTTTGATTTCCATTTGCATGGAATATCTTTTTTCATCCCCTCACATTCAGTCTCTTTGTGTCCCTAGGTCTGAAGTGGGTCTCTTGTAGACAGCATATATACGGGTCTTGTTTTTATATCCATTCAGCGAGTCTGTGTCTTTTGGTGGTAGCATTTAATCCATTTACATTTAAGGTAATTATCGATATGAATGTTCCTTTTACCATTTTCTTAATTGTTTTAGGTTTATTATTGTAGGTCTTTTCCTTCTCTTGTGTTTTCTGCCTAGAGAAGTTCCTTTAGCATTTGTTGTAAAGCTGGTTTGGTGGTGTGGAATTCTCTTAGCTTTTGCTTGTCTGTAAAGTTTGTATTTTCTCCGTCAAATCTTAATGAGATCCTTGCTGGGTAGAGTAATCTTGGTTGTAGGTTTTTCTCTTTCATCACTTTAAATGTGTCGTGCCACTCCCTCCTGGCTTGCAGAGTTTCTGCTGTAAGATCAGCTATTAACCTTACGGAGATTCCCTTATGTGTTACTTGTTTTTCTTTTGCTTCTTTTAATATTTTTTCTTTGTATTTAATTTTTGATAGTTTAATATGTGTCTTGGCGTGTTTCTCCTTGGATTTTTCGTGTATGGGACTCTCTGTGCTTCCTGTACTTGATTAATCATTTCCTTCCCCATATTAGGGAAGTTTTCAACTATAATCTCTTCAAATATTTTCTCAGTCCCTTTCTTTTTCTCTTCTTTTCTGGGACCCTTATAATTCAAATGTTGGTGCATTTAATGTTGTCCTAGAGGTTTCTGAGACTGTCCTCAATTCTTTTCATTCTTTTTTCTTTATTCTGCTCTGCAGTAGTTATTTCCACTATTTTATCTTCCAAGTCACTTATTTGTTTTGCTGCCTCAGTTATTCTGCTATTGATTCCTTCCAGAGAATTTCATTTATTGTGTTTTTCATCTCTGTTTGTTTGCTCTTTAATTCTTCTAGGTCTCTGTTAAACGTTTCTTGTATTTTCTCCATTGCATTTCCAAGATTTTGGATCATGATTACTATCATTATTCTGAATTCTTTTTCAGGTAGACTGCCTGTTTCCTCTCCCTTTGTTAGGTCTGGTGGGTTTTTACCTTGCTCCTTCATCTGCTACATGTTTCTCTGTCTTCTCATTTTGCTTAACGTACTGTGTTTGGGGTCTCCTTTTCACAGGCTGCAGGTTCATACTTTCCATTGTTTTTGGTGTCTGTCCCCAGTAACTAAGTTTGGTTCAGTGGGTTGTGTAGGCTTTCTGGTGGAGGGGACTACTGCCTGTGTTCTGGTGGATGAGGCTGGATCTTGTCTTTCTGGTGAGTAGGTCCACGTCTGGTGGTGTGTTTTGGGGTGTCTGTGGCCTTATGATTTTAGGCAGCCTCTTTGCTAATGGAAGGGGTTGTGTTCCTGTCTTGCTAGTTGTTTGGCATAGGGTGTCTGGCACTGTAGCTTGCTGGTCGTTGAGTGGAGCTGGGTGTTGGCATTGAGATGCAGATCTCTGGGAGATTTTCACCGTTTGTTATTATGTGGAGCTGGGAGGTATCTTATGGGCCAGTGTGCTGAACTTGGCTCTCCCACCTCAGTGGCACAGCCCTGATGCCTGGCTGGAGCATCAAGAGCCTGTCCTCCACATGGCTTAGAATAAAAGGGAGAAAAAAAAAGAAAGAAAGAAAGAAGATGAATTAAAATAAAATAATATAAAGTAAAATAAAATAAAGTTATTAAAATAAAAAATAATTATTAAGAAAAAAAAATTTTAAGTAATAAAATATGAGGACAGACAGAACCCTAGGACAGGTGGTAAATGCAAAGCTATACAGACAAAATCACACACAGGAGCATACACATACACACTCACCAAAGGAGTAAAAGGGGAAAATATATATATATCATTGCCCCCAAAGTCCACTTCCTAAATTTGTGATGATTCGTTGTCTATTCAGGTATTCCACAGATGCAGGGTACATCAAGTTGATTGTGGAGATTTAATCTGCTGTTTCTGAGGCTGCTGGGAGAGATTTCCCTTTCTCTTCTTTGTTCACACAGCTCCCGGGGTTCAGCTTTGGATTTGGCCCCGCCTCTGCGTGTAGGTAGCCTGAAGGCATCCGTTTTTCGCTCAGACAGGAGCGGGTTAAAGTAGCAGCTGATTCAGGAGCTCTGGCTCACTGAGGCCGCGGGGAGGGAGGGGTACAGTGTGCGGGGTGAGCCTGCAGCAGCAGAGGCCAGCGGGACGTTGCACCAGCCTGAGTCGCGCTGTGCGTTCTCCCGGGGAAGTTGTCCTTGGATCCCGGGACCCTGGCAGTGGCGGGCTGCACAGGCTTCCGGGAGGGGAGGTGTGGGGAGTGGCCTGTACTTGCACACAGGCTTCTTGGTGGCGGCAGCAGCAGCCTTATAGTCTCATGCCCGTTTCTGGGGTCGGTGCTCGTAGCCGCGGCTCGCGCCAGTCTCTGGAGCTCCTTTAAGCAGCGCTCTGAATCCCCTCTCCTCGCGCACCAGGAAACAAAGAGGCAAGAAAAAGTCTCTTGCCTCTTCGGCAGCTCCAGACTTTTTCCCGGACGCCCTCCCGGCTAGCCGTGGCGCACCAGCCCCGTTCAGGCAGTGATCACGCAGCCAACCCCAGTCCTCTCCCTGAGATCCTACCGAAGCCCGAGCCTCAGCTCCCTGCCCCCGCCCGCCCCAGCAGGTGAACAGACAAGCCTCTCCTGCTGGTGAGTGCTGGTCGGCACCGATTCTCTGTGCGGGAATCTCTCCACTTTGCCTTCTGCACCCCTTTGGCTGCGCTCCCCTCCGTGGCTCCGAAGCTTCCCCCCTCCGCCACCCGCAGCTTCCGCCCACGAAGGTGCTTCCTAGTGTGTGGAAACCCTTCCTCCTTCACAGCTCCCTCCCACTGGTGCAGGTCCTGTCCCTATTCTTTGTCTCTGTTTTTTTCTGTTTTCTTTTGTCCTAGCCTTCAGCAGGTGTTCTGTAGGAGTTGTTCCACATGTAGATGTATTTCTGATGTATTTGTGGGGAGGAGGGTGATCTCCATGTCTTACTCTTCCACCGTCTTGAAGCTCTCAAATAAACTCTTAAACATTTTCATATGCTTCAGTTTAACACCGTCAGTTGCTATAACTATTGGCCAAAGGTTTTACCAGGTTTGTGACAAATAAGAGAGATGGATTTGTTTGTAGTGAATAGGAAGAGTTAGAGATAATTAGGGCTTACAAGGTGGAAATTTATGACAAGGAAAAATCTATAGAAAACTTTGTGAGGATCATTAACAAAGAGGGACCCATCTATGTGGCTGCATGTGGCCTCAACTTACAGTCAAATCCTCTTTAAAACTGAAGCTTTTAAGTATATGATTAAAGGCATGGTAATTTTTGCTGTTGTTGTTGTTGTTTTATTATCAGTAAGATTTTACTGATGAGTTATTTGCCTTATTTTTGCCCTCAAGATTAGACAATCCATGACTGTCCTCACTATTTAGATATTTGAAGGCAAATAAGCAGATTTGCAATAAGTAAAATCTGGAGAGGAAAGGCTGATAGAGTGCCTATATGTCTGCATATGTATGCTATACAGATGAGCTCCATGGAAAAAACTGGGTTATGCAAACCAATAAGTTTATGTAAAGGGAGAGGATGACACATCTTAAAGTATTAAATGAACTATCATTTATTTAAAATAAAATATAAACGTTAATCTCAAATTTGTTAGAATACTTCAGTCACTATTAATATCAATAAAAAGTTGCTGCTAAGAAAATAGTAATACATTTATAACTGAAAAATACATACTGAAATATATTTGTCAGGAAATTAGGGTACCTAGAAATATATTATAAAAACAAGATAATTGAGATGATGGTATGACTATGTCTTTAATTCTTAATTCTTTTATATAATTCCTAGTCTTCTATTTGTATTCTGTTTTCTCCTCTGAACATAATTTTTGAATTTGTGTTTTCCAATAATTTTTTTCATGTATGCTTATGAACATTACCAAATCCTTTTATAAACAACTTAAATATCCATACACCTTTATTAAGTTTTATTAAGTTTTTTTAATTCAACTAATTATCAAAGAAAGAATGAGGTAGATTTGATGCACTGATGTGGAATGGTTTTTAAGACATTGTGTGAAATATGAAAAATTTTAAAAGTCAACCAAAAAGTATGTACAATATAATCCTATTTAAGGGAGAAAAATTCCAAAGAAAGATGGCACATGACCAATGTTGAGCTCTCTCTGTGTTGCTCACATATCCTAAGACTACTGAAAAAAAGGGGTGGGGAATAGAAAATAAGATTCTCAAACCACAGATTATAGACAGAAGGGAGAGTAGGCCAGGTCTCAGGCTGTGGATGAGGTCAAAAAGAATCCACTCACTATCTACAGAGAATATAGATGATCTTGACAGATCATTCCATTTGAAACATAAGGAAAATGAAAAGAAAACATGGCAACCAGGTAAACACACCAGCATGGGAGGTGGAGGGGGAAGAAACCTAATATGCAAACAAAATAGATGAAGAGTCCAATCTGGAAAAAAGTCCAAGAAACAGAAGGAAATTTCCCAAAAGAACTCCTCATTAGGGAAGAATTGAATAAGTATATTAAATCAAGATATAGAAGCTCAAAGATAAAACAGTAGTCACAGACTGAAATTAATGAAATTTTTAAGTGCAGCAGAAAAAAAACAGGATCAAAAGAGCAACATTAAAAAGTTACTTAAAAGGTCAAAGAACAGACCAGATGTAGCTAATTATAAAATTAATTAATGATACAGAAGAAAAGCTTGTTTTAATTAAGGTAAGCACAGAGCAAAAGGACACAAAAAACTATAGATATATAATAAATCTATGGAACAGTAATAACCTATCTTAAATATACCAGAAGTAGAAAACCAAACAAATGGAACACTGAAAAATGCTGAGATATAACAGAAGAAATCTTACTAAATGGAATATGCTGGTCAAAAGCAAAAGTTGTGTTCTGGTTATAGTAGATATAGAACAATTAACACAGAGACATATATTATTTGTCACCAGAGTGTAAGAGAAGAAGATGAACTCTGGGAAGAAAGCAATTTTTCTATAAAGAGAAAAGAAAATCAAGCTGGTCTCAGATTTCTCCACACATTTGATGCCAAAAGACAATGAAGCAATACCTACACAATTCTGAAACAAAAGAAAGTGTAATACTAGAAGATAGACTCACACAACGTAATATACAAGTGTAAAAGCTACAGACAGACATTCTGAAATACAAAATCATTTAGGGAATAAAATATCCTTGAGTCCTTACTGAAAAACAAAGACAAAATAAAACTACTCAACAACTATATCCAAGCAATTAAGAGCTAGAATCAAAGTAGAACACTCAAGAATGAGAAAACTATATTAGAAGGACCAGTGGAATATATGAAATCATTGAAATATTTAAAAAAGACTAAACATCCATGATCACAAATCATGATTAGAAAAAGAAGAGTGGATGGCTCCAACTCAGCCCTCATGTTAACACAGGTGCTGGCACCACAGGGCTACACTATCCTTTTCCTACCATGAATGTTGGGCGTGCAGACCTGGGTTCTGGTCTCATAGAGATAACTGTGCTTCTGTTCCAAGCCCCAGTGATTTCCCAAAAAGTTTATAAAATGGATGGGTAATACAAAGATGGACTAAGGAATTATTTTTAAAATATCTTTAATGGTGGGGTAAACTTAGTATTTAAATTAAGCCATTTAACTTTAAATAATGCCCATTTTTAGCTCTTTGAAATTAAACCAGACTTAGTCAATTGGCAGCAATATGACCAGATGATTTCTTTATCACTCACTCACTGACTTCCACCATAAAAAGGATAATAATTTAATGTTCTCTGAAAAATCATAGTCAAAAATACATTCAGTTCAGGCATTGTATGCGTTGAGAAGGGGAAAAAACACTTATATTTTAGATAACCGAAAGCAGAATAATATCACAAGAAATTAGATGAAAGTGATAGATGTTGAGAAATTAAGTAATCAAATAAAATGTAAATACGAAGCAACAAATTTACTTCATTTTGAACAGGTAAATAGATGTATAAATTGGGGATTTTTTCATTGATTTGTTTTTGTTGTTCTGTAAAGTGATTTTCTTTAACACAAGCAGACTGATTAAAAAAGCATTTCCTTACATAATTCAAAGGCTGAATAGAGAGAAAAGTGAACAAACGGTTCCTAAAAATGGAGGTTTTTAGATGTTTCAGCTAAGAATATGCAAACTTTAAGAATTATATGCCTGTTGAATGCTATCCTAGTCACTAGCTAACTTCTGGTTGTGAAGGTCAAGGTGATGTTAAAATATTCCTTTATAACACTTTCCCTCTGAGAGAGTTCGCAGTGGAATGTTTTGACTTAAATATTTTTGATGAATATCAACGTCTTCTTTTCTGTTACTGAATAAGATTATATCAATAAAGAATAATACTATTATTAGTATTAATAATTAATAATAGTATTAATAATTCTATTCTTTGAGCACTAGCTCTTTGTACTAGTTTCCTGAGATGATCAGACAATGCTAGGATTTTTAGGGTAACAGCACACATATCTCTGACTCTGTAAGGGTTTATTGTCTCCCATTTCAGTCAAACCACATAACTGCCAACTTGTCTCCTGCTGTGTTTTCTTACTCTTTCATTCATTCATTACATATTTTTAATGTGCCTACTGTGTGCCAGACAATGTTCTGAGCAATGAACAATACAGACAAATTCCCTGCCTCTAAGAAGTTTTCATTCTGGTAGAGTAGACAAACAAAATAGCAACAAAATAGAATGGGAAAAGCATTCTTTTCCCATTGCGACAACATTGCCTTTGGGCTAGACCAGGATCTCTCAACCTCAGCACTAATCATATTTTGAGCTGGATAATTCTTTGTTGGGAAGGACTGTTCTGTGCACTGCAGGATCTTCAGCAGTATCTCTGGCTTCTACTCACTGAACTCCAGCAGTGTCAAAAGTTTTGACAACCAAAAATGTTTCCAGACGTTGTCAAATGTCCACCAAGGGGCAAAATCATCCAGAGTTCAGAATCACTGGCCTAGACAAATCAGTGGGGCTTCCTTTCAAAATGTTCCCATTGTTATGCGACTCCAGTGCTGTGTCAGCATCCACGCTTAGCTGATGCTCCTTTTTGTATTTGTTCTAGACAACTTCAGCCACTTTTCAGGTCCATGATTTTGCAGGCCAAAAGTACTTCACACTTGGGAGTAGCTGCTGACCTAGCAGAACTAATGTAAGAAGTTTCTGTCAAAGGAGCTCTTTCGTTTCAACGATACATATATTTCACTTGCATTCTGAATGTGGATGCTGCGTATTGATAATCCATGGCTTTCTCTAATTGATTCATGGCATGATTGCTGATATTTTGTGTGTGTTTACTTCACAATGTTTTCGCTAAATACATGACTTTCCATGGGCCTATTTCTTGGTATATTTCTAAACATGCTGATAAGTTTACCTCATCCCACGCTACTAATTATTTCTGTATACAGACTTTGTCAGAACACCTTCCTCTCTTTACTGGCTTAAAAAGGATCAAAGCAATGAGAAAATTAACTGTAACATTCTTCAGAAACTAGAGTCTACATCTCTCTTTGTGGCTTATTGTAGTATTAGACAGGGGAGCATTAAGCTGCCCTGGAATGGAAATTTTTGTAATCAGAGTTTTCTCTAATTCTATGGCAAATTTTGGAGACCTGCCTCTGTACACATATCTAAACTAAATAATTCTCTTTTTAATTGCAGCCCTTCGCACACTCCTTTTGTTGTCCTTGGGAGAATAGTTAATGGCAGTGCTTAAATTTCCATTACCAATAGGAAGAAAGAAATGTAAGTGTATTCTTCTATTACAATCAATAGCCAAGGATATATTTATAGTCTGTCAAAAACAATTTGAGTTCCTCTACAAGGCTGCTTAATTTAAACCCAGCACTAAATGATATTTACACGTACATCACCCCCAGTTGTCTCTCCCCTGGCTTTGTGCAATCAATTGTACATGCTCTTCATTTGTGGGCATGTTGTGGCACAGATTCCAATGGCTCCTATGCCTGTAATTGAGCATATTCCAGGTTTCCTTGTACTTCTTTTCTTATTAAAGACAGCTGCTGAATGAGAGATCTATTCTCAGTGAGCCAGCCTGGATGAAACCATTTTTTGAGTAGCCAGAACAATGGTGGTAGAAGCAAGGTGACCAATAGTGTCTCACACTCACACATGCACGCACACACTTCTATCTGCCACAGAGTTGATTTAAGAGCTGTAGGGCTCTGCTGATATGGGAGTATGTTAGCTCTCCCATTGAACCAGGTACTTGGTTTATAGGCTCCCTTGACAACTATATTACAGAGTCTCATACATATTAGGAAAGTCTTCCTTTTGAGAATTGTGCCATTATTTTGCAAAATGTAAAAAGCTGAGAATTTTTTTAATAGAGGAATTTTCAAGAAAAATGTTAAAAATACCATACAGCTCAAATGGGGTCTGACTGAGGTCTACTTTAACCTAAACTGAATGTTCTCTTCTAAATGCTCCAGAACATGTTAGTTTTGAAAAAATTTCAAGGAAAATATGTGGAACTCCCACTAGTACTCTGATCAGTGGTCCCTGACTAATGATCATGAAATTTTCTTCCTGTTTCTCCTCTCATCTGCAGTATGTAACCTCTAACAGCTCTTTTAGCTGTAGCAAAAACAAGATTGTAGTTTAAAGAAAAATGACTACTAGGAAACAAGATATTCTAATGGCTGTCTAGTCCAAAATATGGGTTACTCTAAAATATTAAAATTGCAACCGTGAATCCCCTTGGAATTCCTGAAGGTTTTTCTGCACTTTGCCAGCCCCTTTATCCTGAAATACATGAAGATAACAAAAGAATGACAAATGTAAACTGCAGATGGTTTTTCCCTTTCTCTCAGTTCATTCATTTTTAATGCAGGTGATGGGATCTTTGGGACTTAGAGCCATATTTGACAGCTTTTTCATGTTTATTTGGATGGTGAGTTATGCTACAATTTGGATTTGAGTCACACTTTCCAAGAATAAGTCATTTGTAATCCATGTATGTTTTAGTGGCTAAGATGTGAATATGCAGGTTTTATTGTTTTTTCTTGAGATTTACACTGTTCTATATGTAGAGCTTTTTTAAACTAAAGACTCAGTTTTCTTCTGATTTTAGTCAAAAATAGTTGGTTATATTTCTGTTTTTAGTGCAGCATTGCTGAAGAGTATGAAGGCAAACAAACTATCAAAATATCAATAAAATCCTATTGTTTAAGACATAAAAATTCTTCAAGTACATAAGTAACAGATCTCATGTATTTATGATACTAGCTCCTTCTTTAGCATGTGTCTCAGAACTAGTCTCCAACATTCTGCACAGTCTTGATGCACAGTAAACGCCTAGTGTCTCACTAAAGGAAAGAAATCACTTTCCTGAACTCTTCCTGAAAGCTAAGATGGTCCTTGCTATCAAGGATATCTTCTCTGCAGTATTATAAATAATTAGGCTATTTCTTCTCTTCCAAAATAAATTTTATTACAGGTATTTTGCTTGTAAAAAAAAAACCAAACAACTTTAGGTGACACTCAGTTTACTTCATTGTGTCAGATTTTTAGAAATTGTCTTTATCCATCATTCCTACATTACTGCTACCACACTCTTGTTTGTCCAAACAGTTTCTCTTATTGTGTGGTGAGATTTGGAATGGAAATAGACATTGAGAGGCCAAAAAACGGTCAGAAGGACTGATATACTTTTCACTTCTTTCCTTATGACAAAGAACATGGAGTGTGGTATTCCCTTTAAAGTAGAAGCCACCTTAAAAGTTTGTTTAAAATCTTCATGAAACTTTTTTCCAAGTGTAGAGAACCCAGGAGGTATTTATTTTTCTCAACCTTTCATGATTACTTTCTAGGCAATGGGCACAGTGCTAAGTATTGAGATAGTGAAGGCATTTTGCTGATATTTGAAATTCATTCCCTCTTTCTCCTAACATGTTTAAATCCTGCAACATTTAAAAATATCTGTTATTTTACTGACAAATCCAGTGCAAATTGATCAATTCTTTCTCTGAATTCTTATAAGGCCTCATATATCTTTTGGTCGAACCACTCATATGGCACTTAATTCACTAAGCAGAATGTTTCCAGAGAGCAGGAACTATACCTTTCACTATTATGGTATTTCTGGTATTTCATGATCAAATCCAAAGATGCATGAAAAATTCCAATCCTATATCTGTTAATAATCAGCTATGTAACTTTATATTTATCCTGATGTCATTTTCTCCAAAAATAAAAACAATAAAACACATAGTAAATTGAATATGCAGATTCTTGCTGTAATATAACAAAGAGGTCATAAAATTATTTCTACTCTGGGTTGTAAGATTTGGCCAGATAACATCCATTAATTATATCAAAGAAAATTCTTCTTCCTAGAAAAGAATAGATGGATAGAATTTTCTCATTTAAAGTTTTTATTCTTTTTATTTCGACTTTAAAATGAAAGTGTCTGCTATCATTTATCCTCTAGTGAGTGCTAGTAGCTTACCCTGTGAATGAAAAAGTACCAAATTATTATTAATTAACAAGATTAAATATAGCCAATAATTTACAATTCAAATGCTTGTTGTTTTTTCTTTTCCTAATAGTCATCCATTTTATACACATCAGTGTATACATGTCAGTCCGAACCTCCCAATTCATCCCACCACCCTCTCCCCTTGCTGCTTTCCCCCCTTGGTGTCCATATGTATTTTCTCTACTTCTGTGTCTCAATTTCTGCCCTGCAAACCGGTTCATCTGTACCATTTTCTAGGTTCCACATATATGTGTTAATATACTATATTTGTTTTTCTCTTTCTGACTTACTTCACTCTATATGACAGTCTCTAGGTGCATCCATGTCTCAACAAATGACCCAATTTTGTTCCTTTTTATGGCTGAGTAATATTCCATTGTATATATGTACCACATCTTCTCTATCCATTCGTCTGTCGATGGGCATTTAGGTTGCTTCCACGACCTGGCTATTGTAAATAGTGTTGCAATGAACGTTCGGGTTCATGTGTCTTTTTGAATTATGGTTTTCTCTGGGTATATGCCCAGTAGTGGGATTGCTGGGTCATATGGTAATTCTATTTTTAGTTGTTTAAGGAACCTACATCCTGTTCTCCACAGTGGCTGTATCAATTTACATTCCCACCAACAGTGCAAGAGGGTTCCCTTTTCTCCACACCCTCTCCAACATTTGTTGTTTGTAGATTTTCTGATGATGCCCATTCTAACTGGTGTGAGGTGATACCTCATTGTAGTTTTGATTTGCATTTCTCTAATAATTAGTGATGTTGAGCAGCTTTTCATGTGCTTCTTGGCCATCTGTATGTCTTCTTTGGAGGAATATCTATTTAGGTCTTCTGCCCATTTTTGGATTGAATTGTTTGTTTTTTTAATATTGAACTGCATGAGCTGTTTATATATTTTGGAGATTAATCCTTTGTCCATTGATTCATTTGCAAATATTTTCTCCCATTCTGAGGGTTGTCTTTTAGTCTTGTTTATGGTTTCCTTTGCTGTGCAAAAGCTTTGAAGTTTCATTAGGTCCCATTTGTTTATTTTTGCTTTTATTTCCATTACTCTAGGAGGTGGATCAAAAAAATCTTGCTGTGATTTATGTCAAAGAGTGTTCTTCCTATGTTTTCCTCTAAGAGTTTTATAGTGTCTGGTCTTACATTTAGGTCTCTAATGCATTTTGAGTTTATTTTTGTGTATGATGTTAGGGAATGTTCTAATTTCATTCTTTTACATATAGCTGTCCAGTTTTCCCAGCACCACTTATTGAAGAGGCTGTCTTTTCTCCATTGTATATCCTTGCCTCCTTTGTCATAGATTAGTTGACCATAGGTGCGTAGATTTATCTCTGGGCTTTCTATCCTGTTCCATTGATCTATGTTTCTGTTTTTGTGCCAGTACCATATTGTCTTGATTACTGTAGCTTTGTAGTATAGTCTGAAGTCAGGGAGCCTGATTCCTCCAGCTCCGTTTTTCTTTCTCAAGATTGCTTTGGCTATTCAGGGTCTTTTGTGTCTCCATACAAATTTTATGATTTTTTCTTCTAGTTCTGTAAAAATACCAATGGTAATTTGATAGGGATTGCACTGATTCTGTAGATTGCTTTGTGTAGTATAGTCATTTTCACAATATTGATTCTTCCAATCCAAGAACATGGTATATCTCTCCATCTGTTTGTATCCTCTTTAATTTATTTCATCAGTGTCTTATAGTTTTCTGCATACAGGTCTTTTCTCTCCCTAGGTAGGTTTATTCCTGGGTATTTTATTCTTTTTGTTGCAGTGGTAAATGGGAGTGTTTCCTTAATTTCTCTTTCAGATTTTTTATCATTAGTGTATAGGAATGCAAGTGATTTCTGTGCATTAATTTTGTATCCTGCAACTTTACCAGATTCATTGATTAGCTCTAGTCGTTTTCTGATAGCATCTTTAGGATTCTCTATGTGTAGTATCATGTCATCTGCAAACTGTGACAGTTTTACTTCTTCTTTTCCAATTTGTATTCCTTCTATTTCTTTTTCTTCTCTGATGGCCGTGACTAGGACTTCCAAAACAGTGTTGAATAATAGTGGTGAGAGTGGACATCCTTGTCTTGTTCCTGATGTTAGAGGAAATGGTTTCAGTTTTTCACCATTGAGAATGATGTTTGCTGTGGGTTTGTCATATATGGCCTTTATTATGTTGAAGTAGGTTCCCTCTATGCCCACTTTCTGGAGAGTTTTTGTCATAAATCGGTGTTGAATTTTGTCGAAAGCTTTTTCTGCATCTATTGAGATGATCATATGGTTTTTATTCTTCAGTTTGTTAATATGGTGTATCACATTGATTGATTTGCATATATTGAAGAATCCTTGCATCTCTGGGACAAGTCCCACTTGATCATGGTGTATGATCCTTTTAATATGTTGTTGGATTCTGTTTGCTAGTATTTTGTTGAGGTTTTTGCATCTATATTCATCAGTGATATTGGTCTGTAATTTTCTTTTTTTTGGTATCTTTGTTTGGTTTTGGTATCAGGATGATGGTGGCCTCATCGAATGAGATTGGGAGTGTTCCTTTCTCTGCAATTTTTGGGAACAGTTGAGAAGGATGGGTGTTATCTCGTCTCTAGATGTTTGATAGAATTCACCTGTGAAGCCGTCTGGTCCTGGGGTTTTGTTTGTTGGAAGATTTTTAATCACAGTTTCAATTTCATTACTTGTGATTGGTCTGTTCATATTTTCTGTTTCTTCCTGGTTCAGTCTTGGAAGGTTATACCATCTCAGAATTTGTCCATTTCTTTCAGGTTGTCCATTTTACTGGCATAGAGTTGCTTGTAGTAGTCTCTTAGGATGCTTTGTATTTCTGCACTGTCTGTTTTAACTTCTCCTTTTTCATTTCTAATTTTATTGATTTGAGTCCTGTCCTTCTTTTTCTTGATGAGTGTGGCTAATGGTTTATTAATTTTGTTTATCTTCTCAAAGAATGAGCTTTTAGTTTTATTGATCTTTGCTATTTTTTTCTTTGTTTCTATTTCATTTATTTCTGCTCTGATATTTATGATTTCTTTCCTTCTGCTAACTTTGGGTTTTGTTTGTTCATATTTCTCTAGTTCCTTTAGGTGTAACGTTAGACTGTTTATTTGAGATTTTTCTTGTTTCTTGAGGTAGGCTTGTATAGCTATAAACTTCCCTCTTAGAAATGCTTTTGCTGCATCCCATAGGTTTTGGATCATCATGATTCATTGTCATTTGTCTCTAGATATTTTTTGATTTCCTCTTTGATTTCTTCAGTGATCTCTTGGTTATTTAATAATGTATTGTTTAGCCTCCATGTGTTTGTGTTTTTTACGTTTTTTTCCCTGTAATTGATTTCTAATCTCACAGCGTTGTGGTCAGAAAAGATGCTTGATATGATTTCAATTTTCTTAAATTTACCGAGGCTTGATTTGTGACCTAAGATGTGATCTGTCCTGGAGAATGCTCCATGCCCACTTGATAAGAAAGTGTAATCTGCTGTTTTTAGATGGAATGTCCTATAAATATCAATCAAATCTATCTGGTCTCTTGTGCCATTTAAAGCTTGTGTTTCCTTATTAATTTTCTGTTTGGATGATCTGTCCATTGTTGTAAGTGAGGTGTTAACGTTCCCCACTATTTTTTGTGTTACTGTCGATTTCCTGTTTTATAGCGGTTAGCAGTTGCGTTATGTATTGAGGTGTTCCTATGTTGGGTGCATATATATTTATAATTGTTATATCTTCTTCTTGGATTGATCCTTTTATCATTACATAGTTTCCTTCCTTGTCTCTTGTAACATTCTTTATTTTAAAGTCTATTTTATTTGATATGAGTATTGCTACTCCAGCTTTCTTTTGATTTCCATTTTCATGGAATATCTTTTTCCATCCCCTCACTTTCAGTCTGTATGTGTCCCTAGGTCTGAAGTGGGTCTCTTGTAGACAGCATATATATGTGTCTTGTTTTTATATCCATTCAGTGAGCCTGTGTCTTTTGGTTGGAGCATTATTCCATTCACTTTTAAGGTAATTATCAATATATATATTCCTATAACCATTTTCTTAATTGTTTTGGGTTTGTTTTTGCAGGTCCTTTTCTTCTTTTGTGTTTCCCACTTAGAGAAGTTCCCTTCACATTTGCTGTAGAGCTGGTTTGGTGGTGCTGAATTCTCTTAGCTTTTGCTTGTCTGTAAAGCTTTTGATTTCTCCATCGAATCTGAATGAGATCTTTGCCAGGTAGAGTAATCTTGGTTGTAGGTTCCTCCCTTTCATCACTTTAAATATGTCATGCCACTCCCTTCTGGCTTGTAGAGTTCCTCCTGAAAAATCAGCTGTTAACCTTATGGGAGTTCCATTGTATGTTATTTGTCGTTTTTCCCTTGCTGCTTTCAATAATTTTTCTTTGTCTTTAAGTTTTGCCAATTTGATTACTATGTGTCTCAGTGTGTTTCTCCGTGGGTTTATCCTGTATGGGACTCTCTGTGCTTCCTGGGCCTGGGTGGTGACTTCCTTTCCCATGTTAGGGAAGTTTTCGACTATAATCTCTTCAAATATTTTCTAGGGTCTTGTCTCTCTCTCTTCTACTTTTGGGACCCCTATATTGCGAATGTTGTTGGGTTTCATGTTGTCCCAGAGGTCTCTTAGGCTGTCTTCATTTCTTTTCATTCTTTTTGCTTTATTCTGTTCTGCAGCAGTGAATTCTACCATTCTGTCTTCCCAGTCACTTATCTGTTCTTCTGCCTCAGTTATTCTGCTATTGATTCTGTCTAGTGTAGTTTTCATTTCAGTTATTGTATTGTTCATCTCTGTTTGTTTGTTCTTTAATTGTTCTAGGTCTTTGTTAAACATTTCTTGCATCTTTGCGATCTTTGTCTCCATTCTTTTTCCAAGGTCCTGGATCATCTTCACTATCATTATTCTGAATTCTTCTTCTGAAAGGTTGCCTATCTCCACTTCATTTAGTTATTTTTCTGGGGCTTTATCTTGTTCCTTCATCTGGTACATAGCCCTCTGCCTTTTCATCTTGTCTATCTTTCTGTGAATGTGGTTTTGTTCCACAGACTGCAGAAATTTAGTTCTTCTTTCTGCTATCTGCCCTCTGGTGGATGAGGCTATCTAAGAGGCTTGTGCAAGTTTACTGATGGGAGGGCCTGGTGGTGGGAAGAGCTGGGTGTTGCTCTGATGGGCAGAGCTCAGTAAAACTATAATTCGATTGACTGCCACTGGGTGGGGCTGGGTTCCCTCCCTGTTGGTTGTTTGGCCTGAGGTGACCCAACACTGGAGCCTACTCGTGCTCTTTGGTGGGGTTAATGGCGGACTCTGGGAGGACTCATGCCAAGGAGTACTTCCCAGGACTTCTGCTGCCAGTGTCCTTTTCCTCATGGTGACACACAGCCACCCTGCCCCACCTCTTCATTAGACCCTCCAACACTAGCAGGTAGGTCTGTTTCAGTCTCCTATGGGGTTACTGCTCCTTCCCTTGGGTCCCAATGTGCACACTACTTTGTGTGAGCCCTCCAAGGGTGGAGTCTCTGTTTCCCTTAATCCTGCCAAAGTCCTGCAGTCAACTCCCACTAACCTTCAAAGTCTGATTCCCTAGGAATTCCTACTTCCATTGCCAGACCCCCAGGTTGGGAAGCCTGACGTATGGCTCAGAACCTTCACACCAGTTGGACTTCTGTGGTATAAGTGTTCTCCAGTTTGTGAGTCACCCACCCAGCAGTTATGGGATTTGATTTTATTGTGATTGCCCCCTTCCCGCCATCTCATTGTGGCTTCTCCTGTGTCCTTGCATGTGGGGTATCTTTTTTGGTGAGTTCAGTGTCTTCCTGTTGATGATTGTTCAGCAGTTAATTGTGATTCCAGTGTTCTTGAAAGAGGGAGTGAGAGCATGTCTTTCTACTCCACCATCTTGAACCAGTCTCCCTCAACTGCTTGTTTTTTTGTGGGTTTTTTTTTTTTTTTTTGGCAAACATGAGTATTTGTCAGTTTTTCATACTATTAAGACGGTGTCAGAGAGAAGTGATTTTCTTATTCTAAATTCTGCCACTTACTATGTAAAAGAGGTAACTCACTTAGAATTCTTGAGCCTCTGTAAAATAAAGAAATGATGCTACCACTTCCATTTTATATTGGAACTGGCATAAAGTAATTTATGTATGCATATAAATATATTAGAATAAATAGGACAGTGTAGAGTATATGGACCAACTCACTGGCTAAAGACAATTTAAATAGCTCCAAAAGAAAAGAATAATTTTCTTAAGAGCATAGAAGTAGGCTTTGATTGAATAGGCTACAGTAGACCAGAATTGCCACTAAAAACAATGAGCAAAGCCAGGTAAAATAAACTTTAAAATATGTTCATAGTCATTAAGACTATGGCTATTGAAGTAACAACACCAAGAGGCCAAGCTCTTGGAGAAGTAGAAGCCATAGAGAGAAGAGCCCATAGAGAGAAGAGTCTGTCATAGTTTCTCCTGCAAAGAATTTGCCAAATCCTAGTGCTGGGTGAGAAGCTGAAAAACCAGGCAGAGAGTGGCTAGCTGCCAAGAACGAGAGAAGTGAGCAGAGCCTTGGCAGTCTGACCACGCTGGAGGAAGAACATCCAGAGGCAGGCAGGATTTGAGAGGCCAACATCCAGGAGAGAAGGGAGGTCCTGATAAGTGAGCCAAATGCTCTTCTTTTCCCTTTTTAGCACTTACTGAATTTTTAAGGTGCTTGGAGAAGAATACTAAGAAACTGAAAGATTATTTGAAAATCTATACAGTTATCATGGGTCTCTTGGTGAACAGGAGATAACAGCAGGAGTTCTTGACTAGCAAAAGAAGACAGCATTTTGTAAACACTCAAAGGCTCTTGGTTGAGATCTCTAAGAGCTAACCCAAAGAACTTCATCTAAAGAGAGGTATCCAATGCTTCCCCCAAACTGTGCAATATCCTTGAATCAGCTCATTCCCTGATTGAATACAGTGATCTGCTCCCTCATAGGCTGCCTAAGAAAGGAAAAGGTCGGTTCTATCTAAAGTAGGAGAATATCGTTCAGTGGCATTAAATAGTTCATGTACAATATCCAGCACTCAATCAAAAAAATATAAACTAAGCCATAAATAAATAATAAATAAATAAATAAAGGAACAGGAAAACCAACAATAGCAACAAAGCACAGACTATCCAGGTTCTATAGCTGTGAGACTAGACTTACGTTTGTGAGTAATATGTCCAAGAACATAGATAACAACAGGAAGAATTTCATCATAGAACTGTTATCTAGTGGAAAAGAAATGAATGGAAATTCTTGAGTTAAAAAAACAATAATGGGAATTGATGATTCAGCACATGGAGTTACTTACAGGTTGGACAAAACTGAATAGGTGATTAAAGTGATGATGAGTAAAATAATAGGTGAGTAAAAATAATCTGGGCTAAAGAAGGGGAAAAGCGTATGTGGAAAGTACAGAAGAAAGTGTAAGAGACACATGCAACACAGTGAAGACAAATAAAACACATGTCCTTGGTGTTATAGAAGGGAAGAGAAGTTAGAGGCAGAAGCAATCTTTTAAGAGATAATGGAATTTCTTAGAAATGTAATCAATCACAGTTGGAAGCTAAGAAATTTATGAGGGAATTAAAGCTCTACAAAGACTAATTATATGAATAGATATTGATTTTACAGAACAAAAATATTAATGTATTCGGTTGCATAAAATAGATGAGGAGTTAAAGTAATGACAAAATAACACAGTAAGAGAGAGGGGAATAAATAGAGTAAATGTACTTTAAGGTAACTGTATTTTCAGGTGAGAGGTAAAGAAATGATTTATTTCTGACTGTAATGAGTCAAAGTTGCATATTGTAATCATTGAAATTATTGTAAAGGATGTATATCATAAAGCTAAAAGAAACTCAATCAATTATGAAAGAATTAATTCACAAGAAGGAGAGAAGAAAGAACATAAAATGGGTGGGACAAATAGAAATAGTAAAAGGTAAATATGAACCAAAATATGTCAGACAATACATTGAGTATAAGTGCACACAATGCTCCAGTTAAAAGACTGAATTTTAAAAAACACTTAAATTTACTGACAAAGACCTTTTAAATACAATGATAGAAAGGTTATAAGAAAAAGGCTGGGAAAAGATCTATCAGACAAAAGTAAAGCTGGTGCGTCAATAATAGAAACAAAGTAGGCACAATGACGAGAAATATAACAAGAGACAATTAGCAGAACTTAATAACGTTACAAGGGTCAGTGTTCTAGAAAGATATAAATGTGTTACACGTGTATGAACCTAACAGCAGGGATACAAAATATATAAGATAAAAATTTAAAGAATTACTTGAGAAATGACAAATCAAAAATTATACTGAGAGACTAACAGACCTCTCCCAATAACTGATAGTATAAACAGACCAAAAAAATCAATAAGTATATAGAAAATATAAATATTTTGATAAACAAAATTGCCTAGTTGACAGGAATAGATCATTGCTTCCAACAATGACAGAACACACATTTTCCAGTGCATGTAGAATATATATATGCACCCAGTTTTGGAAAATGTTTCATGTGATGTTGAAGTATTTGTGTATTCAATTATTATTTGGAAACTAAGAAATGCAGTTCTAAAAAATCAATAAGACAAAGTATTAATGTATGTGAGAAAATATTTTAATTAATAATATATATATAATATATCAAACTTGGATGTGACTAAATCTGTGCTTAAATAAAAATTCATACCGTAAAATTAATATATTAAAACCATGTTTATAAGTATCCATTATATTTAAATATTCACTATAGCATGTTAAAAATGGAAAGGCAAGTTAAATTCAGTAAAAGTAGAAGGAAGAAAATATATAAATAAGGGCAAAATTATGAAATAAAAAGTAAATGCATAATAAAATATTGACGAGTAAAAAAGGTTTATCTTTGGAAATATATAAAATTAACATACTCATGGTAAGATTGATCAAGAGGAAGAGAGAGAGAGAGGGAGAGAAGGCACAAATTAGCTTTACTAGCAGCAATAAAAGAGCATGAATAAAGATCCTACAGGTATTGAAAATAAAATTAAAGTATATGATGAATGATGTTTTAACAGTAAATTAGAAACTCTACATGAAATGGATAACCTCCTGGAAAAATAAAATATTCCAAAACTGAGACAAGAAGAAATTTAAAAAATCATATAGTTACTATATTAAATTCATGAAAATCTCAGTTCATACAGCTTTATGATGAATTTTTCCAAATATTTCAGATAGATGAAACACTAATCTTATGGAAAAGTTTCCAGAGCAAAGAACAATAGGAATCATTTACAAATCATTTTAAATTGCTATCATAACCTTCTTACCAAAATAGGACAAGGATATTATAAGAAAGGAAAGGAAAGCTGTAGGTCAATTCCTTTCACAGAAATAGATATGAAAATGGGAAAATTCTAAACCAAATGTCAACATATAAAATTTAGGAATATTTAAAAAGGATAATATGTCAAGATCAAGTAGACATTATCTAGTAAAAAGGTTGGCATAAAGTTTTAAAATTATTTAATATTAGTCATCATATAGAATAAAGAAAATATACACTTATCTTTATAAATTCAGAAAAGACATTTGACAAAATTAAAAATTCAGTATTCATTCATGATAAAACTCTTAGCAAAGACGGAATCTAAAAAAACTTTTCTACTCTGATAATGGCTATCTATAAAAATCTGCACTATGGGGGCTTCCCTGGTGGCGCAGTGCTTGAGAGTCCACCTGCCGATGCAGGAGACGCGGGTTCGTGCCCCGTAAAAAAAAAAAAAAAAAAAAAAAAAAAAAAAAAAAATCTGCACTATGTATCATATTTGATGGTGAAATACTGACTCTTAGGCCAAAATTAGGAGAACATAAAGGTGCCTACTACAATCACTTCTCTTAAGCATTTTACTAGATGTCTCAGCCTATTCCATAAGGCCAGGAAAAAACAGTTTTAAGAATTTAAAATAAAAAATATGGCTTTTGTTATTTGTGGTTTTACCCAAACATATCTATAGTATAGATTCCAATATACAGATGCAATTCCAATCAAAAATCAGAACATATTTCATTGTGGAAATTAACAGGTTGGTTCAAGTTAATTCTAAAATGTATATAGAAATACAAGGGGCCAAGAATAGCCAAGAAAATACTGAAAAAGAAAAGCTTATGAAGAGGATAAAAGTTGGCAGATTCGCACTACTATCTATCAAGATGTATTATATAGGTTAATAATTAAGAAAGTGTTTTGTTACCACAGACATAGACGAATAGACCAATGAAGCAGAATAGAAAATTGAGGAACAAATCAGAACTTTCATAGTCAGGTGACTATGACAAAAGTGACACAGTAATGCAGTGGTAAAAGAATGTCTTCTTTAATAAATGTTCCTAAATATTTAATAAGTGTTCCTAAATTGGGCATCAATTTGGGGAAAAAAATAACTTTGACCTCACTTTACACAGTGCAGAAAACTCAATTCCAGATAGATCACAGACCTAAATATGAAAGGCAAAAAAATAAAGTTCTCAAAGTAAGCATAGGAGAACATCTTTATGCCCTTAGAGTAGGCTACAATTTCTCATGAAGGACACTGAAAGCATTAACCATAAAGGAAAGCTCGATAAATTGGACTTCACTGAAAGTAAGACCCATGTTTTTCAGCATACATAGACTGTTTTCCCAAAATGATATTTTACTGGCTACACAGAAAGTCTCAAGAAATTTCAAAGGATAGAAATAATATAAATTAATTTTTATGACCATAGTGCATTTAGGCTAGAAATCTATACTTAAGAGATAATTAGAAAATTATGATATGCTAAGAAATGCCAACATTTAGTACTTCAAAATAGGTAAGTCAAAGATAGATTCATAATAGAAATTAAAATCTTTGAAATAACTGAAAAGAAAAATGCCACATTTCAAAAGTTTTGGAATGCTGTTAAAGTAATACTTAGAGAAAAACATATAATTTTAAATGAGTATATTAGGAAAAGTAGAAATGGTTAAATTAATTAGTACGGTACAAAGAAAAACTATATATTTCATGGAATTAACTTATAATTTTCATATTGCATGCACTCATGAACGCAAGGAGAATGCATAGAAGGAAATAAAAAGGATACTAATACACATTAATAAGCTAGAATTCTAATAATCAATTGAAAGAAAAATTAATCATTTGAGAAGAATAAAATTGACTTTCAGTGACACTTTGAGTAATCAAGAAAGAGCTAAATCCCAAATTAGCAGTGTTAGGAATAAACTAAAGGAAAATCAGAATAGATGGTGCAGAATAAAAAGGTAGTAACAGTATTTCAGAATAATTTTAGGCCAATAAATCTAGAAATACAGAAAAAACAGATACATTATTCAGAAAAATAACATCAAACTGATTCAGGAAGAAATGCAAGCTTGAATAATATTAGGGAAATCTAATCAATGATCAAAAATATTCCCACTAATTTACTTTGGATAGCTTCACTATATCAGAAACTTGAGAAACTTAATTTGGGTGTACACCACCTCTTGTAGGAAACAAACAAAAAACGGTAGGCATAGAGAGATTACTCCAATTAAATTAATAACAAATACAAATTTTGTACAAAAAAGGGAAACTACAGTTAATTCAATTCAAGCATATTGACATAAGACAAAATATTTTCAAATCCAAATCCAGGGTAATATATAAAAAGAGTTTTATCATGACCAAGTTGGTTTATTTTATAAATGAAAGGATGTTTTAACTTTAAAAAGTTCATAAATATCATCCACCAGATTAACAAAGTAAAGGAGAAAAGTCATATGATCATTTCAATGGCTGAACAAAATTTTTTGAAAAATTCAACACTCATTTATATAAAAGTCTTAGTAAAGTTGGAAGAAAAATAACTTTGCCATTTTTAAAAAATCACACAATTTCATAAAATAAAATGTATTAAATTAATGTTCCACATTATTCTTCAAAGAATCATGACATCCAGGCATTTTGCTATTTGAACAAATGTAAAAACTAGCAATCTAGTACCATCTCATTTTTACAGAAAGAATTGTTCTTTCAAGAAACTCCAATGAATTCTTGCTTGCTCTGTCAGTTTCTTGCTTCTATTTTCTAAGGATAAATGATATAAATATCAAAAAATAAAAAACCAAACAAAACTCTTGTTCATTTATTTTTTCAAGTATTTATCAAAGTTCTTTTCCATTTTTTTGTTTTCTCTTCTGCATTGATATTAATAATTTCTGTTCTCTTAGGGGAAAATAAATGAATATTTGGCTATCGTGTCATTAGAAGGACAAATCCTCAGTTTATTCTCATCTCCGTGTTATTCCCATTAAAGCATATAGATGGTTGCAGATGATCACTATTCACTTTCCATGTTCATATCTTAGTATCCAGAATCATTCAAACCTGAAAGATGGTACCTTTTGAAAGAGAAATTATTGTACATCTAACAAGTTCCCATAAAACTGGGTATTTAATGAAATAGGCCACGTGTGTGTCCCTGTACCAGAATATATGAAGATAAAAAGTGGATGGAAGAATGGTACATGACCTAGCAGAGAAGAAGAGTAGCAACTCTTCATAACTGAACTCAAGAGTATTGTATGTAGAAGGAAGTCTGTTTGCGCAGAAGAATCCTAAAATTGCTCAGTAACCAAGTCAGCATGTAATGTGAAAAGAAGAGGATGAAGAACAGAAAGGACATTTGGAAGTACATATGTGGAGCAGATAGACCACCAGGTCTTCATCTCCAACCTGCATAATCAAGTGACTATCCATCCTCTACACTTGCAGGCCACAAGAAGTCTATTTTCAGGAAAACTGAATTAAAGAGCTTTCTGATTCTAGGACAACTGGCCCAAAAGAGGGTGGGAAAAAGATGTCATTATGAACATCTTTATGCTGAAGAGTGAGAATTTCCAGTCTACTCCTCAGCATAGCTCTTCAGCAACCACAGAGATTTGTGTCCTTAACACTCCTACCCCATCTCTAAAGAGGAGATTGTCATATTCTTGTCTGGTAAACTGCATGTACCAGAGAAAAATCCACAGATCCTGCCCTGTCAATGACTTGAAATGAAAAATCTTGCTGGTGTACTCCTGTCACTAGAATGAAGCTCCATGATTTACAAAGAGCCTCATGAATCAAGAAGTTTTTAGTGTCTTACTCTCAAATGTGAATGAACAAAGATCACCAGATATTTGAAGAAAACCTCCACCATGGATGGCAGAAAACAAAAGAGAAAGATATACAAAGGAAATGGAGATAGTGCATGGGGAGATGTCCAAAAAATAAAATTAATGTGCTAAGAGATAGAGTAAAACTATGGAATTCATGAAAGAAGGAGAGTGAAATGGGAAAAAGAAAGAGAAAATCATCTAAGGAATATTTAAGAAAATTACTCATAACTAACACACATGCCTCTCCAAAAAAAAAAAAAAAAAGTTCATCTAAAGTTCAGCAAAATGAAATAAAAACAATAGATTCACATTAAAGCATATAATCATGAAATTTTAGGACACCAGGTACAGAGAGAAACTCCTAAAATCTTCCAAAGAAAAGAGCAAATTAATAAGTTTATTTTTGAAAATCTCAGGCAAAAGTATATGACATAACAAGAGCAGTGTATCCTCCAGAACAAAATTGGAAGCAATGCCAAAATTCTGAGTTAAAATGAATTTCAACCAAGGATTCAAGTAGTAGGTCCCTAAAAATTCACCTCTCATTTTAGTATTTTTCAGAGATGTAGTATAGGTTTTGTTTTAGTAAAATGAGGTAGTAAACCAAGAAAGAACAGCAAAGAGGAAAATCAACCCAGAGGAGGGATGATGAAGATTCCTTTCCCACCATGGGAAAGGGAAAGCCCATAGTGGTACCTGTGCTGAAACCTAAGAGAGTAATGAATCCAGATGGGAGCAGGAGAGTTGGAGGGCACCTGAAGGGGTATCTCTAGGGAAAAGAAGAAAAAGAGAATTGATAAATTATCGACAGGCTTTTAATGGAACTGTTAGAAGAGGCTGGACATTTTATTTAGATGTACAAACAAAATGTAAAAAAGTGAAACAATAATTACCTTCAGGGAAAAAATAACTGCAGAACAAAATATATTCCACGAGATGTTCTGTGTGGACAATATTTACAGAGATGTAAAAACAGAGACACTGAATACAGATTTGATCAAAAGCAAATATAATCATGTGCAGGGGATGAGAATAGGGGAAAGAATGGAAGTCAGTGAAATTGGATCCTCACCCACCATGTTATGGAGTCAATTTATAATGTCGAATGATAGACAGTAAATAGAGAACTTGTGTAAAAATAGTATTTAGAAATTCAGACTATTTGAATTTAATACTTTGCCAAAATAAGTAAATCATAAAGATAAAAAAATGAAGTAATGTTGCATAAATTGTAAATAGGGAATAAATATGGTAGATTTTACTTACTGATGGGCAATTTTTCCTAGGATAGGTTTTCTGACATATTTAAAACTGTTTTAAAGCAATCTTCCAGTTCTTATTATCGTTCCTAATTGTTTTCATTGAAGGGTATATTATCACAGAAAAAGAAATGTCTCAAACATCCCACATTCAAAAAACCTGCTAATCATTAATATAGGTGAAAGAAAAATATATTTATAATTATTTGAGCCTATAATTTAGCTCTCTTTTATATATAAATGCAAATTGTTGTTTGCTTGATTGCATGTATGTTTTCCAAATCAGTTACACAAAGAGTTAAACAAAATATCTTTTTCAAAGCAGGTGCCTTTATGAAGATTGCCAAATGATAATTTAATAAAAATACACTTAGGAATACTATTTAAAAACACCCAAGTGAAATTTAGTTCCCTTCATACTTTCACATCTAACTCATTTCACTTTTTAAAAATCTAACTTATTTATGCCTGGCTTAATCCTTTGGCCTGACTGAAGGAATTTATAACACACCCATAGCCTTATCTTGCAGTCAGATACCATGAGGATGGATGACCCAGGCTTGGATGACCCAATGTATTTCCTCCATACAACTACAGGTAGCTCTTTTCCACATCTACAATTCTAGAAAAATTAAAGAGATGGACTTAGTTGGTGCTTCTAGTCCTCTGAAGAACAAATTAATTTTGCCATTCCTTCTTTCATTTCTTTATAGTTGTAACATAAAAAGAATATGCATATTTAATAGGATTTAAACAAGAAAGCAAGTTACTTAAATCAACTTATCTATATTTTCTACTTTTTAAAAGTATACTTTTTATTCTTCCTTTACAGAAAAAAGAAAGATACTCTCTGCTAAAAGATGACAAGGTATCATTTGAAATCCAAATATAAGCCCTAAAATTAATCTAAAGTTGTACTTATCCAAGTCCTGCTTTACAAGTCAATTCTATTTAACTTATAAATAAGTTATAAACTGCTATAATTCCTTTAACACATTCTCTAGATTGCAACTGTTTATTACTGATATTTGAATGAGCTAATAATTTAAAACATATTTAAAAGTTTCATCAGAGATCAAAATAAACATAACCATTTTTAAATCATAGACTTTCAAATTCTAGTGTATATACCAGTTTAATGTATAATAACTAGTGAAATTTAATTTTTTAACTTATATTGCTATTTCAAATATATGTACTGAAATTGAAAAATACAGTCACTGTCCTTAAGACATAGTCTTTGGTGTCACAATGTATTGAAGGGTATTCCAGCATTTAGTGTGATTTACTTAATATTATTCTTAACAGGAAACTCAGTAGATTATGACAGGTAGTCTTGTTTTCAGTACAGCAAAGAAATGACGCCTGTTATAAATTTCAGTATCTGTCCTACTAGGAAAAAATTTCTCAGATAAATTTTTTATTCCACAGATGAAAAAAATAAGCTATGTGATTTTTTTTTAACGATTTCACAGAAAATTAGAATGTACTTTAGGATTGGCAACTTAATTCAAGACTGCCTTTACTTATTTTCACCTGTAGAAATTTTTACTGTGCATTTAAATCTTTGGCAAATTGCCAAAATACAGTACACAAGGCCTCTAAATGAGGTATGGATTTATGGTAAGAATTTGTGGGTTAAAAACAGGGCACAGAGGCCCCAATTAGTATCTTTAGATTAATGAGTTCCCTCGCTGAAACTGGTTTGAGGGTGGAATCCCCAAATCCACTATATGAGGAATCCTGAACCAAGCAGAACTGGGAGTGAATCAAAGATGCATTTGCATTGGCAATGGTTCAAAATTTTATGCAAATGTTTGCTGGTGTCCACTTGAGCTAAGGAGGAGGGAAAATAGAGTACTAATGAATTTTTAATGTTGAAAACATGAAATTTACCTTCAAGATGAGAGAACAAGTACATTTAACATTTGGATTACTTGCACCTACAACTTTTTGCCCTTAAAATGCCTCTGCCAGAAATGATTTCTTCCAGTAGCTGTACATGAAATTTTCATGGAAAATGAACTCAATTTTACCTTGATTACTCTTTTAAAATGCACACATATTGCTTCAGTCAGTCTTGTGAAATTGGTTCCTTACGTACTCATTTCATAATAACATAATAAACTAAAGTATTGATAGCAACTCAGGAAATGAAGAACTGCGTATTTTACTTTGGTATCGGTCAGACTGAATTCACATCATCAGGAACAAGTGGGGACGGAGAAGAATAAAACTACAAGAGGTTTTATAGCCTCTAAAGAGAAACAAGGGATATATGTACATTAGTCACACTCAGGCTATTATATCATTCTGTTAATTTTTCATTTTTTCCCTTTATTCTTCTTCCTTATATGGAATACCGTGAGCACGGTACTTGTTTTCAAGAAATTCACAGCTAGTGTGGGAGAAGGAAATGAAATTAATGGCTCCATTTAGGGTACATAATACCAATTAAAAAAACCAAGCCCTAACTTCCAGGGGCTTAAACGCAGTCTGCTGAGAATCTGGGTTGTGTACACTGTAGGGCAACTGTCCTCCATGAGTTGGCTCAGTATTGCAATTCCTAATCAAAATGTGCTTCCACTATTGTCTCAGCAGAGAAGAAAGGAAAATAGAGAGTTCAGCATTAGTAAATAAATGCTTCATATAGTTTCTCCCTCACGTAGTTCATTGTCCAAGTCATATGACCATGCCTACCTTCAAAGTGAGAGGGGAAGTACATTCCAATCATGGGTCCAAAAGGAAAGGGTCTGTGATACAGGTATTCACTAATAATGTCTGTCACATTAATAATTACAAATAAAGTGCCAAAAGCAGTACAAATAAAGTGCCCAAAGCGGTGCAAATAATTTTTTAAAAATATTATAAAAGCCAGAGGAGGTATTGTTTTGGAGGACAGCTTAGAGAAAGAATTACCTTAAAGAACGATTAGGCGTTTGACAAGTGGAAATGGGTATCCAGGTGGGATAAGTGATAGCTGAAATGGCACAACACGAAGGGGAAAAGAGACAGGATTTAATGTTTTAAGAGTTGACTTGGGAATTTTTAAATCCCATGCTAAGGAACTTGGAATTTTTCTCGTAGGAAAGGAGGAATTCTCTAGGGTGTTAAGTAGAAGAGTAAAGCAATAATATTAGTCTTGGGAAAATCACTCTTGTGGGAAAAGAGAGACTGGATTTGAGAGAAATGAGATGTAGGGTATTGAAGTCTAGGCAGGAGCTGATGTGATTGTGAAGTACATCACCAAACACTGACATTGGAGATGGATTTGAGAGACACTAGGAGGTAGAAATCAACATGGCCACTGATGGGGGCTGCTATCTGTTGGGGACTGTACTGTGAAGAAAAACATAAAGATATAAGATCTCTACCTGTAAGTACTTTATAACCTAGCAGGAAATCAGACATGTAAAGAACAACTGTGACAGTGTAAGTGCTCTGATAGGCAACACTATTAAGAGAATGCCACAGAGAACATTGCAACCTTAGCGTGTGGAGTCATGCCAACTTCTGACTTTTTTATTGATATATCCCAGAACCCTGGGCTTTCTTCTCTTTTGTGTCTATATATTGACATTGAACTATTTCACACGTCTAGCAAAAAATATGTCCTTACCTGCAATGACCTGCATGCCAGTTCATTCTGAATCACCCGTTTTCAAATACTCATCCTGAATTTTATTGTCATCCAGAATTATCACACTTCTGAAATAATGAATTTGATAAATCTCATTTCTGACCATATCCTTGCATGATGACATTTAAAATCGGTACACTTGATGGTGGAAGGTCGTTGGGGTGCAGTTACAATAGACAGAAACATTCTTCTAGTCTTTAGCCTTTTATTCTGAGAGACCAGCTTAATTTCTACCATATATTATTAGTGTTCTTATCAGACATGGAGACAAACACAACACAGAGGGTGTTGCAGTGTTACTCCTGATCTTCATTCTTCCTGTTTCTCTTTTCTTTTCCATCATCTCTGATAATTTCCTCTGTGCCCACTGCACATAACTTCATATTACCATGTCCTTTTTGCGCAGCAGTGTCTGAGGAGATCTTGAAATCTCTGTGCTGTTTCTTCCCGGCCATTTCCAACTTCTCCCTAGGTAGGAGCATTAGAAACGGCAGCAATTAGCTCTAGTGAAACATGGCCCCCTCCATTCTTAATCAAATAGAACTTTATTATTAAGTACTAGTCGAAATAAACAAGCCATTATTTATGACACAGAAATATGTCATTCAGGGATCTTTATAGTAATGCTATTTAATGAAATGGGAATTGACTTAATTATGCCCTGCTTTCTTCATGCCATTTACTTATGGTCCTGTCAGTTTTTATACTACCACTTTAAATTTTAAGCCCTCAGTGTACAAGAATTCCACCTAATCACTCAACATAGCATTTAGCTGAGCTTCATCCATTAGTTCCTGCTGTTTTGATGTTTTCAGTTTTACTGATAAAATTGACATTATTTGAAACTTTAGATCAATATGACTTATCACTGAAAGTGTCTGCTGTTGAAACTGATTTTATTTTATTAGATACTTATATTTGGTTTTTTTACAGTATAGTCGATACTTATAGTTTCTTTTGAATTTTATTTTTTAATACAGCAGGTTCTTGTCAGTTATCTATTTTATACATACTAGTGTATATATGTCAACCCCGATCTCCCAATTCATCCCACACCCCTGCTCTCCTCCCTTGGTGTCCATATGTTTGTTCTCTACCTCTGTGTCTCTATTGCTGCCTTGCAAACTGGTTCATCTCTACCATTTTTCTAGATTCTACATATAGACATTAATATACGATATTTGCTTTTCTCTTTTGGAATCATGTCTCTACAAATGACCCAGTTTTGTTCATTTTTATGGCTGAGTAATATTCCATTGTATATATGTACCACATCTTCTTTAACCATTCGTTTGTCGATGGGCATTTAGGTTGCTTCCATGACCTGGCTATTGTAAATAGTGCTGCAATGAACATTGTGGTGCATGTGTCTTTTTTTTCTTTTTAATTTTTATTGGGGTAAAAAAATTATAATTAAAATTTGCTTTACAATGGTGTGTTAGTTTCTGCTTTATAACAAAGTGAAACAGCTGTACATATACATATATCCCCATATCTCCTCCCTCTTGCGTCTCCGTCCCATCCTCCCTATCCCACCCCTCTACGTGGTCACAAAGCACCGAGCTATGCAGCTGCTTCCCACTAGCTATCTATTTTACATTTGGCAGTGTATATATGTCCATACGACTCTCTCACTTTGTCCCAGCTTACGCTTCCCCCTCCCCATGTCCTCAATTCCATTCTCTACCTCTGTGTCTTTATTCCGGTCCTGCCCCTAGGTTCTTCAGAAACATTTTTTTTTCTTCTTTGTCCACTCATCTGTCGATGGACACTTAGGTTGCTTCCATGTCCGGGCTATTGTAAATAGAGCTGCAATGAACATTGTGGTACATGACTCTTTTTGAATTATGGTTTTCTCAGGGAATATGTCCAGTAGTGGAATTGCTGGGTTGTATGGTAGTTCTATTTTTAGTTTTTTAAGGAACCTCCATAATGTTCTCCATAGTGGCTGTATCAATTTACTTTCCCACCACAGTGCAAGAGGGTTCCCTTTTCTCCACACCCTCTCCAGCATTTGTTGTTTGTAGATTTTCTGATGATGGCCATTCTGACCAGTGTGAGGTGATACCTCATTGTAGTTTTGATTTGCATTTCTCTAATAATTAGTGATATTGAGCAGCTTTTCATGTGCCTCTTGGCCATCTGTATATCTTCTATGGAGAAATGTCTATTTAGGTCTTCTGCGCATTTTTTGATTGGGTTGTTTGTTTTTTAAATATTGAGCTGCATGAGCTGTTTATATATTTTGGAGATTAATCCTTTGTCCATTGATTCATTTGCAAATATTTTCTCCCATTCTTAGGGTTGTCTTTTCATCTTGTTTATAGTCCTTTGCTGTGCAAAAGCTTTGAAGTTTCATTAGGTCCCATTTGTTTATTTTTGTTTTTATTTCCATTATTCTAGGAGGTGGGTGAAAAAAGATCTTGCTGTGATTTATGTCAGAGTGTTTTTCCTATGTTTTCCTCTAAGAGTTTTATAGTGTCCGGTCTTATATTTAGGTCTCTAATCCATTTTGAATTTATTTTTGTGTATGGTGTTAGGGAGTGTTCTAATTTCATTCTTTTACATGTAGCTGTCCAGTTTTCCCAGCACCACTTATTGAAGAGACTGTCTTTTCTCCATTGTATATCCTTGCCTTCTTTGTCAAAGATTAGCTGACCATAGGTGCGTGGGTTTATCTCTGGGCTTTCCATCCTGTTCCATTGATCTATATTTCTGTTTTTGTGCCAGTACCATATTGTCTTGATTACTGTAGCTTGTAGTATAGTCTGAAGTCAGGGAACCTGATTCCTCCAGCTCTGTTTTTTTCCCTCAAGATTGCTTTGGCTATTCAGGGTCTTTTGTGTTTCCAACCATATTGTGAAATTTTTTGTTCTAATTCTATAAAAAATGCCAGTGGTAGTTTGATAGGGAATCTACAGTGAATCTGTAGATTGCTTTGGGTAGGGTAGTCATTTTCAGAATATTGATTCTTCCAACCAAAGAATCTGGTATATCTCTCCATCTGTTTGTGTCATCTTTGATTTTTTTCATCAGTGTCTTATAGTTTTCTGAGTACAGGTCTTTACCTCCTTAGGTAGGGTTATTCCTAGGGATTTTATTCTTTTTTGTTGCAATGGTGAATAGGATTGTTTCCTTAAATTCTCTTTCTGATCTTTCATTGTTAGTGTATATGAATGCAAGAGATTTCTGTGCATTAATTTTGTATCCTGCTACTTTACCAAATTCATTGATTAGCTCTAGTATTTTTCTGGTGGCATCTTTAGGATTATCTATGTATAGTATCATATCATCTGCAAACAGTGACAGTTTTACTTCTTCTTTTCCAGTTTGTGTTACTTTTATTTCTTTTTCTTCTCTGATTGCCCCGGCTAGGACTTCCAAATCTATGTTGAATAAGAGTGGCGAGAGTGGACATCCTTGTCTTGTTCCTGATCTTAGAGGAAATGCTTTCAGTTTTTCACCATTGAGAATGATGTTTACTGTGGGTTTGTTGTATATGGCCTTTATTATGTTGAGGTATGTTGCCTCTGTGCACCTTTCTGGAGAGTTTTTATCATAAATGGGTGTTGAATTTTGTCGAAAACTTTTTCTGCATCTATTGAGATGATCATCTGGTTTTTATTGTTCAATTTGTTAATATGGTGTATCACATTGATTGATTTGAATATACTGAAGAATCCTTGCATCCCTGGGATAAATCCCACTTGATCATGGTGTATGATCCTTTTAATGTGCTGTTGGATTCTGTTTGCTAGTATTTCGTTGAGGATTTTTGCATCTATATTCATCAGTGATATTGGTCTGTAATTTTCCTTTTTTTGTAGTATCTTTGTCTGGTTTTGATATCAGGGTGATGGTGACCTCGTAGAATGAGTTTGGGAGTGTTTCTTCCTCTGAAAATTTATGGAAGACTTTGAGAAGGATGGTTGTTATCTCTTCTCTAGATGTTTGATAGAATTCACCTGTGAAGCCAACTGGTCCTGGACTTTTGTTTGTTGGGAGGTTTTTACTCACAGTTTTAATTTCATTACTTGTGATTGGTCTGTTCATATATTCTATTTCTTCCTGGTTCAGTCTTGGAATTTGTCCATTTCTTCCAGGTTGTGCATTTAATTGGCATAGAGTTGCTTGTAGGAGTCTCTTATGATGCTTTGTATTTCTGCGGTGTCCATTGTAACTTCTCCTTTTTCATTTCTAATTTTATTGATTTGAGTCCTCTCCCTCTATTTTTGGGTGAGTCTCACTAAAGGTTTATCAATTTTGTTTTTCTTCTCAAAGAACCAGCTTGTAGCTTTACTGATCTTTGCTATTGTTTCTATTTCATTTATTTCTGCTCTGATCTTTGGATTTCTTTCCTTCTAACTTTGGGTTTTGTTTGTTCTTCTTTCTCTACTTCCTTTAGGTGTAAGTTTAAATTGTTTATTGGAGATTTTTCTTGTTTCTTGAGGTAGGATTGTATTGCTATAAACTTCCCTCTTAGAACCTCTTTTGTTGCATCCCATATGTTTTGGATCATCATGTTTTCGTTGTCATTTGTCTCTAGGTATTTTTTGATTTCCTCTTTGATTTCTTCAGTGATCTCTTGGTTATTTAGTAATGTATTTTTTATCCTCCATGTGTTTGTGTTTTATACAATTTTTTCCCATGTAATTTATTTCTAGTCTCATAGCGTGTGATCAGAAAAGATGCTTGATATGATTTCAATTTTCTTAAATTTACTGAGGTTTGATATGTGACCCAAGATGTGATCTATCCTAGAGAATGTTCCTTATGCACTTGGGAAGAAATTGTAATCTGCTGTTTTCAGATGGAATGTCCTATAAATATAAATTAAATCTATCTGGTCTATTGTGTTATTTAATGCTTGTGTTTCCTTATTAATTTTCTGTTTGGATGATCTGTCCATGGTGTAAGTGAGGTGATAAAGTCCCCACTATTATCGTGTTGCTGTCAATTTCCTCTTTTATAGCTGTTAGCATTTGCCTTCTGTATTGAGGTGCTCCTATGTTGGGTGCATATATATTTATAATTGTTATATCTTCTTCTTGGATTGATCCCTCAGTCATTATGTAGTGTCCTTCCTTGTCTCTTGTAACATTCTTTATTTTAAAGTCTATTTTATCTGATATGAGTATTGCTACTCCAGCTTTCTTTTGATTTCCATTTTGCATGGAATATCTTTTTCCATTCCCTCACTTTCAGTCTGTATGTGTCCCTAGTTCTGAAGTGGGTCTCTTATAGACAGCATATATATGGGTCTTGTTTTTGTATCCACTGAGTGAGCCTGTGTCTTTTGGTTGGAGCATCATTTAATTCATTCACTTTTAAGGTAATTATCAATATATATATTCCTATTACCGTTTTCTTAATTGTTTTGAGGTTTTTTTTGTTTTAAGATTCTTTTTTTTGTTGTCGTAGACCATTTTTAAAGTCTTTATTGAATTTGTTACAATATTGTTTTTGCTTTATGTTTTGGTTTTTTGGCTGTAAGGCATGTGGGATCTTAGATCTCTGACCAGGCATTGAACTTACACCCCCTGCCTTGGAAGGCAAAGTCTTAACCACTGTACCACCAGGGAAGTTCCTTTGGTTTATTTTTGTAGGTCTTTTTCTTCTCTTGTCTTTCCCACATAGAGAAGTTCCTTTAGCATTTGTTGTAGAGCTGGTTTGGTGGTGCTGAATTCTCTTAGCTTTTGATAGTCTGTAAAGCTTTTGATTTCTCAGTTAAATCTGAATGAGATCCTTGCAGGGTAGTGAAATGTTGGTTGTAGTTTCTTCCCTTTCATCACTTTAAATATATCATGCCACTCCCTTCTGGCTTGTAGGGTTTCTGCTGAGAAATCAGCTGTTAACCTTATGGGAATTCCCTTGTGTGTTGTCACTTTTCCTTTGTTGCTTTTAACAATTTTTCTTCATCTTAATTTTTGTCAGTTTGATTACTATGTGTCTCGGTGTGTTTCTCCTCGAGTTTATCCTGCCTGTGACTCTCTGTGCTTCCTGGACTTGGGTGGCTATTTCTTTCCCCATGTTAGGGAAGTTTTCAACTATAATCTCTTCAAATATTTCTCGGGTCCTTTCTCTCTTCTCAGTCTGGGACCCCTATAATGAGAATGTTGGTGCATTTAATGTTGCCCCAGAGGTCTCTTAGGCTGTCTTCATTTCTTTTCATTCTTTTCTCTTTATTCTGTTCCGTGACAGTGAATTCCACCATTCTGTCTTCTAGGTTACTTATCTGTTCTTCTGCCTCAGTTATTCTGCTATTGATTCCTTCTAGTGTATTTTTCATTTCAGTTATTATATTGTTCATCTCTGTTTTTTGTTCTTTAATTGTTCTAGGTCTTTGTTAAACATTTCTTGCATCTTCTCAATCTTTGCCTCCATTCTTTTTCAGAGGGCCTGGATCATCTTCACTATCATTATTCTGAATTCTTTTTCCGGAAGGTTGCCTATCTCCACTTCATTTAGTTGTTTTTCTGGGGTTTTTTCTTGTTCCTTCATATGGTACATAGTCCTCTGCCTTTTCATTTTGTCTACCTTTCTGTGAGTGTGGTTTTCGTTCCACAGGCTGCAGGATTGTAGTTCTTCTTGCTTCTGCTGTGTGCCCTCTGCTGGATGATACTATCTAAGAGGCTTGTGCAAGATTTCTGATGGGAGTGACTGGTGGTAGGTGCAGCGGGGTGTTGCTCTGGTGGGCAGAGCTCAGTAAAACTTTAATCTGCTTGTCTGTTAATGGGTGGGGCTGAGTTCCCTCCCTGTTGGTTGTTTGCCCTGAGGTGACCCAGCACTGGTGGCTACAGGCTCTTTGGTGGTGCTAACGGTGGACTCAGGAATGGCTCACACCAAGGAGTACTTCCCCGAACTTCTGCCATCAGTGTCCTTGTCCCTGTGGTGAGCCACAGCCACCCCTCCACCTCTGCAGGAGACCCTCCAACACTAGCAGGTAGGTCTGGTTCAGTCTCCTATGGGTCACTGCTCCTTCCTCCCTGGGTTCTGATGTGCACACTACTTTATGTGTGCCCTCCAACTGTGGAGGCTCTATTTCCCCTAGTCCCGTTGAAGTCCTGTAATCAAATCCCTCTAGCCTTCAAAGTCTGATTCTCTGAGAATTCCCCCTCCAGTTGCCAGACTCCCATATTGGGAAGCCTGACATGGGGCTCAGAACCTTCACTCCAGAGCGTGGACTTCTGTGGTATAATTGTTCTCCATTTTGTGAGTCACCCAACCAGTGGTTATGGGATTTGATTTTATTGTGATTGGGCCCCTCCTACCATCTCACTGCAGCTTCTCCTTTGTCTTTGGATGTGGGGTATCTTTTTTGGTGAGTTCCAGTGTCTCCCTGTCAATGACTGTTCAGCAGTTGGTTGTGATTCTTGTGCTCTCGCAAGAGGGAGTGAGCGCACATCCTTCTACTTTGCCATTTTGAACCAATCTCCCCAGTACTTATATCACTTATATTTGTTGATAAACACTAGTAGTTCTAAAATATTCATATAAAGAGATGTTGAAATTCCATCTAAGGCTCTCAATAATCACCAAAACAAATTGACTAAATTTATTTTCATCTTAATCTTTTTTTGTAAAAATATTTTGAAATAAATATGCAATTAATCCTCTGTAGTATTTTTTTTTAAAAAAGCAAACAGTTCTTGTTCACAGAATCAGTCTCTATATATTTGGAAGTAAAAAAGAGTAGTGGTAATGAATCACAAAAATCTGATTCAAGAGAGATCTTAGAAGCTATTTCTATTATAAAGATGAAAAACTAAGGCCCCAAGATATCAAGTGTCTGCCTTCAGATACTTTGGCAAGGAGGAGCAAGATTAAGTGGCAAGACCACTGGCTTGGAAGTTAGAAAGCTCTAGTTTTATTTCTAGCAATGCCAAATATCTTTTTATACCTCAGTTTTCTTATCTCTTGAACAAAAGAAATGGGTTGTATAATCTTCCAGTTCCCTTCCAATTTAAGTCAAAAATTTGAAGACCAAGTCACACTAGAATTCAAAAGTATAGTTAATGACTACATTCCTGAGGGCTTAGAGGATCAATGTCAAATGGAGAGAAATACAAGAATTAAACTTGGGCATCAGCACGGCCGGGCAAGCCAAGAGCAGCCAACATTCGGAGGCAATTAGATAAGATGAATATGGTTGGTACCAAGAACAGTGCATGTGAGAGAGAGATCAAGTCAAGTCCTGGCAGCCCAGGCAAGTCAGCACATAAAGAGTCCAGTGGATAAGAAGTTCAGAGGCCAGTGAAACAAGAGAATAGAACAGGAATCTGGGTCTCGAGAAGTCTGCATATCCAGAATGGATCTATTTCAGCAACTAAATATATGATATGGCTAGGCTTTGAGCCCAAAGTCAGGAGTAATCTCAGAGGGTGACCAGTCCTAAACTGCAGAGGGCATGTCTTGTTAGAGACCAGAAGGAAGTGGGTTGGGAAACATGGAAGATTCTGACATGATCCCTCTCTTCTATATAAAATGTATTCTAATGTATATTTAATATTCATATTTAATATTTTAAAATTTATATAATATATGCATTATAATGTATCTTACCTTGACATCTCATTGGAAAGGTTCTAAGTCACTGAATAATAAGTGAGGATGAAAAATGGATGAAGCAGAGAGACAACTACATTGCTCTGAATATAAAGGGCATACAAGATGGGGTTGATAGAGTTCTGTAGTTATAGGGGATCTGAAAAATAGGTTAAAAGGAGCCATTACTCCCAGAAGACATGTTTGAAGAGGATTTTTCTGAGAGGAACTTTACACAACTTGAAAATATAACCCTTCTAAAAAGATTTAATAAAATAGCCATTTCTTATTAATGCAATATTGGTGCTTAGGGCACAGGGCAAAGATAAATGCTGTCCTTGTGTGTCCAGTCCCACTTAGTCTCTGAAAATATTCCCTACTCCTAGGAGAGTGGTTCTCAAGTGGTGTTTATAAACAACAGAGTCTTTTGAGAAACATTGTCAAATTACAAATATCTCCCACCAACACTGCCCACACCCACATACATACAGTGTACAAACACACCCCATATGCTGACAGAAGTACACCAGCACAATGTAGTGATTCTGGCATCTTTTTGATATTAAAAAACCACTGCTCTAAGAGCTACTGCATGTTTGTCTCTGCTTCATAGCAATAAACGTGTTTTAATATGCTCATCTTAAGTTTTTTTACTCATTGTATAAAGGAAAGTATTTTTTAAGTTCTCGTTTGCTGTACTCAATGTATCTCATTCCAGATAATGGAATGGAGTTCAATTCTGGTTACAGGTGAAAGGAGGCTGGTAATTAAACCTTTCAGGTATGGAAAGGAGGACAGGTTCCATCCATGCCCTTCCTGCATGGACTTAGATCTGTGTACACCCGAGAATTTTCTGGCTCTTGCCCATAGCTATGTTTCCAGCTGGGAGAGATACAGCTCCCCTTAGCAAGAAGCAAATATTTTTCACTTTTCAAAAGGTATTATCTGTTCTGCCACAGATAAGGCAGGATGTAAACCTGACCCACCGGCAGCTCATCAGGAGGAATTTATCTGGAAACTCCCCCTGAGGAGGCACAACACTTCTGAAAACAACAGCTGAAACCAACACCTGAAAAGAAAGGGGAAAACTGGTTAAGCTAGTTTGAACAGTGAAGTCGTTAGCAACTAGAAACACCATACTCTTCAGCCGGTCTCCTTCACTCTTCCTCCTGCTTCTTCATTATTGAAGGGTGAATTTCCTCTGGTCTAGGGAACTTCCTTTCAAGGTTTGAAATAGAATCCTTAGCAGTCCTTCCCCAATCTTAGGTACAATTCCATGCTTTGCTTTCTTCCATCCATATACCCCTATTTCATGGTTTCCCAAAGTACAGTCTTCTTCCATTCTGGCAGTTTATATCATTTCCCAAATCATACTGTCTTTTTCCTTCCTTGCCTTGAATCCCCACTAACACTCCCAATAAATTATAACTTCCCTCTCCTCTGTTGACGTTACCCAAAAAAATTCAAATGGAGGACATCCTTCCGATATTCCTTTAGTATCTTGATAAAAAATAGAGCCTTTTCCACTTAGCTGATGTGACTTTTAGATTTTAGTATTACCAATATCACTCACCTGCCTCTTTCCC
>NW_006780788.1:90157-97124 GCF_000442215.2 Lipotes vexillifer | reverse complement strand
TCCCTTTGAAATATGTCTTCATTTATACCACTTTTTATATCGTTCTTTCCTAACTTGTTTTCTGTTTACTCTCACCCAGTTGAGTGGCTACAATGTGCAAGATGTTGTGATTGATATACAGCATAGTTACTTATAAAAATATAAGGGAGAAGTATAAATAAAGTACGATGGAATATCAGAGGGAGTCGACATTTCTTCTTGTTAGGATAATCAAAGAGAGCTCCTAGGAAGAAAAGATAGTGAGATGAAAGTTGGGTTTGTAAAATAGAAGGGAAGGGGAATACAAAGAGCAAGGGGACAAAGGTTTAAAAGCTTAGTGTCTGCTCCAGGATACCAGGTAGTCCAGTTTGACATCAGCAAATGCTGTGTTTTGAGAGATATAGGTGGAGGTGATAATGAAAGTTTGCAGGTTGAGGAGGTTGCTCAGGGCAAAAGGTAAAAGGAAAAAGATGCTTATAATGGAATTGTCCTCATTCACAACATGAGAGATTGGAGGGGAATCAGAAAGGTAGTGATGGGAGAGTCGGAAGACAACTGGGGATCAAAACTCCATGGAGCATAAGAGTTCTTATGCTTAAGAGAGTTCTTAATCTCTCTCTCATCTGTCATCATGTAGAAGTAGAAGCAAGAGAATTTTAGAGTGAAAACTTTACAATGAATGGTAAGCAAGGAAAGACTAATGGTGATTGGCAATTTGCCATCAATTACTGGTAAGTGTTTGGTTATAAGTATCCTTTACATACAAACTTCAACTTTTTATTCTCTATAGGGTTTTGAAACTAGGTATAGTGATAGGACAAATGCTGTAAGGAAATCAAGCTATGAGAGTGAGAAAAGGGAAGGAGAAGTTGATACCTGATCTTGGAATTTTACATCTACATCTAGATCTCCAGATGCATTAAGAAGGAATAATGAAGGAAGGACAAAAAATGGTCCATAGGCAGATTAAGATAAAGACAGCTTTAATGTGGACAGAGGTACATTGCATTGACATAATCTAAACATGAATCACTCAAACTATGGAAATTCCTGGAACCAATATTTTCCAGTCTCTAAGTATTCCTCAGGTACATTATTTTCTTTAATTGAAGTATAGTTGATTTACAATATTATATTAGTTTCAGGTGTACAACACAGTGATTCAATATTTTTATAGAATATGCGCCATTTAAAATTATTATAAAATAATGGCATTATTTCCCTGTGCTGTACAATATATCCTTGTAGCTTATTCATTTTATGCATAGTAGTTTATACTTATTAACCCCCTACCCTGATCTTGCCCCTCTCCCTTTTCCTCTCCTCACTGCAACCACTAGTTTGTTCCATATATCTATAAGTCTATTTCCCTTTTTTTATATTCATTTGTTTGTTTTACTTTTTATCCACATGTAAATGATGACATAGAGTATTTGTCTTTCTCTGTCTCACTTATTTCACTAAGCATAATACACTCTAGGTCCATCCATGTTGTTGTAAATGGCAGAATTTCATCCCTTGTTATGGCTGAGTAATATTCCATTATATTTTCTTTATCCATTCATCTGTTGATGGACACTTAGGTTGCTTCCATTATCTTGCTATTGTAAATAATGCTGCCATGAACATTGGGGTGCGTGTGTCTTTTTGAATTAGTGTTTTTGTTTTGTTCGGATATTATATACCCAGGAATGGAATTGCTTGATTTTATAATAATTCTATTTTTAGTTTTTTGAAGAACCTCCATTCTGTTTTCCACAGTGGCTGCACCAATTGACATTCCCACCAACAGTGTACTAGGGTTCCCTTTTCTGCACATCTTCACAAACATTATTTTTATTTGTAGACATTTTGATGATAGCTATTCTGACAGATGTGAGGTGATATCTCATTGTGGTTTTGATTTGCATTTCTCTAGTGATTAGCAATGTTGAGCATCATTTCACATGCCTCAAAGGTACATTATTGACCAGAGCTATTGGATACAATGTATCTTTTGAATTTTATAGTGCTGACAAGTTGAGATTTCATGGACTACCACCTAACGGCACCAGTAGTAAAAGTCTCCGTGTGGGATGACCACATCCTTATGTGTTCTTCAGAGTCTAGAACAATATATTGGGAACTCAATAACATTTAATAATTATTAATAATAATTACATTGAATGAAACTCTGTCATTTTCCCATGTTTTATATGCTTTGAAGTTCAGAATTTTCTTACATTTTTATCTATCTTCACCTTATTTATAAGTTTCAAATGCTTCTTAATCAGATTATCCTGTGTTTTCTAGCAAACACATATACCTCAGACTTTTAAGAGCGTTCTAAGCTTGCTTAGGAGATGGTCATTCTGATATTATCAGCTGATGGGCCAATACTCTGACATTATGCTCTTGTAAAACACTTACCTCAGATATTTGTAGCAAATGCCTGTCTTTTGGGAGATTGTGGAAGAGTGGTAATACTATTACTGCTACTATAATTAATAGTAATAATTTTGATCCCATTGTATATAAGTAAAGTACAATTGTTAGTATTTTACCCATGCTAACACAATTTAGTTTCACAACCCTATGAGGAAAGTAGTATTATTGCCCTCATTTTACAAATGCACTCAAGGTATGTTCAGGTTGTTTCTTTTACTTTCTACCTTCACTACTTGCAAAGTGAAGGTGAAGACTAGACAGCCATATCATCATCTTTTTTTTTTTTGCGATACATGGGCCTCTCACTGTTGTGGCCTCTCCCTTTGCAGAGCACAGGCTCCGGACACGCAGGCTCAGCGGCCATGGCTCATGGGCCCAGCCGCTCCGCGGCATGTGGGATCTTCCCAGACCGGGGCACGACCCCGTGTCCCCTGCATTGGCAGGCAGACTCTCAACCACTGTGCCACCAGGGAAGCCCCATCATTTTTTTTTTTTTAATTAACTTTTAACTTTGGAAAAATTTTAAATTCACAGAAAAGGTGTGGAGATAGTACAGAAAGTTCCTGTATATCCTACACCCATTTCCCCTTACTGTTCACATTGTGCATTAGCATAGTACAACTGTCACATATAATGAATCAATATTGGTTCATTAGTTCAAAGTCTATTCAGATTTCCTTAATTTTACCTAATGCTCTAGGATCCCATCCAGGATTCCACATTACATTTAGTCATCATGTTTCCTTAGACTCCTCTAAAGTGTGACAGTTTCTCAGTCTTTTGTTATATTTTATGACAGTTTTGAAGTTATTGGTCATGTATTTCATAGAATGTAGAATGTCTTAGTTTTGTTGATGTTTTTCTCATTATTGTACTGGGGTTATGGATTTTGGAAAGAATACCACAGAAGTAAAATGTCATTCTCACCACATCATGTCAAGGGTATATACTATCAGCATAATTTATCATTGTTGATGTGGACCTTGATCACTTGTCTAAGGTAGTGTTTGTCAGGTTTCTCCTCTCTAAAGCTACTCTATTCCCCACTTTCCCTATCATAAATTTTGGAGTGAAGTCACTAGGTAGACTCTCAGTTAAGGAATTTAGGTTATGCACCTCCTCCTTGACAGGGAGTATCTACACAAATTTTTGGAGTTCTGCATGGAAGATTTGTCTCCTTATTTATTGATTTATTGACTTATTCATTCATTCATTCAATCATTTATTTATATTATTGTGGACTCATGGAAATGTATTTTCTGCTTTGGTTTATAACCCAATACTACATTATTTATTTTGTTGCTCAAATCATTGGCTTTTGGGAACTCTTTCATTCAGCTTCTGTGTCCATATACCATACTTCCATTGTGTGTTTTTCATATCTACCTTTTGAAGAGAGAGGGTACTTTATGTGTTCTTTCAGTTCTTAAATTCCTATTCATAGGACAATTTTAGATTTTCTGTGTTCTCCTGTGTCAGTAAACAGCAATGCACAAAGTGGCATATAAGCTGAATATTTACCTTTATTTAATGCCTACTATAAGCATTTGAATGCTGCATTATGCTATTCCTTTCATTTAGAACGCACAGTGTGTATGTTTAATAAGCAGATAAATATTTAATGCTTGAACTTGCAAGTCTTTGCCTGCTGTATTTTAAAAAAAAAAGGTGTGAATCTAATAGAAAATGAACCTTAATTACATACCTTACATAGCAAAGAAATTTGGCATTGTCTAGTACTTGGTTGAAGTCCCTCCACAATAATCTCTACAATGAATCATTTAGAAAAGAGTTTTGAACTATTCATAATTTAAGTATAAACTATTTTATTACAATATATCTGCCATTTGAGACTTTCATTCCAGACTCTCTATATTGTGACCTGTGCATTATATTTTTTCCATCAGAAATCAAGTTATTATTTTTGCACCCATTTTCAGTTTATCAGTTCTAGTTTTTAGTCTTCTGACGTGTTTTTGGTCAAGTCTCAAACTTGAGTATATTTTTTATTTGTTAAATTAAGCATAATTTAACAGTGAGACAAAATATTTCTTGTTAAAATAATCACACTGTTGAAATACAAAATATTCTGATTATACTTTTTTGATCACACAGTTGTTTCGGGCCATAGTATTTTGACCTTAACGAAGTTTGTGTATGTGAAAATTTGAAGTAAAACAGAACAGAACACATTTTCATTGTGAAGTATTTTCTGGGAATAATATCCACTAGATTAATCTAATTCTTTACGACAGTCTTCTACAGTGCATTTAAAATCTTTTCAAGGTCAAATAGTGGGTTGGGTCCAAACGTTTTGACTCTTGTCATTCATTCAACAACCGTTTAATATATTCTGTGTACCAGACACAGTTATGTTTGCATGGAACACAGCAATGAACAAATCAGGGAAAGTGCCTAACCGATAATGCTTACATTTTCTTTATATCAGCACTGTCCAATAGAGAAATAATGCAGGCCATAAATGCAAGCCACATATATAATTTTGCATCTTCTGGTAGCTCCATTTAAAAAATGTAAAAAGGAACAAGTAAAATTAATTTTAATAATATATTTTATTTAACCCAATACATCTAAAATATTATTTCAACATATAATTACATAGAGATTTATTAAAGAGAAATTTTACATCCTTTCTTTTGTATACTAAGTTTTTGAGATTGGGTGTGTATCTTACACTTATAGCATGTCTCAATTTAGACTAGTCACTGTTAAAATGCTCCATAGCCGCATATGTATTGGCCAATGGTATTGGTCAACATAGGTTTATACTTTAGACACCACAATCACAGAAAATTTTAGGGAAACATAATTTATTCTTGGAAGACTTGAATCCAGATTTCCTTTTTTTCTAAATCATAATAGAATTTGAAGCATAAATGTAAATTTTTGATATTCTAACAGAAAGTTTTAAAATGTGTAGTCATCAAATATTTTTAAGAAGAGAGTAGGAGAAAATCTCTATTATAAATGTTTATAAGAATTGGACAACAATAGCACCATTTCCAATGAATTAAGGAAATTGAGGAGAACCGAATTTACTTGGAATTGTTGACAGAGACTGTGCAGAAATGGATCTAGTTTTGAAGGTTCAAATGTGTGAATAGGCTTTCCTGGTGGTGCAGTGGTTGAGAGTCCACCTGCCGATGCAGGGGACACGGGTTCGTGCCCCGGTCCGGGAAGATCCCACATGCCGCGGAGCGGCTGCGTCCGTGAGCCATGGCCACTGAGCCTGCGCATCCGGAGCCTGTGCTCCACAACGGGAGAGGCCACAACAGTGAGAGGCCCGCGTACCAAAACAAAAAACAAAAACAAAAAACAAAACAAATGTGTGAATATTACTGATAATTGATTAGGTTGGTCTACAAACCCATAAACAGATTGGTTATCCTAATAGTTCTCCCTCCCATTCAGTTCACTGTTAGTATTCCAGCGTGTTATTTGCTATCCCTTCTCTGTTGTTTTCTGAATTGATCCTGTACCCTAGACATCGTTGATTGTGTCCTTTATTTAATTCTTAGACAAGATCAGTGTTTTAATGATTACTGAAACTTTCAAATCTTTAAATGTTTTGCACAATAACTAATGTTTTTCATGCAACTACTATTGTTGTATCGGGTGGAAGGATTAATGACAGGTAACAGTGAAAAATTCAGAGCAAGTGGGAGAGGTAAGGCAAGGACCCATAAAGTGAAAACTTGGTCAAAGTGTTCTGATCATAATTCTTATTTTCAAAGTTTAAGTTATCTTCATTGACATACTTCCTTCATTTATCCCAGGGATGCTTTTTTGTTGTTGTTCCCAAACCTCCACATATTGTTAGAGTTCACTAGTAAAAACAGACATCCCCCAAATTGCTCAGTAAATTTGTATATGTTTAATAAATCATTACAAGAATGAATGTTTGCTGATCAATAAATAGTAGTAGACAATATCTATAATTCAATTTGTTTGAAAGGAATATGGTTATATTATATGTAATGGGTATAAACAAAATTAATTGTTTTGCTAACAACATGCCCAGCAATTCTCCCACCAAAATCTGCTACCCACTCTGTGCAAAATTTCTTCTCTTCACCTTGCTGAACTATTTGATCATAGGGCCACGTTGGGGTGGGGCGGTGGTGGGGTGGAAGTTGGTGGGTAAGGTCCTTGAGCGTCTCTGTTTCTTAGTGGATATAGTCCTGCCACATTTCTTTGTGTTTTTTTCTCCCCTCCTTATACTATTAGGAAATCAGCCCAAGATTTTCTTTCTTCATCTGATTACATGTTTTTTAAATGTTGTATTTTATCTTTAGGCCATGAATTTAATATCTTAAGGGAAGAACATTCATCTCCAGAATTCATTCCCTTTTTGCTCTAAGCAAGTCAGGTTTGCCTGAATTTCATGATAGAGGATAATTGTTTTTATTTTGGTCTGACTCTACTTTAATATATAGCTAAGTTTTTCTTGCTTACTCTTAATTTTACTTCTTGATCAATCATAAGTGTTTCATTTATTAAGCGAGTATGTACTCAAAATTTAATTTGTTAGGAGTAGGGA
>NW_006780788.1:79739-90141 GCF_000442215.2 Lipotes vexillifer | reverse complement strand
AGGGAAAGAAAAGACTTAAGAAATCAAGTAGTACCAGTATAATAGTAAACTGTAAGAAAATAGTACAAAGGATAGAATATGTCATTCTCACCCTGTTCTCATGTATAGCCTTGAATTTTATGGAAATCAATCCTGGTCACTAGGGGAGCAATGAGGGGAGTTTGAGATGCCCACCAGCAAAGTTTGGCATTGATAGTATTGGTAAACCAAATGCAAATTCTGTGGCCTGAATGGTATTTTTTCAGATAGGATGAGTAAAACGTATTTTCAGGTATGACGTAGTTTACCTGTAGGAGTGCTACACAGAGATTTTAAAGCAACGAATAACTTTAAAAAAACATTTTTAATACAGTATGTTTTCTGAAACTTGTACTTTGGTTTTTGATAACTAAAATATAAGAAAAGTACCTATATGTGTTTTCTCTATACCTTGATATTCTGAGCTACATCTTAACTAACATTACATTTTCATCCATCCACCAACCATCTACCCACCTATTTGTACATTTATTCATGAAACTTTTCTTGAAGGGTTCACAGTTGCTGTAAAACCTGACTCATGGCTACAGATGCTATAAAATCTACCTAGAGTTCCTGAACTGATGCAATTCATTGTAATAAAATCTACTTGTTCAGTAAAGTTTTTCAACTAGAGTACTGAGATCTTAATGTCATACCATGAAAGAAATCTGGAAGGAGATAAGTGATGGACCTCTAGTGTAATTTCTGAAGTACTTCCTTGGTTTACTGGGGATTGGACTCTAGGCTCCCTTTTTATTCTTGATTCTTGACCACCCCCCATCTGTAATATGGAAATGTTTCTCTACTATGAAATAAAAATTATTTACTTCCTCAAGCTCTAAAACTTTCCATTCTTCCATTATGTAAGTGATTTCCAAGCGCTTAATCATAGAAGCTGTGATTTACTAAGGAGAAAGAGTAAAGATGTTCCTCCATCATGATTTTCTAAAACACCTCTAGTAGCCAATATCAGTATGGCCATATACCTGAGTAAAACCTTTCTCTATCAGTATGGCCATATACCTGAGTAAAACCTTTCTCCAATTAAAAAAATGTGGTATAAAGTTTTCAAAGACATGCATAAGTAAAATAATGATTGACTGAATATCAGTGTATTTACCTCCAGCTTAAGGCATAAAATACTACATAAGAAATTAAAGATTCCTATGAATTCTTGATATCATTCCTCTCTCTCCACTCCCAGAGGCAACCGTTATATTGAAATGTGTATCATCTATATGTAATTTTTTTACGTTTATTACTGATCCATGTTGTTCTAAACTGTACATATATATATGTGTGTATATGTATTACTTTAAACTTTATATAAATGTTATATACATTATTTTACAATTTGTATTTTTCTCTAAAGATAATTGGTGATTTCTACTGACATGAATAGGTCTAGTTAATTTGTTCTGCTGCTCTATAGTATTTCACTCTCTGAGAATACAACAGTTTATTCATCTATTTTTCTATTGATGAACATTTATATTGATACCAATTTTGTTTTTGCCATAACAATGTTTTTATGTACTTTCATGTACGTCTTTAAATAAATTATATATATATATATATATATATATATATATATATATATAATTTATTTAAATTATCTATATATAATATATATATATATATATATATATATATATATATATATATAAAATAAGAGTTTCTCTGAGATTTAAGCTAACAATGGGATGGTGCATCCTCATTTTTACTATATACTGTTAGTTGGTCTCCAAATTGGTCATGCCAATATATTCCTCCACTTGCAGGATGAGAGAGTTTCCCTGAGGCGTATATCACTGAGGACACTTTTTGGCTAAAGAAGAAGACCCCATGTGGGTAGTGCCTGTTGACATCATGCAGTCTCTTGTTCTCAGTTGACCACTTCTCTGGAAACAAGATCAATGACACTATTTCTCTCTCTTCACTATTGGGGATTTATAGCACTTCATCTACATAGAGGCAAGGACGTTTGGTGAAAGCTAACTGCTCACTGCATATTTACCTTATAGAGGGGAAACAGTAGTCTCCAGCAATACTTGCAGTTTTTACTTCTTAAGTTTTACTTACTGCAGTTGCCAGTAGCTGGGCACTTGCTCATAATCTCTAAATGGTAAATGATATCTAGAGATAAATGGTCATATTCTATTTCCTAAATGAGTATCAGCCCTCCAATGTTGAATTAAAAGAGCCAACAAACAGTAAACGATATCCCATTTCCCCAAAAAATGGATATGTATACCCTGTATAGATATGTATACCTATGTGTAAAATTGGTGCCTCTCACCTCCAACTTCTCCCTTTATTGCCCTGCTTGTGATACTTCAGCTAAACCTTTTAAACATTTCTCCTTAGTTTAACCCTGTTAAATTTGCATTGAGGCACAATGCAGGATAAAGGGGCTTCTTTTCCTTGTCCCAGTGTATCTTTTTTCTTCTTGCTATTGCAGCATTTGGCTGCAACATAAAGGCAGACACGTAAAGGACATGTAAAGGCAGACATTTAGTGGTACTCACTCCCAAAGAGCTTCAGCATTTTCCCCATGAACAACTTCCAGGGGAATTTCATGGGCACCCAGGCAGTTCCTGATGAATACTGTTGGTGTCCTAGACAGTACACTGGTAATTTCAGCAGCACCTCCCCAGGTAGCTTCTAGGTGAGTTTTTTGGGTTTTTTTCAGCACTCCATTGGGTAGTTGCATGTGTGCAAACATTATACTGCGGCATCTTAATGAACTACTCTATGAACAAGTAGGCTACAGCCATATCTGCTACAACAAGGTCTGCAACTCAGCCTTGGGGGTGGGGTCCTTCTCCCAAATTGCCTCTTCTTTGGTACTCTACCTCAGTCCTATGGGTAGGGTAGTAGTTGCTCCCTGTATTATGTTTCCCTTTATCCTCTTGATAGCTAATCCCCTGTTACTATTTAATAACCTTTTATATTGGGCATTTATTGTTCAAATTACTCTGCGGTTTCTGTCTCCTGATTTGACCCTGAATGCTATGGTATTTAAGCAAATTTACACTCCATAACATCTCACACAGTTCAGTTATCTTAAATAGAAAACACAATTAGGGCTTCCCTGGTGGCGCCGTGGTTGAGAGTCCGCCTGCCGATGCAGGGGGGATGGGGGTTCCCCTCCTGACTCCCCATTCCAACGGAGGAGTTTTTCTCCAGGAAGGTTAAGAGAGGGTCCCTGAATTGCCACGTTCATAGCCCACTGATTTATATAGACTAAACCACCAGCAAACTGTGGTACAACCATACAACAAAATACTACTACTCAGCAACCAAAAGGATAGAACTGCTGATACACATAACATGGGATAAAAAAAAAAAAAAAAAAAAAAAAGGAAAATACAATTAATAGTTAGGGCTCTACAAATATATAAGATGTTTTAAATTTATTTTTTTAATTATAGAATGACTCTATTAGTATCCCTAAGGACCAAAGGAAATCAAATTCAATTAGCATTGATTTAAAGATCCCTATTTTCTTGTCATGGCATTAAGCACTTTTATTTATATTAGTTAATACATTATACAATATAAATTCATAAATAATATACATCTGTAACTACTGAGGTATAGGGTGTTTCTTTTATTCTGTTTGCAATGTTTATTAATAATTGCAATAAAACATAAAATTACTTTAAAAAATAAAAAGTAAAGAGACTAAATGCCGCATCAGAAGGGAGTTTTTTCCAGAAACTCTACAAAAGGGGGTTTTGTTTTATTTTCGAAACCTCCAGCTGGGCAAACTACCATGATAATCAGCCATTGCTTATATCCAGGAAGAGTCAAATCCGGGAAACCTGTGAGGACATTATTTCAGTAACCCAAGCAACGAAAGCTAATGACTTGAATTAAAGAAATAGTAACAAGGGACAAAGAAAAGGGAATTCAAGAGGGATTTATTAGTTAAATTTGAAAGGCTTTGAACTTAAAAGGCTCTAGAGGGTGGTGTGAGAAAGAAACAGGTAAGAACAGTGACTTACAGGATTCTGGCTTGAGAAATAAAGAAATATGGCCAAGTATTTTAACACAACCTTTGAACAAAAACCCCATGTGAACAGAAGAAAAATGTTATTAAACCACTATTATACGTACCCAGTCAAGTTTCATGTAATTTCTAGAACCACAACACAAGTGAATTCCAAATTGTAATCCAGGGCAATTTACAGTAGTAAGGGACCTGGTCAATGATGCCAAGTCTAAATGCTGTTTGAATGCTGTAAAGTCACTCATTATCTAATGAGTTTCAATATAGTTAAGTTTGGCAAAATATCCTTTTGATTTCTGTGGTCTGAAGGGTCTTCCTGATTCCAGAGCTCCTCATAAAATTAGCTGAAGCCTTTACTGTGACTGCATTGTATTTCAGCTTTACCCTCTGCCCAATCCAGTTTCCTTCACTCTCCCCACAGGTGTTGATTCTGAAAGCACTCCCCAGTAAACATCTTTTGGCAGATCTCCATCTCAAAGTCTGCTTCCTGGGGAAACTAACCTGTACATCATTTCAAGAAGTCGTCATTTTCTGTCCTTTCAATTTGAGATACAGCAGTATTTCTCAAGCATATGTCTATGATTTTGCTACCTATGTCCTAATATCTAAAAACACTGGACTTTAGAGATCACTTGAGTATGCTGATCTTTCCTCTGAAGTTAATAATGGCCCTGTGAAATTGATATTAAGGACTGACACACTTTTCTATAGTTAATTCCTTTATAATTGTGGTATTTAACTGTTGAATCTTGTAATTGGTCTTTGGGCAATTTTGATAATACTATAATCTCATTGGTGAAGTCAAATATGGTTGAAAAACAGGAATAAATATTTCAAGATCTTCAGACATGTTTTCAGTTATGATAGTAATTATATCAACAGTCATCTTGTCTAATTTTGGTGCTATCTGTGAATTAACAAGTTTTTATAATTTAAGTCTCTCCTAATATTAAAAAAACCCTCAAAATTATTAAAAAATCTCAAAAATCTCAGTATTACTGATGGTAATACAGTAATGGAAGAAAGGCCAATTACAGGTGAGAGGCTCTTTTTAAAAACCCAGGTTTCCGACCTATATGATATCTGCTTTAGCTTTGATTCCTCTTTCCCTAAGAGGTCACCAAGGACCTCCAGCTGTGTGTTTATATTTGATGTCAGGAAAACTGCTAGGAACTGACAAGAGGAAAACTTTATCTTCCAAAGAAGAGTCATCTACATTTCACAGTGCCTGTGTGTGGATGAAGGCATGATTTAAGAAATTAATGTGTATTTTCAGTGTATGAAAATACAGTGTTATATTTTGCATCTTTGGGCTTTAGGTGCAAATGCTTGTGAAGAAAAAATAAAATAGGTGTTAAAAATGGGTTGATTGGGTAATGTGCAAGAGGCCTTCGTTTTATTAAACTTTCAGAGTGAAACACAGAACTAAGTTTAGTGGAGACGTGATATTGGCTGCTGTTAGAATCCCACTGTTCTCTACTACCACAGTGAGCAAATGGTAGATTTTGCTTTATGTGTTCTGCGAATGTCTATTATATTGACATGAACAGATGTATACTAGATGATTACAATTTGATGAGCTGAATTCAGTCAAGCTTCCAGGGCTCTCTTTAACATGTCCAGAAGGTCAAAAGATGTTAGTAAATTTGTATATGCACATTGTATGTGTGTTGGAGGGGGGAGGGACTGCTGTTTCAGACAAAGCATTTTGAAAAAGTGAATTGGAGAGATTAAGCATACAATGTAGAATCTTCAGTAAAAATAAAATTGCTTTCAGTGCAATTTGGAAACTTTTATTTTTGCTCTGAAATATTTTAATAGTTGTTCTGTATACAGAACAACTGTATAGTAGGCTCCATCCTTTCTACCAACTGCCTCAAATTGGGACAGAGAAATAAAATCCAACAAAGTACAAACTTCAAAATATATATTTTGTGAAAAGCAGACAAAAGCTTAAACACAATGAAATGAAACAAAATATGAGAGAAGTACCCGGAACATCATCCAAAGTAGTACATGTTTCAAATGTGCAGGACATGAGCTAGTGTTTGACATTGAATGGAAGCAAAATGTTTATAATTCATTGAAAAAAAAACTTGTTTTCTTTCCAAGACAGTTGAAATTGAGGAAGAGCCCTGCCTGTCCAAGATTAATTTTTACACTGAGCCATAAGGCTGACAAAAACTCCTGGTGTATATAAATTCATTTTCAGATTTAAAACAGAAATCACAATTTCATGATCGAAGCTAAGTACTTTTTTCCTAGCACAGCTTTTATATGGTTTAAAATTCTCACATTATTATTATTCGATATCTACAGTTCTTTTAATGGTTCTTGTTTTTCATTTTCTTTTTGGGGTTTTAATTATTATTAAGTTCTTAGACTATAAAACAAGTGATCATAGTGAGTAAGAGATAAAGACACTGAGTCCCACACATTTTAAATGTTTTTCTTAAGGAATGACAGCAAGTCTCCTGCAGACTAAAAATGAATGTTTACAGCCTTTATCATCATCACCTGCTGAGTTTATCCTTTTTCTATCTGCATGAAGGATGCTTAATGGCATTACCATATAATTTATGATTTTGAGAAAGTTTGTTTCTCACCCTTTCAAATATTTTGTCTCTTTTAATCTCAGCACATGGTATAGTTCATCGATTTATATTCCTTGAGAAACCTAAAACATGAAATAGAGATTGTAGAAAAAGAAAGCCAAACACAGGCAATTCATGTATCCTGGGCACTCTGGGAGGACAGTTGCCTCTATAGACACTATTTTATGTAAAGGCTCCAAAAGGACAGAGTGATTTATAGAGCACAATGGGATTATTATCTTCATCCCCAAAACCTATGATTGAAATTTTTTTTCTTCTTGGTGAATATTAAAAAGAGTTAGTGTATTAGGTGTTTGACATATATATTAATTTATTCACTCATTTATCGAGTCAACATTTGTTGAGTATCTATTGTCAGAAATGGTTCTCACCCTTGAAAGGTTCACACTCTATAGGAAAGAAAGACCATACAGAAAAATTATAAAACAAGTACAATATTAATGCATAATATCCTTTAGGAGATTAGAAAGAGGCATGTAACCTGGATCTGACTTTAAGAAAGAGAAGAAATAAAGCCAGGTGAAAAAACTGAAAAATAGTTACCTCCCCAAATGCTGTCAAGTCCAGATGCCTCCATGACTAAGTTTCAAATGTGTTGGTGACAAATTCTGGTAATAGTCAAACCATTCCTGGGCATAGAGAAAGAAAGAAAATTAATACAATGAGCTAGTAAAACCTATTAAACAGCTAAGAAAATGAATTAAAGGTCTAGAAAATAATCTCACATAAAATAAATGCAAAAGTACAAAGCAAGATACTCATCACTCAATTCCAAAAATATATTAAAATATCAATATATAATTACCATAGAGCTTTCATTCTAGAAATGCATGACAATTCAACATAAAAGTGTGTCAATAAAACCCATCATATAATAGATCAAATGATAAATGAATATAATCATTTAAATTATTATTATTAATAATAGCAGTAGTTTTTTTTTTTTTAACCTAAGAGACAGTACTACTAGTTTTTCACATTCCAGATGAGGAAATTGTAGTTTGTAAAGTTTAATTGATTTTCCCTGGAACTGTACTTAATTTTTGAGCTGTGAATAGTAATGTAATTATGTTTAAAACAGTGAGTCCTTATATTTTGATGCTTACTGAAATATTGGCATAGTTTCTGGAATTTGCTTCAAAATAAAAGGGGTGATTTGGACCTGGGTGAAGGCATAGATAAAGCAAGTGTAGCCATTGGTTGATAATCGTTGAATCCAGGTAATAGATAAACAGATGTTCTTTATACTAGTCTCTCTACTTTCAATTATGTTTGCAATTTTCTCTAATCAAAAGTTTAAAATATAAAATTGCTTGTTTTAGTAATAATTTTATAGGAACCATTTGGGAATAAGTTTAAAATTTCAACAATGGACACTAACAAGTTGAGTAAATCGAGTAAGAAATCATTGCTCGAATAGGAATGTTAAAAATTTTTTAAAAATCCCAAAATTAATATAAAAATTTAACAATTATAATCTCAGCACATCTTTTTATCTTCATTGAAATGTGTAAAGTATAACAGAAAACAAACATGCAAGAAAAATCCACACATAATAAAAGCAATAAAGAAATATATATGCTAATATTTATTATGCCTTGCTTTAAACCTGAATTAATTAAAACAGTAAAACACTTAAATCTGAGATATAGAGAGATTATTGGAATAGCAGAATCAGAAAAATGACCAAGAAATCAAGATAATTTATTCTGTGATAAAAGTGGCATTTCAAATCAGCAATGAAAGAATGGATTATTCATTAATTACTTCAGGAAAATTGGATAATCACTGAAGTAAAAATTAAATGAGATTTTTACACAGTCATTTCTTTAAAATAAACTTCAGATAAATTAGAGGCAAATATTAACAGAAAAACCATAAATATGCTAGGAAAAGATTGATAGGTATCTATGGAATCTTGTATTGAAGAATATATTTATAAATAAGAAAATAGTCAGAAAACACAAAGTTACAGTGAGTAGCTTTGGCCACATATACATGTAAAACATTTGCAAAACAAGCAAATGAAAAATTCTCAGTATAAAAAAAATAAATCAAAAGACAACTTGAAAAACAATTGAGCAAACATACAAATTATTGAAAAATTTTTAGATAATGAAAAAAATAATGGAAGTAAAAGTGCTTTTAAAAATACAAATAAAGAAGTTTTACTCCTGGAGAAATATCTAGATACTAAAAGAAACTCCTGCTACAAAACTAGTGGATCCTGAATAAAGCATACTTTTAATGTAGTACAGACTGGGTTTGCTGAAGTAAGGGAAATTTCAAACACATGATATCTCACTTCCTATACCAATAAATCCCCTAGAAAGGTAAAGCCAAAAAAAGGGACTGACTTTGAACTGAGAGAAAAGAACAAGTAGGGTGGTTCTGTAGAAAAATGCTGATAGCACCCAAAATCCTGAAACAGTTTCAGGATAACTCCACTATCATAGAGTAAGATTTTAACACATCTCTCCCAATTATTAATAGATCAAGCAGACAAAATATTCAAAAATATATGTGATATGAACAATATAACCAATCAGCATGGTTAAACAGACATACATAAATCAGCATCCAACAAATGGAAAATGCACATTCTTCCAAGCACAGGCATCACTGGGGTGAGTGCTTCATGAAGAGTTCTGGTACAAGACATTCCTAGTACTTACTGCTTTAGATATCTGTAGTTAAAAGAAGCCCCAAAGCACATGTAGGTAACTATGCATTCAATAATACATGGGGAAACTCTACAGCTCTGCTTCCAGTATCGTAGCCACTAGTCCCATATGGCTATTGAGCACTTGAAGTGAGGTTAGTCCTAGTTGAGATGTGTCTTAGGTGTAAAATACACACTAGATTTTGAAGACAAGGTGTGAAAAAATGTAAAAGATCCCAATAATTTTTATATTGCTTCCAAGTCAAAATTATAATATATATTGGGTTAAATAAATATTTTATTAAAATGAACTTCCTTTTTAGTCTTTTCTTTTTACTCTTTTCTTAATGTGGCTAATAGAAAAATTTACATTATACTTGTGGCTTGCATTATATAACTATTGGAGAGTACAGTGCTGGTCTAGAGCTTCACTCATTTTGGACCAGCTGAGCCAGCACTTTGCTAAGCTTCAAACTTGGGGAAGAAGATGAGCCTCCACATCCAATCAGTTTTTTTCTGAAAGACCTAAATAAATGGAGAGCTATATTGTTCTTACAGATATGAAAGCTCAAAATTATACAAACATCAATTGTCCTCTAATTTATCTGAAATTCAGTACAATTTCAATCAAAATTCCAACAGAGTTTTTCATGAATCTTGACAAGCTAATTCTAAAATTTATCTGGAGGAGCAAAAGAATAAGAATAGCTAAAATACTTCTGAGGAAGAAGAGTAAAGGATGTGCCTCTCTGGATATTAAGGTATATTGTAAGGCTGTAATGATAAAGTCAGTATGGAATTGGCACAGGGATTGAAAAATATTGACTGATAGAACAAAATAAAGATCTGGGAAATATACTGTGTTTTACAACTTGATACATCACAGAAGTGGATTTAAGATCATTGTGGAATGGAGGGACTATTCAATAGGGTGATTGAACAATTAATTGCCCTCACAAATTGGATCCTTAAAATGGATTCTTGGTTTCCACCATACACACAAGTCAGTTCCAGATGGGTTGAGGACTTAAAAATTCAAGGAGGATCTCTGAGACCTTAGAAGAAAATAAGCAGTAATAATTTTTGTTC
>NW_006780788.1:54233-79690 GCF_000442215.2 Lipotes vexillifer | reverse complement strand
GGGAAAGATAAATTAAAATACATGCATTAAAATATGGATAAATTCAACTGCTTGTTAATTAAAAACTTCTGTTCAACAAAAGACAGCCTAGAGACAGTGAAAAGACAAGACACAAATTGAGAAATGTTTGCAATACATGTAATTTACAAAGGATTATTAACACACAAATCAATTAAAAAAGGACAAAACTCAATAGAAAATTAGAGGAAAGACTAACAGGCATCTCACGGAAGAGGAAACATGATAAGAGAAAAAACACATGACAATATGTTTAACCTCATTAGTAATAAGGAACAGATTACCATTTTAAACCTATTGATATGATTTTATTTCCACGGATGATAATTCCCACAACAAAGAAGTCAGACAAATTTGGGTATTAGAGAGATGAATCAATCAATTTCTGGTGAAAATATGAGGAAATAAACTAGCATTATTTTGTGAGGTTGAACATTTGCATTACCTATGATCCAACAATTTCAATTCGATGTAAATATATTAGGTTCTTTCTTTTTGTCAAGTGTCAAGAGAGAGCTATGGAAATGTTTGTGTCGAGCTGAGGATGGCAGGGAGGGATGACTTGGCAGAGCACAGAAAATACTCAGTATGATATGCTAATGATGGGTGCGTGTCATTATACATTTGTCCAAATCCATAGGTTGTACAACACCAAGAGTGAATCCTAATGTAAACTATGGACCTGGGGTGATTATGATGCATCAATGTAGGTACATCAGTTGTAAAAACATACCCCTCTGGTGGGGGATATTGATAATGGGGGAAGTTATGCATGTGTGAGGGCAGGGGATGTATAGGAAATTTCTCTATTTCCCTCTCAGTTTTGCTGTGAACCTAAAACTGCTTTAAAAAATAAAATCTTGGAAAAAAATCTGTGGCAAAACTACTGAAATAGAAAATAAAAAGGAAGGAAGGAAGGAAGCAAGGAAGGAAGGAGGAGGAAGGAATGGGAGAAAATAAAGAAGAGAAAGAGGAAGAAAATAATGGAAGGATGAGGGATGAGGGGAGGGGGAGAGAGGTAGGAAAGAAGGAGATGGAAAGAAAAGTGGGGGCGGGGCAAAAAAGGAAGAAGCACAGAAAGACCTCAAATATACAGAAAAAATGGATAAGTCGAATGATTTATTCACTCACTTGCATATTTTGCATGTGGAAATGGATGAAATAAAGCTATATGCCACAATATGCATAAGTAAGCAATCCAAGAAATCTACTTATACTTTGATGCTGTGTTTACAAAGGTCAAAAAGAAGGGAAACTGACAATTGAATGTTTATAAATGAATATATAAGTTGTAAAAATGTAAAGCTAAAAAAAGAAGGATATAAAAATAACACGCATGGTGTAGTCATGTTTGTGGGGGAGTCACTGAACAGGGAAGACGACACAGGATGGATAGAATGGTACTGCAAAATTTTACTTCTTACATTGGATAGCGGGTTCATGGATATTAATTTTATGATTTTGCTTTAGTTGATTTAGGTTACATTTATTCTTTTCCATATCAAATACTACTACATTAAAAATAAGTAAATATGTAATCAAGCACACAAACTGTAAGTTGAGGACAAAGATGACGGTTGCTTTTTCTTTGGCACCTTCCCCTTACTCCTCGACCATCTTCCCTTTCCTTCTAACACAGCTCCATTCTAGAGCCATTTTATCTCCTTAAGACTTCCTCTTTGGCTCACTGAGCCATTTAGTACAGAACAATTTGTGAGGTTATTCAAATCTTTGCTCAGCGTGGTGCCTGGTACCTTATTACTGGATGTACATCAGATTAAAAACAATCAATGAATTCCTGTTCCAGACTGTGGAAATATTGCAAATGATAATTCTATGAGAATATGTCAAGCTGAACACCCACCTATTTGGTTCCAAATTGCATAAGTCATCTGGAAAGCAGATTTTGTTCTAGCTTTCAAGAAACAGCACAGTCCGACATATCTGCAAGGAAATTGGGTTTTTCATAATATATTCTTAAGAGAAAGCAGTAAAAAGAGCTTCATAAAACAGGAGAAGCAAAATGCATACGTGCCTTTCTGAAAATGCTGTAAAAGCTGATGATGATATTTCTCCTCTGGGCATTAGATCAATCTCATGCATAAACACTGAAATAGAAAGAGACTTACTAAAAAAAATAGATCATTGAATGTCTAAAAGCATTTGTGATATGGGACTAGTAGAAAAATGGAGAATATATTCTGTTTCTGCAATACAACAGAGGCATTTTTGATGGGAAATATATATTGCTTATAGTCAAGATCCTTTGGGAAATACAAACTCAGATATATAAGAATAAAAAAATTAATTAAAGAATAACAAAGGCCTCCAACCTTGCTATCATAATAATAAGAAATGACAACCCCAGATAGAGTTCTGAGGAGAAGCCTTTTGGCCCAGTGATTCTTTCTGCTTGTAGATGACTTGTTCCACCTTCAGAAATGCTCAAGTTGTGTCAAGTAAGATCCTATGTATCTCCTCAGCATTTGCATGCTATTTTGGGAATGACACCACATTTTCAGGTGTGATCACAGAGATATGGTGTTTGGTGAATTGATCAGAATTAGGACCTACGTTTCCTAAATCCTTGCTTCTGGCTATCTGCCGTTTCTGCCTCTTGTAAAGCTCATTCAGCTTTCTTGTTCTCTGTTATATCCTAATAAATGTGACTTTCCTTACATTCTTTGAGAAAAATAAGAGCAAAGATAGAAACAAGGTATAAGAGACATCAGCCATCTTTCAGTGTTGGAGATTACCATTTATGGCATACCTGATTTATAAATATTTTTAAATTAAATGTAATTTGATATTTCAGATCTCATAATCATAAGGAAGTGACAGTTTATCTTAAGTAATCACTTCTCATTGGGAGAGAGTTTAGCATATTGGTTAAAAGTGCAGACTGGAATCAAATAGCAATTATTTTTAATGAAAATATTTCTATGTTTACTCCACATTTACAACTGAAGGCGATCAGAGACAAACACATACCCATGCTAACTAGTGTCACTTTGAATTTGTGACTTCAAACTTCAAGGGGCCCTAAAATGCTGTCTGACAATCATACTATATTTTCTTGACTCATTGATTCTGGCAGTCTCTAAGGTGACTCATATCTCCTAATTTCTCCTCAAAACCTCAACCCTTATTAAGGTTGCCAGAAAATGAAAATGAAAATACAAGATTCTCAGGTACATTTGAATTATTTCTAATTGCTGTGCATACGTACTTTAAGACAAAAGAAAAAGATTGCACTGGGCATAGTTACACTAAAAAATTATTCATTGTTTATCTGAAATATACCTCTGTTTTTAAAAATTATTTTTCCCTGATGATTTGGCTCTTCTGACAGTTCCTTATTTCACAGAATTTGTTTATAAAATTCTTTGCAGTCTGTGTCCCATATACATAGCATCGACAGTGGTCACATCCAACTTATTTTGTTCTTTTGTCCACTGAAAATTTATTAATGAAAAAACACACTCGACATTGGCATTATAAGCCAATGCACAATTATGTATGGCCAAAAGTTAAGAACTGCTTTTCAAATTTTGTTTGTTGAAACACACAATGCCATCTTGCCTGGCATAGTTTGCTTTCCCATTCTTCAGGGTAATGTGGCATCCCTTGATAGATAACTTTTCAAATGTTGTGCCTTGAATAGAAGAAGCATTATCCTCAATTTCCATTTCCTTGTTCTTCAACACTACATATCATAATTCCACTTGCTTCCATGTAACATTCATATGAAAGAATCCAATTCTTCAAGGTATGATGTACATTTCAGTAGGTAGTCATGGCAAGTGCCATCATACTTATACATTTAAAGATAGAATTCCTGTCCATTCATGGTAATATTTTCCCTTTGAAAAACGGCTTTGAGGGATACTTAAAGGGATAATGCTTTTCATCGATTCTTTAATGCATTCCACAGATGTGTTTAAGCAATGAATTACTTAACACTGTTTGCTCTTTTTTCAACTTGCATAATACTAATGCTAAAGAGAATAAGAAAAAAAAGTAGAAGTCAGAAATCAGTCAATGGATTATTTAAAAAGTCAACAAAATGTTGGGGGCGTCCTCTTATTCAGAACTAACATTTTATTTCAGGGCTTCAAACCAGTCTCCAAATACAGTTGGAAATGTTTTCAACTGTATTTGTTAAAGAGAGCCAATGAAGTTGTTGAATGTGAGAGAACTAAAGAAAACTGAATTCCAACAAAATCACAAAAATCATTTAATCACTCAGTTTGACAGTGTAAATGCTGAAATTAGAGAACAATTTCATAGAATCACTTCATTGCTAATAGAAAGGACAAGAGATGCTCTTTGAGCAGCATCATGCAGAATATGGGCGGAGTAGCCAACATCTTCCATAGAACCATGCTTTCCTTCAAGTTTAAATAAGTCTTGTTTTCACTTTTACACAGACATTTACCAAAACTTGTACTTTTATCCTACCAAAAGCAGTACAATTTTCCTCATTACCTCCTGACTTAAAAAGACAGTCTCTGAAAAATTTTGGTATTGCTTCTGAAGTCTCAGCTGAAAGGAATTTTATTCCCCATAGTCTTGTAAAGAAGCCTTTTTCATGAGAATATTGCACAAGCAAACAAAGTTTTCTCTGCATTGTGATTATTTGCACCACAGCTATTTTGAAAAGTAAAGCATTTAGATCCTTGATAATCTCTGTAATAGTAAATGTAACAATTTATTATTGCTACCATTGCAGTAAATTTAATTCTGGAACTTAAAAATTGCTTGCAATTTTACAATCAGAAAATACTTTTGGTAGATGTACATTCAAAAGGCATTTGAGCTGAAAGACTGATGTTGCTATACAATGTGGGAGGCCATTACAACTTCTACTGCAATTATTTTTTCTTCACCTGAATTTCACTCAATCAAAATTTTTGTTATTTTATCACTATTTTGGTACCAGTTGTGGAAATCATACCTATCTTATATCAATATGTTGGTTTACATATGACTGTCTACCATTTTTAATATTGAATGAATACTTGCATTCTGCACAAAGAGCTCCAAAAAAAACCTTTTTCCTTATTTAGTAATTTCCACTGTTCAGAAAATTCATCACAAAATTTACACCTGTGTGTTGACATTTGGGGGTTTACATTTTAAAAAAATAGATACTAGAAACCACCACGAGAATTGAAAAGTTTGTAATTCAAGTCCAAATTCACAAGTCCAAACTCCTAAGTAATCATAAACAGGGGTTCAGCTGTTGAAAAGTTTGTGAACTTACAAGCACTATATCAAACTATCTGATGCAAAAATGTGAACTTTCAGTTTACCTGCAAACGAGTGAGCACTTGTAATGCATTGTTTCTGTGAACAAACCAGAGATAACTGTATGTAAGTTTTGGGAAGCCTGGCTTTCAGGAATTGGCAGACTTTCAGGAGAGGGAGTCTTCAGGGAATACAGAACTTCCAGCTGTGGTAGCATGGTCACTGAAGTAAGGCTGGTGTTGTCTGGTTGCCTTTCAGAACACAGAAAGTGACTGAGGCACTTGCTGATTGGCCACTGTTTAACATGAGGTTGTCACTGATTGGCTAACTTTCAAGACTGGCGTTTTATCATTGCTTGACTGACTTTCACAAGTCACAGTTACTTGAGTAAGGCTGTTGTTGATTGGCTGATTTTCAAATACTAATCTCAAGTTACCCCAAATAATGGTTACTTTTTCAAAACTTGGAACTTTCTCTAAAGAACGATCTTTTCTGAATATGAAAAATAAGTACTTTTGATTCTCAGTTCTCTCTTTTGGCCTTCTTTCAGCCAAACCTGCAGGAAAGACCATAAGGTACTGTCCAGTTTTTATTTGTGGAGGAATAACTTTCAGTTAGGTTGCCATTTAACTGATTCAGGCTGCCAATTAGTGTGATAGAAAAATAGCTCTAACTCTGGAATTTTTGTTATTTATTGAAAAAAGCTGAGTATAGGACATTTAGGGTATGTTAACAAAGTTATTTTGGGGACAGGGTAAAATGATTAGATACAGAGCACATTCTTTATATAGAGGACACCTAACAACCCTAGCCCTCATCCTTAATCATCGCTCTTTGTTATTAACTTTGTTTTCTATTTCATTAAGAAAATAAAGGAAGTTGAAAGAGAACTTCCAGAATCCCAGCCTACCACATATGCCCACTTAAATTCGTTCCCATTTACCCTGACTTTTCTTCAGCTGATAGTATAGATAAATTCTTTGTGCAGCTAATAAAGGCAAACAATTCCACTTAATAGATCTCATCATCTCTTATATCAGCAAAGACATAATTCAATTAATTCTCTTCTTTTGCTCAAATTTGTATCTATAGCCAAGTGCTCCTCCCAGGACTCCAGACCTTTATATCCAGCTGTCTACTGAACATGCCCACTTAGTTGCATAATAAGCATTGCAGTCTTTTAGTGACCACAACCAAGATCCTAACCCTAACCCTAGCCCTAACCCTAACCCTAACCCTAACCCTAATCCCTCTAGAAGCCCCAACACCTTTACCACTAAACCTACCCCTCAGTATTCCCTTTCTCTGTCAAAGATGATGTCATCATTCTAGTTGTTCAGACCAAAGTCTCTACATTCACACCGTCAGAAAATACAATTTTTCTACCTTTGAAATATTGATATATCCAGAATCTAACCACTTCTTATCACTTCCATGATAAACCCTGATCCAAGCCAAATCCAGGTTATTGCTGCAGCCTGTTTATTGGTCTAGCTGCTTCTCTCTTTGTCTTCCTTCAGTCTTTTCTTAAAACAAAAGCCAGAGTGGTTCTACTAAAACAAGGTCAGAACATGACGTGGCTGTTCTCATACCTTTTAATTACCCACCACCCCACTGAAAGAAAAAGCCAAAGGCATTACTTTGACCAGCAAGGCTGTACAGCATCTGCCTCTTGTTAATTCTCCTGTTACTTCTCCTTCTGCTCACTCAGCTCTAGCCACACTGCCCTCCTTGCTAGTGTTTGCTTGTCAAACACTAGGCACAGTCCATTTCAGAAGTGCTGTTCCTTTTGCCTAGTTTCAGGGCTCCTTTCCTCACTGAGTGCAGATCTCTATTCAGATATTACCATCTCACCTGATTATGTCGTCAGGATAAAGATTGCAACATCCCAATGCTCCATATTCCCTTTTCCTTTTTCCTTTTTCTCTATAGCACTTATCATCATCTAACTATATATTTGGTGGCTTATTGTCTGCTTCGCCCGACTAGAATGTAAACTCAATGAAGGCAGAGGTTCTTGTCTGTTTCCTTTACTTTTATATTCCTGGTCCTTAGAATTTTACTTGAGTATTTAATGAATGTTTATTATTACTGTGTTTATTTTTGTTGTTGTTGCCGTCATTGTTATGAAGTACTGTAATCTCATAACAAAATCTATTTCATGTCCTGCTAGCTATTAGATCCATTTGCCCTTTCTCCAAATGGATCACCCGACAATAGATATTTGATTTAACTTAAGGAGTACTCTTTGAATATCTATTATCTGCTTAATATTGACCTACTTCTTTGATGGGAAGATAAATAATATGAATACTATGTATTGTTCTCAAAGAGCTTAAATATTTTTTTAGGAAGCTAGACTATGCATGTAAAGAAATTTTTTAAATGCCTGAATGATAAAATAAATATTCAATCATTCTTTCAGATATACGACAGATATTTTTCTGGGCAGTTACTATCACTCACAGCCTAATCTATATGTCATGCATATAAATAAACAGGGAGGAGACTGACCCATATGAGGTCATATTCTAATCAAATGCGCTAAATCCACTGAACAGAAAAGAGTGGTCAGCACTAATGAGAGAGAGATACTAAAGATGAAGTTCAAGAAGTAGGTGGCACAGGACTTTTTGTCTGGACAATATAGACAACCTTTATAAAAACTGAAAATTCAATATCAGTTCATGACCCAGAAAATACCTCCCATCCCGTCCACTCTCTTAAATCCTGATTCAAGGTTCTGTCTACTCATGCTCTGGGTATAAGTTGTTCCTACACATAAATCTGTCTACAGTGGATCTTGTGAGAAATGATATTACTCTGAAATAAAGTTTGAGCCACATGCAAATCTACTTTGGTGATGGACTATAGATGTGGGCTAATAAGGTACTTTGATTATTTTCCCATTTTTTTGGCTCTGGAAATGTGTACAGTGAGGATTTTTCTGTACCTACAAGGCCAGATTACACAGCTTGTGTTGTTCTCTGACATAGGCTGCAAAACTGGTCTGCTTTGGTCTCTGCATGGAAATGGAGGGCTGTTAACCCTTCAGAGTTGCCCCATCTAACTGCTCCAATGCACTTAGTTTGTTTGTGCTGTTTCCTAACAACTGGTTCAATCTAATTTGTTTTTCTGTAGCATCCCTTCTGCATCAGGCTTTCTTGTGCCTCTTCCTCTTGTTAAATGGATTTATCAGTGTCTAATAGACTTTACACCATATGTCTATCAAACAAGCTTTCCCCCAGAAGGGCAGGGTCCTGGGTAATACCATGTACCTTCAGTGGAGCAATTTTTAATTTGGGGCCTGAACATTAATTTCAGAGAGCTCTCTGGTCATGTACATTATTAATATTATTTTATTTTGTAGTATAAAAAAACTTCCATGGTGAGAAACCACTTTTCTCTCCAAGGGCTTCTTATTAAAAACTGCATAGATAAGTTTTACTTACCTAAATGCAGTTTGTGACTCATCCAAACTATGTAAACTTGCTCTCGTGTGTGCAAATTATTTATTTGTTTATTGTTCCCATTACTATTTCTTTCCTTTCTTTCCCTATCTTATAATGACTGTTAGGGAGAAAGAACTTTAAATACTTTAATGAGCAATTGATAATGCACATCCTGGGTGTAGGATGTTACAGCTTTCATAGAGGGACGATCAAGAAGTGGCAACTTACTTGGCTTACGATCAGTTTATACATGCCCAATTCAAACAATATACTAATACATATAAATGGTAATATTATGAGTTACTGTTTGTATTATGTGATAGTTTTTGTATGTGTTATATAGTAGGCCTGCACTGGTAAGACTTACTCCATGAAGTATTCTCTTTGGGAGACATCTTCCCAAGAGAAGGAAGAGTAAGGTGATTTAAAGCATGTCTACATAGGCTCTCCAAGACACTCTACTCCTTATTAGCAGAGTGAAAAAGGAAATAGAAAGAAGCCAGTGTTAGTCTTAGGGAAAATCAATCTTCATGGAAGCCTGTAATGGTAACATGTTAGGCCACACTGACTGTAAGTATAATTGTTGCTATTAAGTAGATTAAAAATAGACTGGATGGAGAAATAAAAATAGCAGTCTTGTGGGGTGAATGAAATGCATTTAGACTGTAAAGGTAAGACTGGAAGGCTCCCTCTACAACAGTGTTTCTCAGTTTGAAAAGGCCATCAAATCCACGTGAAGAACTTTACCAAAACACACTTGGCCAAAGACCTACCCATGGAGGATTTCTTCTCACCCAAAGTGGCATTTCAGAGGCACATCACAAAAAAAGAGTAATCAAAAGGTTTTGCAAAAATAAAGACATATGTATCCAGTACCCAAAATAATGTTATTCTATAATTAGAAGTAGGCATTCAATGTAATGCATAATTAAGGGACACTCATTAAATAGGTAAGTAGTTAGAGGTGACTAATATAAATACTGATTACTTACTCTGTAAGTTAGGTAGCTTTCAGATATGAAGAATGAGTTCCTTTATTATCATTTTTTAAAGTACTATATTGGCATCGTGTAGAAAGTTGTTTTCTCCCCCCTCGTCTTCTACAGCATTGTTCAGTATCAGCGTCTTCAGTGCTCAGGAATTATTCCTAGGGGTTCTAACTGAAGGAGTTCTTGCCATCTTTCAGAAAGCCATTTGAATTGCCAGTTCTTACTTCAAAAATTTCACTGACAACTCAAGTTCATAGATGTCTGTCATTATGATTTTATAAAATAAATATTGCTTCTACACATACCTGGTTGCAGGTATTTGGAAAGCTGGGATCGTATCTAACACACAGAGATATGTATTTTGTTCTGCCTATGCACTTTTCCCCATACCTGGCAGCTAAATTTGCACATAGAACATACTCAAATGCCTTTCAAATGAATGAATAAATGAGTGAGTGAATTAAAAAGCTTCTATGATGTTTGTAGAAGTCTGGCCAAGAACGAGTTTGATGCTGAATTTTTTAAAAGTTTGAGATTTCTTAAATAGAGTTGGAAAGCCTTATCTTATATACACATTGAGTGTTGTCTTGCCTGTGTGACAAGCACTTGGCTACTAACATGTCTTACCTCTATACCATCCACTGGCCTCTACTATCCCTCACCTCTACTGTCTCACATCATCCTCTTCTGCTTTTGGGGGGAATTTAGTTCCTTTGTGTACAGGGACACAACTTCTTATTCTTTTATGAAAGAAAGAAGGAAGGAAGCAAGGAAGGGAGGGAGGGAGGAAGGAAGGAAGTGAGGAAGGAAGGGAGGGAGGAAGGGAGGAAGGGAGGGGGGAAGGGTGGGAGGAATGGAGGGAGGGAGGGAAGGAAAGAAAGAAAAAGAAAAGCCGATTGCCTCCCCACCCCACCCCCACATTTGGCTACATTGTGCCCTGCCCTCTCTCCTATGTTTCTTTTGCTTTGATATGACAACTGGCAGGCTTTCTGTTATATGATAAAATGCAAATTTGGAGCAACTAGAATATTGCTACCATTTGGGAAAAGTAAATGCAAAACTTTCTGAAATGTATCAATATTTTGGCTTATAAATAGAGTTTTCTTAACTTAAAAAGTCCCAGATTTCTCCTCATAAAAGATTCAGACTACCAAAATTTCAGATCTCAAAATGTAATCTAGAAGTATCCTAGTCTGTCTGGTCTGTTGCAATTCACTTAATCCACTTGACTTCATTCTGATTTGTGCAGATCAGGCCAATTAACCATATTTCATTCTTGGAATTTCTGTCTGATTAAATCTGTTTTAGTCTGGCTGTAGGCAACCCAAAATAATATGCCTAGCTCTCTGCCTCAGGAACTTTACCAACATTTACACCCTAGATTCAATTACTAGAGTTTAGCTGGAGCTACAGCACAAAATTGAAGATCAACCAGCTTCTCACGGAGCACTGATGTTATCCGAGGTCTGCCATCCTTGTCAATAGTGGAATAGTGAATAGTCCTTTTCAAAGGATGTATATTGAACCTCAGGTCTGATATGTGAACTCCATCCTTTTTAAATGTATTTCAGTCTGGCTAACTTGTGGTAAGAGAGTGATTTAATTCAGTTTTCATTGAACAGATTCTGCTTTCTCATTTAAAAAAATACTCTATCATCAATTTAAAATATAACAGTTTTATACATATTAAGCGATGGTTACTAGGGTTTTCCTGTGGCATTTAAAATATTTAAGTATGTGATATAATTCCCTGAACTATTTTATAGGGTTTAAGTCAATTCATACTTTTGAAAATGAGGAAAAAAGAAAGAAGAAGAAAAACTTCCTTCCAATGGGCAGAGCTGATTTCCTTTTTTTGATAAATGGAAATTCATTATCAGTGCAGCAAACATAACATGAATCTAGTTTATATCAATCTAGTGTTAATTAATCAAGCTAAACTTTGTAAACTGTAATTAAAATAGGAAAAATGCTGAAAGACTCCTCAATTGCATTTCACATGGACAAGCTAAATATCATTGTGGAAAAAAATGGCAATTTCCTGTGAATGTTAATCATTTGGTCCATGTGCTTCATTCTTCAAGTAATTGAATATAATGATTACAATAGATTTGAGACTGTACTACATTAAGGAAAGGAAAGCTCATGTTTAAAATTAGGTATGTTGTTGAGACAAAGAGGGAAGAGATATGGGAACATATATATATGTATAACTGACTCACTCTGTTATAAAATTAGGTATGTTGATCAAATACTCTCTGTAACATAAACTAATAAGCAATAGTACACTGAAAGTAATGAAACCATTTGAACAAAGTCAAGATGATTTTGCTCCATATAACATGCAAAATCAAACAACAGGGCTGCTTCCCAATGAGCTTTCTTTTCTCCTTCTCAGGATCTACAGATTTATCCTAAACTTGACTTAGGATGCATTATCAGACGGAGATCCTTAGACAAAGACTTGTGGAAGTCATTTATATACTAAGAAGTGCTTCCAGGGGAGACCAGGGATAGGAAGACTGGGCCAGGGAAAGGGAGAAGCTAAGCAATTGTAGATCCTAGGCAGATGTCCCACAGTCGGCTCAGTTCCATCTGTCTGGACCAAGTGGCTCCAGTAGCTGAAGAGCAGTCCATCAATAAAAATCATAGAGACTGGCTGTTAAAAGCCCATGGGTGGGGCTGGGGTGTTAGGTACAGAAATGGCAGCAGTGGGCATTGTCTTCTATAGTGTTTCTTGTATGACTTGCATGATTTTTGGTGCTTCTTATCACATGTACAAAGCTATAAGATTCTTGAGGTCAGGGTTCATGTTTAATCTGCCTTTGCATCTTCTTAAGTAACTTGCAAAAGTAACATTGCAAAAAATGTGAAAAATAATTCTACTTTACCCTGCTCACAATCTTTTCTGGAATCCTACCTGCATTTAGGTGCAGGTATTTTGAGTAAAATATTACTTTTTGGTTTTTACTTGTATTTTAATTTCACCTGTTACTGTACTGCCTTGGAATAAATCTTAAATATTTGTATACATTTGATCTTGTCTGATTTATGAAAGTTAGAGGATTCTGTATTCCAATGTAGAATTTTATTTCTGTGAAGAACTGTATTATGAAAGTTACTCAACTTCCAGCAGCATATTCATGCAGAAATCTAAGAAGCACAGAACAGCAAAGGGCACTCCAATGACTAATAACTTTAACACTGTTCTTGAATCCCACTCTTGGGCACAATGCTAGATTTTTTTGGAAAGGGCTGGTTGACTCTGGAAACTGCAGAACAACCAGAAGTAAAACGATGCCACCTGTTGGTTGTGCACTTAATTCCAGTAACAGCGTGGATAACTGGAGAGTATTTTCATTATTACTTCAACTAAACTGTAAGTTATCTAAGAACAAATGCTCTACTCTTATGTCTTTAGAATTTTCCCAGTAACTAATACGATATTCTGTTCAATGGGTGGGCACCATGCATTTTATCTGGATAAGACTGTGATTATAATGCTAAGTCATTGAGAAATTTCTGTGGCCACTTTGCCCTGTGTGTTCTTTGTTGGTATGAACAGATGCATAAAAGAAGTTCACAGTAAACTGAATAATCTTCTTTTCTACTTTGCCACATGATTCTCTGAGCCTTGACAGATATAAGGTTACATGTAAAATATAGGAAAGCTGGGGATTTCTACTCACCTGTGTAAAAGTTTGGAAGCATTTCTCCAAACATCTAAAATTTTGATTTATTACATACACACACACTTACACACTGTATGTAACATGTGTATAAACCTATCACACAAATTATAGAGACAAAAGTTGCAATTTAGGGAAGCTACTTCCATGCTTCTTTCCAATGAGGCTTCTTCTGCCTCATTCCCAAAGTAATCATTGCCTTGTATCGTCTACTTATCACTCACGTGCTTTTTAAATATTGAGTTTACCTAACTGTATTGATTTAGCTGTAAGCAACACATAGTTAAGCTTTCATTGATTTTGAGTTTTATAAATATGGTATCACACTGAAGTTAGTCTTCTAAGATTACTTTTATTTATGCATTTAATTATGTGTTCATTTCTTTATTATATTCAAGAATGCATCTAAATTTCAAGCATACTTTGCCATGTAGAGGTGTTTCTTTTACTTTCATTGCTATGTACTATGCTAATAAGTTATTGATTGTTTCTATTTTTTTTCTATTTTGGTATTAATGAACATTGTTGAACATGTTTCCTGGTACACATATGAAAGCCATTCCCTAAGTTATATAACTTAACATTAAATATATAATATATGCTTATTATTTATATAATAAATATATTTTAATATATAGCTGAACATTAAATATAATTAGGCTAAAACATTAAATATATATTAACATCAAATATAACCATTTCATATTTTTATTCATCATTCAGTTTGCTCTCATGTTTGAAAGCTGTTCGTATACTTTAGTTTCTTTAGGTAACTCTTCTTTTCTTATTGATTTTGAGTGTTTTTTAAAATATCTTCTTGATTCTAATCTTTTGTCAGTTGTATTTTCAGAGTATTTGGCACTCCCTTAACTGTTTTAATTGCTAAAGAGTAATTCTCAATTTTAAGGTAGCAAAATTATTAAACTTTTTCCACATTAAGCATTTAAAAAATCTTATATAAGAGATATTTTTTTATTTCACTAAGCATAATACCCCCCTGGGCCATCCATGTTGTCACAGTGACAAGCTTTATTCTTTTTTATGGTTAAGTAATATTCCAATGTATATATATGTGTGTGTGTGTGTGTGTGTGTGTGTATACACTTCTTCTTTATCCATTCATCTGTTGATGGACACTTAGGTTCCTTCCACATTTTGATTATTGTACATAATGCTGCTATATACATGAGGCTGCATCTATCTTTTCAAATTACTGTTTTCATTTTCTTCAGATATATACCCAAGAGTGGAATTGCTAGATCATATGGCAGTTCTATTTTTAATTTTTTGAGGAACCTCTATAGTCTTTTCCATAGTGGCTGCACCAATTTACCTCCCCACCAACAGTGCACTATGGTTCCCTTTTCTCCACATCCTCACCAACACTTATTATTTCTTGTCTTTTTGTTGATAACCATTCTGACAGGTGTGAGGTGATATCTCACCGTGGACAGAGAAAGACAAATACTGTATGTTTTCACTTATGTGTGGAATATAAAAAACAAAACAAACAAACATAACAAAACAGACTCACAGATATGGAGAACTAACTAGTGAAGAGCATTGGGGGAAATGGTGAAGGGGATTAAGAGGTACAAACCACCAATTATAAAATAGGTAATCACAGGGATGTAATGTACAGCACAGGGAATATAGTCAATAATTTCATAATAACATTTTATGGTGTGTAACATAAAAATATTGAAGCACTATGTTGTACACTTGAAATTATTATTACATTGTAAGTCAACTATACTTCCATAAAATATTTTTAAAGAAATATTTTTTATTCCAGAAGTCATTAGAATATTTTTTTATAATTTTTAATACTATGCCTCTCACAGGTATTTAATCCATCCAAAATCACATTTATAAGATGTTGGAAGTTTGGAAATAATATTTTATTAAATGGATAACTAATTTTTTCTAAGACCATTTAGTTCTTTATTTCCTCAATCATCTTCAATACCATATTAATTGTATATACATTTTTATGCACATTGGGGACTCTTTCTGGGTTTTCTTTTCTGTTAAATCTATTAATATATTTCCATCTGAATGTCATATCTTCTTTTCTACAACTTTAAGATAAATCCTTATATATGTAGAGCAAATCTCCCTCTCTTCTTTCTCAGACATGGCCATTTGCAGATTAGCACACCTCCAAATAAATTATAAAATCATTTCTACGTGTACCTCAAAATCCTGTTGCAATTTCTAATGGTGAAATTAGAATTCAATTAGGAGAAACTGAATACTTCTACGATATTGAATCTTCTTATTTATAAGCATGGTATAACTTTCCATTTTTGTTGCTGTTTATAATGATACCATTTTTTTTTTAAAGAAGGTTGTATTTTCCGAAAATGACCACTTGATTTCCTACAGTGTTATACTCTTCCTTTGACACTCCCTTCATTGTGATTGGCATTTATGTGCCTTGTCTTTGAAACAGAGAGGACTGCCTTAAGCCATGAAGTTTGGCTAAATGACACTAAATAACATCTGACGTTTTTATAAAAAAGCAATTCTTCTCTGTCTTGTGTTCTTTGGATACTTACCCTTGAAGCCCAGCCACCATTTCATGAGGAAGTCCAGGCAGCCCACAGAAAGGGCCACATGTAGAGGAAATTAGAATGTCAGTACATAGCCTAGGGTGAGCATTGAGCACCAAAATGGTCATCTTGAAAGTGGATCCTCCATATCTCAATTAAGCTGATTCAACAGATGCCAGATGGAGAAAAGACAAGCTCTCCCCAGAAAACTCTGCCAAAATTATAGACTTACAAAAAAAATATATTGTTTTAAGCCACTCAATTTTAGGGCGGTTTGTTATGTAGCCTAAATATCTGATTTGTTTACATGTTCTAACTGTGGTTGATAGTGTACAGAAATGCAAATAACTTTCATGGATTAATTGTATATCTGTCCAGTTTTCCAAACTTCCTTCTTCTAATACTTTGTTTTTATAGATTTGCGGGGAGGTTCTACATAGACAATTCTTTCTTCTTCAAATAAGAAGTTATTTTTGTTCCTTCCAATAAAACACAATGTAGATGAAAAGTAGTGAAAAACTCATCTTTATCTTCCTTATTCTGGATTTAGAGAGGAAGCTTCTAAAATTTTACTTTTAAAATTAGTAATAGGAAGGTTACACCAGCAAGGTGGTGGGATAGTAAACCCCAGACCCTCCGTCTTCCCATGGAGACACCAGCTCAACAGCCATACATGAACCAGTTCACTTAGTGATAAATCCGGAAATGAGTAGAGAGGCTCCTGCACTCAAGGCAAGTGTGAAACCAGCCACATTGAAACTGGTAGGAAATGTCATGCCACCCACTTGCTATAGTTCCTCTTCTAGGCTCAGCATGGTGCAATGGGGAGAAAACTCCCAACTCCTGTTTCTCCCTGAGAAGGAAAAGAAAATATTGAAACACAAGTCCAATGTTCAAACGTTTAAGGGGTCTGCCTGAGGGACTTGTTTCGGTTTTTCTTGAATCTAAGTGCTAACCAGAAATGGCGTTAGGTTGGGGGTAACTGACTACAAAGGCAACAATTTGAACTAACACACACTTACTCTCCATAGTTCCTCTCCCCAGCTCAGTACAGAGTGAGTGGGAGAAAACTCCCAAAAAAGAAAAGTGGAGCACCTGACCAACATTCTAGCTTTTCAGGGGGGGTACCTGAGGAACTGGTTTCTGTCTTGCCTGACTTTGTGCACTGATAGTACCCAAGATACCCTAGAAGTCTGGATGTTGTTGAGAAGGAAAGAGAGCTGGGTGGCCTGTAGCAGCTTCAGAGGACCTGCAGAACTTCATGTAGACACAAGAGGGAGCAGGAGATTATGAGCTCCTGAAAAAGGAAACCTACAAATCCCTCTACATGGGCATTTACAGGCACTAGTCCAGAGAAGATGCATCAACAGGAAAGATTTAGGAGGCTGGCAGAATCTCTAACTGTGCTGATTAGTCAAGGTCTTTCTCTGTACAAAGCGAGTCCATAAAAACTGGTAGAGGTGGCTATTCTTTCAAATGTGCAGATACCAAAACAAAGTGACAAAGCACATGAAGAGACAAGGAAACATGGCCTAATTAAAAGAATAAAATAAATATTTAGAAACTGACCTTGAAGAAATGAAAGTATATAAATTATCTGATAATTCAAAGAATTCAAAATAACAATCATAAAGATACTCAACAAGCTCAGGAAAATGATGCATGAACAAAATTGGAATATCAACAAAGAGGAAAAAATATAAAAAAGAACCAAGCATTCTTGAACTATGTATAATTTGCAAGTTTCGTACTTGAGTACTTGAGTAAATACTCAATTTGGTAGTCTACCACACAATTCAATGTTGTAATACAAGATTTTCTCAAAGATGTAATAATTCACTCTAAACTCTAACCCTTTAAAATTAAACCCTCTAAACCCTCTAAACCCTTTTAAAATTAAATGATAATATGTCCTATGATTGTTTAAGAGTCTTTTTTTTATTATTTGTCCACTTGAAATTAATTAGCTCCCTTTTATAAATGACTTTTCTAGGAGCATGTTTGTGCTAAAATATATTTGGAGTAGTATATTCTATTGTAAGATAGCTTCTCATAAGTACAGTCACACAAAGAGTACCAATAGATCAAGGATTTGATATATATTTGCCAAATTGTTTTTCTAAAAGCCTTATATCAATGTAGATTCCTGTCAGTAGTATTGAGACTGTTTATCTCATAATACTCTGAAGAAGTTTGTGTGTTTAGCTTTATTTACTGCTTCGCTTTATGCATCTGATACACCATTGATAGCAGTTAAGAACCTATGATACAGGAGGCTTTATAGAGACACATGCATATATAAAGGCAATACATTAGGATAATATATTAGGTTGTGGTTGAAATTTAAGTACGTGACTTGGGAACCGAGTAAAAGCCCAGGAGATGTAAATCAGCATTAGTGAATTTTTCTGGAGAGAAGTTGCATCAAAATCTAGGTAGAACATCTCCCTGAAGTAGACTCCAGGTTTGTGGCTGAGAAATAAGAACAGGGGAAATGATAGAGACTGAGCAATTTGAAAGCAAAGAAATTGTAGAAATTCCCACAGTGAAACAATCAGCCTATGTAATGGCATTTAGACGATCTTATTTACAAAGCAGAAATAGAGACACAGACATAGAGAACCAAACCTGTGGATACCAAAGGGGGAGTGGGGGTGGGATGAATTGGGAGATTGGGATTCACATATATACACTATTGATACTATGAATAAAATAGATAACTAATGAGAACCTAGAGTTGTTTAGAAACTCCAAGAAGCCAAATAAAATTTCAAACAGATTTTGATTTCTGATAGTTGTATGTATTAAGTACTTAGAACATAGAACACATTTTCTACTATAAGTAGTACTATTAGTCATGGTTAATAAACCAGAGTAGTCCACAAAAAACATTTAATTTCCAAAAGAAGAAAACTATTATACTGGATATTTTAACAGTCTTGTTAATATAATCAAGTTAATTTCTTTCTTTTTTCTTCTTACCCCTATCTCATAAGAGATTGTGCAGATAATCTTTGATCAAAGGAAAAGATTTTCTCTTGAGAGCTGCTCTTCTCTTTTTAGAAGATTTGTTGATCAACAGAAACAGACTCACAGACAGAAAACAATCTTATGGTTACCAAAGGAGAAAGGGAGGGGTGGGAGGGGTAAATTAGGAGTATGGGATTAAAAGACACAAACTATTATACATAAAATAGATAAACAACAAGGATTTACTTTCTAACACTGGGAGCAATATTTAATACCTTATAATAACCTATAATGGAAAATAACCTGAAAAAATAATATATAACTGAATCACTTTGCTATACACCTAAAACTATTGCATAACATGATATTGTAAATCAACTACACTTCAATTAAAACATAAAAGTAAATTTTAAAACTTATGGCCACTTTTGTGGCTTTGAACAGATCTATTCATCTGTTACCAGAGAGATGGGCAGAAAAAAAATCTACTTGGACTTAAGGTGTTATGTTCATATTTTTGCAAATGTGTTTTATGAGTTGGTTCTAAATCCTGAGGATTGGCAGGCTTGGCCTGGACCACAGTGAATGCCAACATACCTAGTAATAATGTCTGTTTGATGGATGGAAAGGAAGATCACTGAATAGAAACAGTGACGAAAGCATCACAAGTTGGCTTACAGATCAACATAGCTGAGAAATAAACAGAAGCCTTCATTTGCCTTCATCACTGTGGCTAAATTGCAGTTATTCGTAATCCAATAACTTTTAGTTATTTTCTCCAGATTACAAACAGGGTGTGTGTATTTGTAAGGAAAGCTGTGTCTAAACTGGAGTGAGATATTTGAATGAAGATTTGTCACTATAGATATTTTATGACTATAAGGAGAATTGGGGGAACAATTAAGTGTAGTAATAGTAGTATTTTTGCAACTTTTTTCTGTTATTACTAAAGTACCACTAGAACATTTTGGATCATATTTTATTGTTAAGCATGCTGATTTATTTTCTGATTATTAACATCTTACTGAAAAAGTCAGGGACAGAATGACCTCATAAAACATTCCTGTGGTATATTTTTCAGTGAATAATGATATAAATTGTTCCACAATTGACACAAATATATTTTCACAATAGTCTAACAAATCTTACAGCTTCTGTTAGTTGGCGTTTGAATGATCACAACCATTAAATACAGAAATTGAATTATTCCCCAAAGATCTCTAACTAAAAACATTTTCTATGATTCTATATGGAGCAACAAAGGTGAACTGGGAGCACCGTTAGAATGAGAATTGTAAGGAACTAAAAGTCCTAGGTCAGCCTACTCTGTACCCTGGTTTTCTGAATTCCACTTTATTATTCAGCAAGAGTGAATCTGGCATTTTTTGATCTGACATAAATGCCTGAGGCACGAATCTTTGAGCAAATGAGGGTCATTTAACTGTTCTTGGTATGTGTTCATTTAGGGAAGTTATAATTTGACATTTTGCTTAGATGGCTTACGTGTGTATCTTCCTCCGTCAACCACTAAATACAAAAGCCTTTGGGTTGGTTTTAAGGCAAGAGGCACTAGCTTAAGAACAGGTAGTGAACTGGAAGGAACATAGAGTTTCAAGTTAGGTTGGAAAACACTTACTAGCTGTGTGACTTTGGGTAGTTATTTAAACAATTTGAAACTCAATGTTCTATCCACTTGTGAAGGTTAAGGAGGCAAAATACATACAATTCCTGTGGTATCATCAATTTGGTACCTCTTTTCTTTCTGTCCTGGCCTACACTTTATGTCATACAGTGTGCACTTCAGTCCTTTAGAAAATTTTGCTTGCTGATGATTTTATTCTTCAGTGTTCCCTGAAAATCTAACCATAATTCCTCAAGTTCTAATTAGTCAAATTGTCACGTCTTTTATCCTCTTCCTAAAATAGGCAAAATTTAATAATTTTATATACTTGTGCTTCTTTGGTATGTTCTTGCTTTTATGGAAATAAGAGGCAATTGCCCTGGAAGGTGATTCTTGTTGGAGGGTTTCTGCATCGAGGGGGAGAGTCAAGGCATTTTGTTGTTGTTAGTTTCTATTTAGCATCCTCAAATGAATAACTATTTGAAGCCCACACTGTCATCTGCAGATTGTTGGTAGGTAGAAGCCACATTGTGCTCCCTTTCTTCCTTCCCAAGAGAAGTATCTTAAATATGGTTCTGGAAAGATAGAGTGCCTTATTTAATTGAAAACAAGTGTGTATTGAGCACCTATAATGTGTTAGTAGTCACTGTGCTGAACTTGAAGTACACAAAAGTATAGATTCTTTATTCTCCGAGGTGGATTTCATTATTAGACCTGCTATATAGCAGTTACGATGCAATGTAATGAAATGGCTGCAATCTGGCCATGTGTTGAAGTCTGCTTAAGCAAGGGTTCACATAAAGGGTAAAATTTAAGCTCATAATGAAGTTAGAGTTTGCCTCGCAAAGGCTAGGTCGGGGTAGGTGAAATAATTGTATGTTAGTCAGAGGAGAGAAATGATACATATGAAAGTAAGGAGCTAGAAATGAGCCTGACATTTCCCCGGAATGACAATTAGTTCAGCCTCAGCAGAGCCTAGGATGTGTGTGGGAGAAGGGTAGAAGATTGGATTCGACAGTTAGGCAGCAGCTGCCTCATGATGGGGAGTCTATGAAACTTTCATAGCAGAAAATTTACTTCATCAGATTTGATTTTAGAAATAGCACTCTGGAGGCAGTGCATGTGGAGGATGAATTCTAAGGAGTCAAATCTGAAGTTAGAGCGTCCATTTTCTGAGCTATTGCAATAGTCTCCAAGCAAAAGATAACAAAGGATGGTAGAAGGTATAAAGAGAAGGGCCCTCATGTGGGTGGTGCTTGTCCATAGTCATTAAGATCATGTACTTGAGAAGCACATTTCTTCAGTAACACCCTTAACCTTCTTAAGTTTCTGTTTCCTCATGTGTAAAGTGAAGATTATGCTACTTATCCTACAGAGTTGTGGGGAAAAAAATGAACAAGATAGTGTATGTAAAGAACTTGATATAGTAACTAGAAAAAAATGCATTTTCAATAATTGGTATTCAAGTTGTAGTATAGAATGTATTGCATTGTGCTTGAATAGAGGATGAGGAAGAAGAAATTGCCAAGATGTCTACCACTTACTTATAGAAAAGCAGAATTTGAGGGGGGATAGCTTCAATTTGGGGCATGTTTAGTCGGAATTGCTGGTGGGACAGTCAGGTGGAGATGTCCCATAGACATCTGGATTTGTGGGTGTGTGGAACGCATAAAACTGATCTGAGGGTTCTTTCTTGAGGAATATTTATTCCTTCATTCCTCATCTCTCATAGAGAGAAATGGGCTTCCATTTTTATGAGGGAAGAGTCTTAGAAGGGTTCATCCAGACCTCTCTTTACTCATTCCTCCAAGTCAATGGAATAGAGGAATGGGAACCCAGTATAGCTCAGGCCATCCTTTCTCCTATCATTCTCTTCTTATTCTTTATTCTCTCTCTCTCTCCCTGTCTCTCTGTTTGTCTCTCTTTCCTCTCTTCCTACTCTCTTTCTGACTTTGGTCCATGTGTACTAGACTCATCACTGCTGCTTCTTTTTTTTTTTAGGTTGTTCACTAGGGCAGATCTTCTGCACATTGGTGATGCCTGGGATCTCTGGCTGTTCCACCTGGAAATGGGTGAGTCCATTCAATTTAAGGTGAGAAAAAGTAGACAGCTCAATCTGAACTCAGGGCCAAGGTGCTTCAGTATTCCAAATTTACCAGCAACACCACTGAAAGTTTGTTCCTTAATGAACTCCTGGAGGGATTTCATTTTTTCTTCCTCCTGCATCTCAAGGGGAAAATTTGTGATTTAACACACAGCTAGAAGCTGTGTGAATGAAATTGCTCACAGGGGATTTTAGGAACTGAGGAGAGAAGAGGAAGAAATAAGAATATTCATCTTTGGGAGGTCGGCAGAGCCTCAAAAGTGAGGAGGAGTGCCAGGGAAATATGGCAGCCAGGAACGAGAACCAGTCCTCTGGCATCACAACTAGTTTATTCCAAATACTGGTTAAAAACAAAACAAAGATAGAAAACCAAAAATAATGGCATGCCACGACAAAGAAGAGTCTACTTTTACAATACATAATTCCTCATTTTCCCAACATACATTCAAAGATAAAGTTCCAGACAGAGAGGGGGTCAAATATTGTAAGAGATTAGTAGCACTGGGTTTGGAGTGGAGAAAAAGGGCTATCAGAGCATCAAATCCCTTCAAGAACAGGCCTACCACAGCTAGCACTGTAGACCCTGTTTGCCTGGTTCAAAGGTGTGGGCATCCAGATACCCACAAGGACGGTATTATGTTTGCCATAATGTCAGGTACTAAGTTGGCACTCACTGTTTCACTGGATAAATATGACAAAAACAGATAATCATGGAAATATAAATTATATAAAATATAAGTTATATAGGACAGACTTTGAGAAAAAAAACAGCAAGAAAATAGCAGTGACAGTGACAAAAATGGGTTGATTTTAGAGCTGGTATAAAGGAATAGGTTATGAAATGCTGTCAAATTACTTTTAAATTATATATAAATAAAATTTCTCAACACACTGTTTGGTTACAGCCAGATTGCTGGAGACACTGAACCAGACAGCCAGATATGCCTAGACACAAGTTGATGTGGAAGCATCTCTTTGAATGACAAATCTCATCCACTTTTTAGGGAATAAATAAATTTTCAGGTGCTTTATTGAGAGACAAACTAGGAAGAATAGTGGAAAACAAAGCTACCAGTTTAATAGTGATATCTCTGAGAAGTAGAAAGAAGACAGTACTCCCATATATGGATTTCTTCTTTCCATATAGAGTCATCATTTATCAATGCCTAGGCCACATCTTTGTGTGTGTGTGTGTTTGTGTGTGTGCCTCCCGGGACATTCAGAAGAGTTCTATATGTTTAACTTGCTTTCTCCTCGTGTATATGGAAGGCATAAAACTCACTGAATATTAGAAATACAATAGTCACTCAAAATCAACTATTATTGAAAAGAGTATTATCATTTTACAACCTATTCAAGCCACTAAACTAAGTAAATTACATAATCATTCAAATTGATTTAAACCAATCCTTTGAACGAGAAGATATTTCCCACAGTGCAACTGTGGAAACTGAGATCCAATAGTTAACTAACTTGCTGAAGGTTTTACAGGTTATAAAAAGCAGAGCAACTGCTTCATCTGACTTCAGAGCCATGCTCTTAAACTTTCCTACTTTATATCTCTTGCAAATTCTTACTTAGTTAACAATATTAACAATGTGACAAAGTGAAAAATAGTAGATAATTTAACCACACAAAAATAGAAGGGTGTGGATTAAGACAGGTGGGTAACCAGAAAAAGAGCTCCTGCCTGCAGCTTTAATGGCCTCAGAGTTGCAGGGATTTCCTCCCCACAAAATCTCAAGCACACACTCACACTTAAACCTAGCTGATACAGACCAAACAGATTAAGAAACCTCACAGGAGATCTATAGGAGGCAGCAAGGAAGAAACAATAAAGATAAGTGCAATGAATGAATTTATATCAACTGAAGAAGAGGCAGGATTCCGTGGGTTGGTCCACCTCGTGTTTAAAAACCTGCATTTAGGATTATTACCATCAGAGAATAAGATCATAGCTCACTAAGAGTTTTCACTCACTGAGATAGACTGTTAGAATTTTGGAGTTAGGATGCAGGATCTAGGTGAAGGATGTTGGAAAGCATGTGCTTGTTAAGGATATGAGGGACTGCTATAAATAGTGAATGTCCAGCCTCTTCGTGTTGATAGCTGGGTGCCACAAATGGCAAAACCAAATGAAGTAGCTGAGGCTACTGTGTTCCCAAAGGGATCAGAAGCTAAAAAAGAACCTCTTGGCAAAAGAGACATTATTTGTTCTTCGGGGATTTGTTAAGCATGATGGAGTCAGTCAGCAATTTCTCAGGCTTTTCATTTGAGGGGGAGGTAATGAATTTTAATTAGTGAGGAAGACCGCTTTCCACTAAGAAGAAAGCAAAGAAAACAGGAACATCAGCGCTCATGGAGGATATGTTAAAACACAGAATACTCCTTATTAATGCTGAATTAATGGGCAAATCTTCGGCCTCTGCTCTTCTGAAACAGAAAAACAAAAGCTGAAGAAAATGGCTACAGATTGTGAGAAAAGGAAGGATGGTGCTGCTAAGGTTGATAAACAGGTTATTCTATATCACAAGGTTTTTAAGACACTGATCATCACTCAGTAGTAGTTGATGGCAGCACATTTTCAACATTTGCCCTACCCTACCGGACATTTCAACAGTCGTCTTTGTACTAGAGAATTAATAGGATGAGCCTGTATGAGAGGAGTTTCTTCCCCCCAAACTTCCAAATATTTTAATTAGGCCCACATGTCCTTGCATTGGCCATCTGGGAAGATTTGGAAAGAGTAGAAGACAGAAAGTAAGATATGGCTTGATTCATTGTGAGCTACGTTTTTTCATTTCCTGCT
>NW_006780788.1:50348-54178 GCF_000442215.2 Lipotes vexillifer | reverse complement strand
CTGCGTTTTTTCATTTCCTGCTGATTTAGACTCTGTGTACAAGTGTCCAAGCACATGTGTATATGAAAATATAGGGGAGGAGTATTCATTATGGTATTGTTGGTTCCAAACTGGTTTTGATTTGGCTTTTGTAGGATCTTTCAAGGATAATCAGATACCCTCTTTCATCGTTGTTCAGATATGTTGATGATGGTCCTTGTGATAGTTCTTCTTAAGAATCCTAGACCCTCCAAGCAAATGCTGCCTTTCTAATGGGGCTTTCATCCAGTGAGCAGATGGTGCCCATAAATTCTTTGAAGTCTGCTGGCCCAAAGTTACAACCAAGTATATGCAACTTTGCTTCAGCACAGTGATATAAATTCACATACAAATGCAGTGTTTAAATTATGAGTGTAATTGGTTTACAGAGATAGATACAGTTTGAGCAGATCAGAAGGTTTCTTGTGCATTTGTGGCCTCCACTATGAAAATCTGGCCACTCTAAGTGAGAGCCCTGAATACTCCCAGTTAGACCCATAAAGGAAGACACATACTCACTTTCTTTTCAGGGCAGCCTGACAAAATACAACATGCCCTCTGGCATGCTATGCGATGACATGTCATTGCTATTAACCTGCTATAATCCCCTGACTACAAAAAAGTTCTCTCCTGACCAGAAAAGTTAAGCTCAGAGTGCCTTGAGAATCTGGAGGATACAGATGACTTCTATTTCCACCTTTTTCTACCTACAAACTTCAGTGTGCACTGTCTGGAGAGAAAAGATTTGTAAGTTTATCTCATATGGTATAATAGGGACCTTCTGTTGCATTCTCTCTACTAGATTTTGTTATCAGTGAGGCTGGAGGTGGTAATAAACTTGTTTTGGTTTCATGTCTGTCTGATAATTCTTCAAGATCTCTAATCTCTAAGGCCCTGTTTGGTTAAGGAATAGAACCTGCTCTTAGTATAGATAAATGATGCACAATTCGGATACTGCAAGTTGGTGTGCATGAGCTAATATTAGCTTGTTAGTAGAGTTTGATGAGATGGTGATTTAGTGTTCTATGAAAATACACAGTTACAAAGCTCCTCCTACACACTTATGTATATAATGGAATTCTTCTGAATTTCTGTGAATTATCAGTGCTTCCCTGATTACTGTCACCTACTAGTTTTTCTTTAGAATGATAATGTATGGTTAGTTTATCATTGTTTCTTTTGGCATTTTGAGAAAGACTATTCTTGGCTGGGCATAGCTAGCTGTCCCCTGCATTGCAAAGATTTTTGCATCCCTACCCTCCTTGCCACCAAATGCTAACAATGCTTCCCAGACACACTAAAGCCCCCAAATCATTCCCAACTATTCCCAACTGTTGTCTAAATGGGTATTATTGTCCCTGATTGAAAAATTACTATACAAATTAATATCAATAAAGTTTGTGGTGCATTATTTACTTAATTCTACAGGTGAACTTTGGCCCCTCATTTCTCAATAAAATATATTTGTTATTAAACAATATAGTGTGAAAATATGAATCAATAATATTTTATAAAAATTAAGATATTAAATAGTCTTCCAATTGTGCTTATATGGAAAATATCATTGATGTTATGTGCCCATGATTGTGTACTACTAAGATAATGTGAAATATTATTAGGCAGTGCTGTGGACTGAATTATATACCCCAAAAGATATTCTGAAGTTCTACCCCCCAATACCCTGACCTTTGAAAATAGGTCTTTGTAGGTGTAACCAAGTTAAGATGAGGCCATTAGGGTGGGCCCTAATCCAATGTGACTGATGTCCTTATAAGAACAGGAGAAGACAGAGAGACACAATGAGATAATGCCATGTCATGACAGAGGCAGAGATTGGAGTGAATGCCAAGAATTTCAGGCAACTACCAGAAGCTAGGGAAAGGCAAGGAAGGATCCTTCTCTGAAGCCTTAGAGGGAGCATAGCACTGCCAACTCCTTGATTCCAGAATTCTGGCCTCCAGACCTGTAGGGGAATAAATTTCTGTTCTTTTTAAACCATCCAGTTCATATGGTTAATTTATCACGGCAGACCTAGGAAACTAATACAGATGGGTTACCTAACTTTTCTGTATAACTAATTCTGCGTCTGTTAAATGGGACAAGTAGAATAGTTCTGAGCAATAATAAGTTAATATTCACAAAGCACTGGAATGAATGTATAATATACAGCTGCCACATAATTAGAGCTGTATATGTTAGCTCAATACACTTTAGGTAGGTGAATTATCACTAAACCATAATTTTTCTTTCTAGAATAATTTCTTAATCCAGGAGTTGGCAAACTATGGCTCATGGACCAAGTCCAGACTGCCACCTGCTTGTATAAATAAAGTGGGGTGTTCTCTTTTGGAATGGAGCCATTTTTGTTTAAATATTGTATATGGCTGTTTTGCGCTATAACAGTATATTTCTGTAATTACCACAAAGGCTGAGTGACCCACAAAATCTAAAATATATTCTCTCTGGGCCCTTAAGAAAAAGTCTGCCAACTCCTATTATAGACTATAAAATCTGTTATATATGCAGTTATTCTTGTTTGATTTTTAAATAATTCAATGAATTGTATATGTTGCTAGTCATGTTTCCTGCAACTTACTTCTTTTGTTCCTTATAATTTGAGCTCTATTCTAACTGGAGGTGGGAATGAATAGGGTAGATGAAACATTGGGTCACTCATCCCACATAACTTCATAATAATTAGGAGTTTAAAGCTATTGATGGAGACCTTGAGTAAAACTAATGAAAAAAGTGAGGACTAAAATAATACATTTTTATTGTCTCTACATTTACTAATGGGACTTTATGTAATAATAACTCATGAGGGTTTAGTGAGCTTTAGAAACCACATTTTCCTACTGAGAATCATTTTTTCTCAAAAGAAATTTTTCAAGCTATTGATTCCCATATCTAATACTGCAGACGGAATTAAACAAAGCAGTAAAGTAAAAGTAATGACCCCCAAACTCAAGGGTAAATTTAAGTGAAAAGTACCAGCTCTTAAAACAAAAGCATGGATGGTATCATCACTAGGTAAGGAGATTTATCTGGGCCATCTTCTCAGTGTTTGATATGCGTGTTCTGAGTAAGGAAGCAAGGTCCTTTTCCTCAAAAAGCTAAGAGTCTACCCCTCTGTGGTCTTCAAGGGGTTGCTAATCTTCATATTGCTGACATGAATGAGTTTTAGGATCTCACCACAGATTTCTTTCTAACCCTAAAGAAAGTGAAAGTTTTAGGTTGAGGAAGGCCTGTTTCTAGACACTCATAGAATTTGTTCCCTATTTCAAAATACATGTATGAAAGGCAGGGCAATTATAAATAGTGACTTTCTACTACATATTCAACACTAGGTGAGGCTAATTATTTTTGTAATAACCAGTTTGGCTCCTTGAAAGGATCTGTTCATAGTATAAAGTACAGAACATTTCACTAATTAGTGGGTTTAAGAGCTCAACTAGTTCTCGGTCATCTCAGGTCAGGATAACTGTGAACTCTGAATTACTTGGAGATGACTTGGAGTTTCTACTTATTCACATATGACCTGCAGGAATCTGAGGCCCAATAAAATCTCAAAGCCTTCTGAAAAATTATTCAAATTCTTTGTAAGGCATGACAAACCAGACCTGGCTAGTTATGTGCCTTGTTTGTAAATGGATTTGCAGCAGTCAGTTGAGACAATTTTAACACATTGCCCAAAGGGTTTTATCCAAATTGAGTTCACTTCACGATTATTTATTCAGCAAACACTTACTAAAGACTTATTAATTAGTAGACATTGTGCTAACTTACCTTCTAGTGAAGGGAAAGATACAATA
>NW_006780788.1:39265-50309 GCF_000442215.2 Lipotes vexillifer | reverse complement strand
GGGAAAGAGACAATAAACAAAATAAATAATTTAAAGAGCTATTTTAGAAGGTGTTAAGTACTATGGAAATAAAAGTGGGATAGATGATCTGATTGCTAAGGTGGGGTGGAGAACTGGCATTTTAAATAGGATAATCAGGGAAGACTTCACTGTGAAACTAACTGTTAAAGAGTTGAAGAACAGTTAGTCAAACATCATTTGAGGGCATCTGTGTGCCCACAGCTCCCAAAGACAAATGTTGGCTCTGTCTTTAGTTCAAATGAATGATTGATAAAAGCCGTTGCTCTTTTTTCCATATAATGGAAAATCTTATATAGGATTCTCCATCAAAATAAGCTTCGATAGGGATTTGTCATGGAATACATTAGCAATCAGAGCACTATGACTGTTTTTGGTGATAGAATTGAGGAGGAAGGTTTTTGGTACTAGAGGTGGACTTCAGCCTCTGTCCCCATATCTGTAGTTATAGCCTTCCTCTCTTACACATTTAAGCCACCACAAATAAAAGTACAATCTAAGTGAAAACTATGTGATCTGATTTTTATGCTGACGTAACTTCAAGAAAAGTTCCAAAATTGAACAAAACAATAGAATGGTAGATATAGGGTAAATTACTTTTATGACTGATTAGATCTAATTTTGAGCATGAAGTAGAGTAAGAGAGCTAATGGGCAAAGCCTCAGAATTGTACAGGTCATGCATCTCTCAGAGGTGACTGTGGATGAGAGCAGGCATTTCCTACATGAGGATGTCTCATAAAATGCATACTTCCTAAGAAAGAAGGCAGACCTGAGCATGTCCATGTAATCTTTCCCCTAAATTAACGATTCAGATAAGTAACCCACCTCCCCAAGACCAGACAACATAGAGGGATGGAAAAATGACAAATATGTCTTAACAATTGTGCTCCCTCAACATAGAAAGAGGTATTTAAGATTGGGGACTAAGCTATTCTCCCAACATGCTCCTATATAGAAACTATGGAAATGCCACTTTATAAAAGGCTGTCACACATCCACACCCTGTCACTTTCATTCATGCCATGGGCGTGTAATCTAAGTTGATAAGATGTAAACTCCACAGATGAAAACTTGCAGTTCAATTTAATATGTATATTTTTCTCTTAACTGTCAAACACTGGATAAGGGAAAAGCTTTTTTGTTTTGTGTTGGGTCTTGGGTGTTTAGTGAACATAGTAACATGTAGAGTTGGCAATTCTTAAAAGTGATAAAGAATGTGAAGGGCACTCTGCAGCCCCTAATAAAGCAAGAGGAAATGTTCTCAGAGAAATACATCTCATTTTTAAAAAGAGAAATTTATGTGAGAAGAGAGTAGAGAAAATGAAGACTGATTTAGGTCCCTGAGAACATTACATTTAAGAATAGGCCAATTAATGTATGTGGAGGAATGCTTTTGGAAATAAATGATTCAGCATTGAACTGTGGAGTAAAACAAGTGGGTTAATATTGCTGTACAAGAACATTCAAAAATGTGTTTCGTTGACACAGAAACTTAAATGAACGTCATATCATTTTATTATTTTGATTAAGCTTTCTTAAATCAACAGATTCAATGTACAGATTCAATAAGTCTTATTGAAAGACTGTATATGTACTTCCATGTATCAGGGAAAGCTAAGTGAAATGTTAAATGCTAATAACTTTGAAAAACAGAATATAGAATATTTAAATGAATAAACAATGGTTAAGGATAATGATGTATACATTCTTTTAAGTTTCACTAGTAAAGTATTTAACACATAGTAAAGCCTTATGAATCTAATGGTATTGTAGAACAAACTGGATGTGGTATATTTTTGGTAAAAGAAGAACAATGGGAGATATTAAACAGGTAAATATGTACAAAATAAGGAAGACTGTAAATGCCAAAGCAGGTAGGAATTGGACAGTTACTTGATAAACTAAAATTAACACTAAGATAGGATAAGGGAATATAATGATTAAGAGGTTAAAAGTGTCACAGTGAACTTGAAAAACAATTAGACTTCCCTGGAGATACATTAGGCAAGGATGTGTGACGATTCAGCTTCATGAATTAGTAACAGCAGCTAACAAGAAACTTAGATAACAGCAAGTTACCAGAAAAGAATAGCAAGTATTGAAGGCATTTAGTGCAGTGTATTACAAGGCTTTAAAGACTGGACCTGAGTTTGCTAAGATAGTTTACTCACATAAGCATAATCGTTTCTTTTTCCTGAAATTAACATTTGGGAATTTCACAGAAAACAGAAAATACCAGTCATCTTGGTTTTTTAAGCCAGTTTCTTCAACTCTTCTCCCTTCCTCCTCCTCCCTCTTATGCTCCCCCTCCATTTTCTTTTTTTTACTTTTCTGCAAGTAGCTGTGTTCCATCTTTGTGAGAGTTCTGAGTAGAAAACTGCTGTTAAGTAGGCCTGGATGACTTAAGTGCTATCAGAAGACAAAAAAAAAAAAAAAAGAAAAGAAAGAAAGATGACCATAAAAGCATGTTTAAACTTAAAATTTCCTTCTGTTGAAACTTTTAGCTTAAAAATCAATTATACATTTAAAGGAGGTGTTAAAAACCAGCATAACTCTCATTCCCAACTTAATTCTTCTCACAGAAGCAAAAACCATATGATTCTGAGGGGGGAGGAGTTGGTTATTTATCTTTTTCTTGGTTTGTAGGAGTTCTTTATATATTCTGGAGGATTACATAGATAGAAAGTTCTGGATGTTTTGAATCTTTTGTTGGATATCTGTATTACAAATATTCCCTCCAAATCTACATTTAGGTTGAATTTTCTTTAACTGTGTGTTTTGATGAACAGAAATTAATTTTGATGAAGTCAATCTTTTTTGTTTTGTTGAAGGTTGGTGCTTTTTGCATCTTGTTTAAGAATATTTTGTCTTGGCTAAGGATATAAGGATAGTCTCCTATGTTTTAAAGTTTTTAAAATTATATTTAATTTTAAAAACTTTAAAAAATTGAAGTATAGTTGATTTACCATGTGTTAGCTTTAGATATAGAGCAAAGTGATTTAGTTTATATGTATATGGAGAGAGAGAGAGATACCTTTTTCAGATTCTTTTCCATTATAAGTTGTTACAAGATATTGAATATAGTTCCCTGTACTATTTAATAGGTCCTTGTTGTTTATAGTAGTGGTAATCTGTTAATCCTATATTCCTAATTTATCCCCCCTCCCTTTCCCCTTGGGTAACCATAAGTTTGTTTTCTATGTCTGTGGTCTGTTTATGTTTTGTAAATAAGTTCATTGGTATCTTTTTTTTTTTTTTTAGATTCCACATATACATTATATCATAGGATATTTGTCTTTCTCTGTCTGACTTACTTCACTTAGTATGATAATCTCTAGGTCCATCCATGTTGCTGCAAGTGGCATTATTTCATTCTTTTTATGGCGAATATTCCTTTGTGTATATATACCACATCTTCTTTATTCATTCTTCTGTCGGTGGACACATAGGTTGCTTCCATGTCTTGGCTGTTGTAAATATTGCTGCTATGGACATTGAGGTGCATGTATCTTTTCGAATTAAAGTTTTGGTCTTTTCAGGGTATATGCTCTGGAGTGGGATTGCAGAATCATATGGTAGCTCTAATTTTAGTTTAAGGAACCTCCATACTCTTCTCCATAGTGGCTGTACCAATTTACATTTCCACCAACAATGTAGGACAGTTCCCTTTTCTCCACATCCTCTCCAGCATTTATTATTTGTAGACTTTTTGATGATGGACATTCTGACTGGTGTGAGGTGATACCTCATAGTAGTTTTGATTTGCATTTCTCTAATAATTAGTGATGTTAAGCATCTTTTCATTTGCCTGTTGGCCATCTGTATGTCTTTGGAGAAATGTCTGTTTAGGTCTTCTGCCCATTTTTTGATTGGTTTGTTTGTTTTTTTGTTATTGAGCTATATGAGCTGTTCATATATTTTACGAACAAGGGAAATTAAGCCCTTGCCCGTTGCATCATTCGCAAATATTTTCTACCATTCTGTATGCTGTCTTTTCATTTTGTTTATGGTTTCCTTTGCTGTGCAAAAGCTTATAAGTATGATTAGGTCCCATTTGTTTATTTTCGCTTTTATTTCTTTTGCCTTGGAGGACTGACTTAAGAAAACACTGCTATGATTTATGTCAGAAAATGTTTTGTCTATGTTCTTTTCTAGAAGTTTTAGGGTGTCATATCTTATATTTAAGTCCTTAAGCCATTTTGAGTTTATTTTTGTCTATGTGTTCTAATTTCATTAGTTTAAGTGCAAGCTTTTAATGTTTTTTACCTTTTATATTTATATTTAATATGAAATTTATTTTTTGTCATGTTCTGTAAGATAGGTCCAGGTTCTTTTTCCATGTAAGTATTATTTATTAAAATATTAATAAAATTTAATAGAATATTAATTATGAAATTTTTATAACTTTATATGTATAATTTATGCTTTTAAATATTATATATTTATGTAAGTTATATATACAGTTTATAATTATTGTAATATTTATATGTATAACTATTATGATGAAATATTAAATATGATTTATTGTAAAAAGAGTACTCTCTCTACAGTGTTTTAATGAAAACTTTGTCATAAATTCAGTGACCACTTTATACATAGGTCTATTTATAGAATTTAGTTTCTGTTTTTGTGGTCTATCTGCCCATCTTTGTGCTAGTATCACACTGTTTTTATTATTGTAGCTTTTAAAAAGATATGGCATCTATTATTATGTGTTCTAAATTTGTTCCTTCCCTTCAGTATTATTGCTTTGACTCTTTTTGGCCCTTTGCATCTCCATATAAATTTTAGGATCATCTTGTCAATTTAATTGGCTATATATAGAAAAACTAATGTAGAATAAAACCAAAACAGGATAAAGCCTAGAAGCCATGAAAAAAAAATGCTTCAAATAGATAAGAACAAGTAAAGTGGAAATATCCTCAAACATATAATAATGCATTTTATTTACAGATTTTACCCCCAGACATTTCACAGGAAGAGATATTAATGAAGTGAATATTTACAGACATCTGAGTAGAGTTAGGGAACAAAACAAGAGATGGTGAGTTACCTTGAGATTAGCAGCTGTGAGAAGTAGTTCTTTCCCCATCCCCAGCCCTTGGCCGAATGGATTATGAAAGAAAACAGGTAATACCTGGTGAGAGCTGTAAACGTGGAAAGTTGTTCCATCTGCTCCCTTTAGGTAGCACTGTCTGAGAGCTACAGCTCTAAGTTTGGGTTCAGTAACTGCTCTCTCATCTTCACTCTCAGTGTGGTAACATCCTGCTTTTGTTAGCCTTTAAGTGACATCATTTCTTCTTGGTTTCCCCTTACTCTGCCTACATTCTTGCAAATGTATTTACAAGAATGTAAATTTACAGGAATTTATGGTCCTCATTACATTCTCCTTAGTTACTTCATTTGAGTGTGCCATCCTTTTCCTGTAGGGTTTCTTCTCTGACTGATAGAAAGCAATCATGTCAGGTAGACATTATCACCTTCCCCCATTTATACACAAAAAGGGAGATTCATAAATGTTAAATTACTTTCCAAAGGTATTTAGTTTGCAAATGACATAATCTCTCTCCCTCACCTATATTATGCTGCACATTTGAAGGTGATGAAAAAAGAAATAGTAGAGTTAAAAAAATCCATTTTATCAGGAGTCATGAAAATAATAGGATATAGAGTAAAGGTAGATATTTTTCCTTTTGTAGGAAGTAACATCTCTCTTCCTTTCAGATAAGGAAGAAGACTGGAATAATTTCTATGGAAACAGAGATATACTGAAATGTGTATGAATATTGCAGATGGTGCCAATCTCATTATTGGCAAGAAAGAGAGATCAATTGCTGAGAGGAGTAGTAAGATTTGCTGCGTGGCTAACAAGGAGAAGAACCATCCCATAGTCAGAAAGAGTTCCTTAACAATGACCAGCTCACATTGCTAATATATAACATGTATTGAAAGGAACACCAAATAGATACATCTAAGTGGAATCATATAAAGCCATCACCACTGCTGTGAATCAGTTCAACTCATATGTGGTACTATGCAAAGTTAGCAAATCTTATCTTCATGTGAAGGACAATATTCTACAATTATCTTGAGTTTGATCTTTATTTATAAAATTTTATCACATTAAAAGAATTTCTGTTAGCTTTGCCTACTTCATTATCATTAATTATACCTTATCAATATATGCCTTTATTTTAAAATATTGTTAAATTTTTGGTTCCATGCACATGTTGTTAACAGTAAAAGAAACCAGAAAGTTTTCAATGCATGTAGACCCAGTTCCTGAATCTGCACTTCTCTTTATTATATGCACTACATTCTTTGAAATCCTTAGTTGATGTTCTTACCAGTTTAAGTAACCTTCTCAATCAACACTTCCAACTTGAGGTATGCCAGATTTGCTTCTTTACCATACTATATATTCACCCCTCAATCACTGTAATTCTTTAGATTAATAACCCAGTATGGTAACCTGCCTCCACCAGCCCTGCTGCCTGAATTTGGTGTGGATCTAGGCTTCCACATCTGTAAACTGTCCTCAAAGACTCACCTTATCAAATGTAACTGGACTTGCCCAAGTAGTCAGGTCTCCACTAGCAGGCATATGATCACCTTGAACACCGGAACTCCCTCTACTGATTAAGTAAATTAAACACAACAAAGAGGAAAAATTTTGGTCCATTATTAAAAGCCTTACATCTTGTTTATTAGATGTTACCTGGAAATTCCAGATTCTGCCTAGATGTATAGTACCTTTCTTCTATATCCTAATATGTCTAATTAAATTGTTTAATTATTTTAACATAAAAGAATCATAAACTTTAATAGCATACCAATTAATTAATTAATTTCCAATTATTCAGATCAACTAGTAGTCTATGCTAATCTGGGCCAGGCTTGGTTTATTTTGTTTAGGCTCATTCATACATCTGTGGTCAGCTGGCAGGATGACTGAGGGGATGGCTTGTCTAGGTTGGCCTCAGAGTTCTGGAGTTTCAGTGGCTATTGTCTAGGGTCCAGGGGTGACTGGGTCATATGGTTTTTTGTTTGGTTGTTTGTTTTTGCTTTTTTTTTTTTTTTTTTTTTTTTTTTTTATCCTCCAGTTAGTTAGCCTGTTGTTGTCATAGTGGCTTGTCAGTTTTCCTAGAAAGTGAGGAGAAGCACATATACTCTCTTAGGGACTGAATTCAGAACTGGAAAATAATTACTTCTGCCATATTTTATTATCCAAAGGTAATTAACAGGGCCATTTCAGATGGAATCGGTAGGTAAACAGCCCTACCTCTTAGTAGAAAGAGCTACCAAGTCACATTGTAACATATGTGGACAAAGATGAGGAGTAGTTAGGACCATATTTGCAATCAATTTACTTCTTCAACTTACTCCTATCTGATGGACTTACACTCTGTGGACTAGACAGCTCTTATATTAGCTGACTTTCCTGCCTCAAGGCACCAACTCAGTCCTGCCATCTATTCTGGCATCTTTCCAGTCTGAAGTATACTAGAGTCTTTTCCTGCTTACCCAGACTCTACTACCCAAACTGTACTGAGAAGGTCCATTTGTGTCAATGACAACAATTCCTTCAAATGACTTAATGGAAAACAGAATACTTTATTGCTCAGATTTTTCAGGTGAATCAATTTCTACCATGGGAGTAATTCTCCTTCCAGAGATTTAAGTATCTATGATTCTTTTTACATTCTAGATGTTAATTCACATGACACAAAGGCAGGCCTTTTTCATTAAAGCATTGATTATTCAATTAATATCTCTGATAAACACCAACCAAAAATAAGAAACTATCTGGCTGTGTGAACACCAGTAAACCACCGAGAGAGTAGACATGACTGAGCATGGTAATTACTATAATCCTGTTAATACACCTCGGTGACTTAATAACACCACCCTGTAATAAGCTGAGAGAAGCTATGGATTTCTTTCTTTGTGAATGCTTGGAGGTATGATTGTGTCAGAGTTCTCTGAGCCCTGTCTTATTTTTGGAGGGATAAGGGAGGTGTTGAACCACATTATGAATAAAATTTGTTGGATCAGAGGAAGCTGAGTTCTAAGTTAGAAGAATTGGTATATATCAGGAGCCAGGGAAGAATCATGTATTGGTTAGTTTCAGAGGCTAGATGTGTGTATAAGTACATAAACAAAGAAAAAAAAAAACCATTATGTCAGAGCCAGAATAGCAAACTGCAAGCCAATAGTTGAAATATCAGAGTATCTAGTAAAGGACATCAGCCATGTCTGGGAAGAAGATTAAAAAAAAAAAATCTAGCTAAAAGACTTGTGGGAGGAAATGTGTCAGAATACATGTGGAAATATTTATTCATCAAACACTTGATATATGGCACAAACACTACTAGGTACCATTGGGCACAAAGATGAATAATTATTCAAGGAGGAGACAATTTATTGAAGAAGTCAGACATACTTACTACAAATCATCAAGCAATATGAAAAGTTCCTACTGAAGAAAGAATAAATATTCATTGGGGGCATGTGTGAGAAAAAATATTTTTGCTGGTGGGGTACTTATATCTGAACTGAACAAATGGCTTTTTATCAGGTTGACAGAAAGATTATTTTAACTAGAGAGACATTAATCACCAAAGAAGTGGAAGTGCATAAAATTTTACAGTGAATTCCAGGAGCAGTGATTTCTCAAAGATAGCATTTATGATGTGGAGTGCCAGAAAATAAGCTAGAAAAGTTTTAGTTTATATAAAATTTTTAAATCCCTCAAGTAATTTGTTAAAAGATTTAAAAATATACAAGGCAGAGACATGTTGTTAGAGTCTAACAGATCTTCTTAGTTGAAGAAGATGCAATTCTTTTAGAGGGAAATGTTATGTTACTTAGACACTTGGCATAAAAAGCAATGAGATTATCTGACTCAAGAGAGAAAGGCTGAGCTATGGAAAAAAGTAGCCCCGATGTTTTACTTCTAGTATTGCTGAGATAGTGCCTAGCAAACCAAAGCTCCCAGAGTTAACAAGTATAAATGCAGGACAAAATATAAAAAGAAAATAAATTATCTGAAGAATGAATAAAAGCTGGAAGATAATGGATGGAAGTCAATACTTTGAAGAAGGCATTGCTATAATACGATTTTTAAATTCTTATTTGGCTATTAAACAAAGGTGAATGCCATTCTGTACCATTTGAGGTGATGAAAAATTCAGTAGAAAATCTGTAGAGGAAAATTCCAGGAAGGAGAGAGTCAGAAAGGTAGAGCCACAAATTCTGTATCTGAACTCTCCCCCAGTCTCTGGAGGACCCCTATACCATTTGGTACAGGTAAGACTCTAATCAACTCAGCTAAGGCTAAAAGAAATATACTAAAATTTGAGCTGCTGCCTATTACAGGGAGGCAGAGTTACACAGTTTGAGTACAATAAGTTAACTGCCTATATAAAAATCAAAATCAGTACTCTTAAGAAGATAACAAAATCAAAGTTTCTACAGTAATTGTTTTGCTTCCTCATCAGCACTTGGAATTGTCATATGTATTAATTATGTTTTATTTTAGATATTCTAGCAGTTGTATAGTGGTATCTCATTGTGACTGATTTGCATTCCCCTGATGACCAAACATGTTGAACATCTTTTCATGCGCCTATTTGCTTTCCATATATCTTGCTTACTGAAGTGTCTGTTACCTTTTTCTGTTCAAAAAGTATAGTTACTAGCTTTTGTATGGTTTTGAGTGTTCTTTATATATTCTGAATATAAGTCCTTTGTTGGATATGTGATTTTCAAATTGTTTTTTCCCAGTCTATAGGTTGTCCTTTAATTCCCTTAACAGTATTTGTTATTGTTGCTTTTGCCTTAGAGCAACACCAGTCATTTATTTGGCTGTCATAGCTGTAGGACTCACAGAAGAAGGCTCTTGTCAGCTCTAAACAGTGTCAGCTGAGATCGTTTGACTTGGGGCTAGTGGATCCTTTTCTAGGATGACTCACTCACGTGGCTCACAAATTGCTTTTGACTGTGGGAAGCTTCACAGGAGCTGAAGGACAGGGACCTTAGTTCTTTTCCTTAGTTCTTCTGGGCCCCTCTGTAAATTTACTTGAACTTTCTCACAGAATGATAGCTGGGTTCCATGAGCAAGTGTTCCAAGAAAAAGGCTGCAGTTTTTTTGGGTTTTATTGTTTTTTGTTTTATCTTTATTTTTTTTTCAAGTCCTGGGCTTAGAAATTGACACAGCCCCATTTCTGCTGGATTCTATCGGGCAGTCGTCACAGATCTCAGATTTGAGGGAAAAGAACATAGACCACTAAGCTGGACAAAAGGAGTATCGAAGAATTTGGGGGGATGTTTTAAAACTGCCACCTTTTTCATCAATGGAAACAGTTTCATTGTTTTTACTTAGACACGTATATTCATTGTAGAAAATAAATTAGTGGAATACCGTATATAAAGCTGTACAAAGAAATTGGCAAATAGAGGCTATTTCTAAATGAGTTTTAATTTCATAATAATAATAATGATCCAAATTATACAGAATTTGGATGATGGAAATGGTTATTGTGAATGAAGCATACTGAATTCCATGTAGTCAGAGCAAAGATAAAAATTTTAATCAACTTTAGATGTTGTTATTATGCATGTTGAACAATTAATGTGAATAAACACCAAAAGAAATTGAATGCATGATTATCAAAACAGTAGAGTAGGAGGAGAATAAATAAAACTGGAAATAAAACTGGATTAATCCAAAGGATGAAAAGAAGAAAATAGTAACAATACATAGCACAAAATATGTTGATAGAAGTAAATCCACAGACATCAATAATGGAAGTTATATGCAAACAAATTAAAGTTGTCAGAGGAAATAAAATAAATAAATAACCAGTAAGCTATAAAAATGCTGAGCTAGGGCTTCCCTGGTGGCGCAGTGCTTGAGAGTCCGCCTGCCGACCGATGCAGGGGACACGGGTTCGTGCCCCGGTCCGGGAAGATCCCACATGCCGCGGAGCGGCTGGGCCCATGAGCCATGGCCGCTGAGCCTG
>NW_006780788.1:14382-39132 GCF_000442215.2 Lipotes vexillifer | reverse complement strand
GGAAAAAAAAAAAAAAAAAATGCTGAGCTTGTGTATCCCTACAAAATATATATATATATAACAGAATTTCAAACAGAAATAAATAGTTATGTAATCATAGTATTAAAGCATTAACACACCAGCTTCTGTTATTGAAAAATAATGAAGAACAAACATCAAGGACCTAATAGAACAGATATAAAATGATATGTATACATAGATCTGCTAATTAGAGAATGCAATGCTTTAAAATATTTTGGAATATTTAGAGAAAATAACCATTTCTATATCATGAAGCAAATATAAACTTTAAGAATGATCAGAGAATCAGTATTATTGGTTTCAGACCTCATTCTTTGATATCCATGAATAAAAATACAATCAAATAAAAATTTTAAAATCCCTGCATAAACTTGACATTTAGAAATATATTTTAGCATTGAATCAGGAGTAATCCATGAAAGACTTTAAATGTCAGCACTCACAAAGCAGTACATTTCTAAACTCATACTAGGTAAATAAAGGAATATTTATGGAGAGATAGTGCTACGTTAAGAAGACAATAATTAGTAGTTACCTTCATAAACCAAGAGGTTACAAGTGGAATAATGCATTAATATAGAAAAAGGAAACGAAAGTATAAGAGCAGAACATTTAAAAATAAAAAATACATGAAAAATAGAGAAGGCCAACAAAACAAAGAGTATGCTTTATGAAAAGACTAATTAAATCTATACATTTCTAGCAAGACTGATCAAGAAAGAGGAGGAAGACAGAGAAGAAAGAAAGAAACATTAGATGAATAATACAATATTGACTACAGATATAATAACAATTTGTCTTGTGAATAACATTATGCTAATAAATTTGACATAAATCACACAATTAAATACACAAATAAAATGGATGTTGTTCTAGATAATTTAAGGATCCAAGTAGAAAGAAAAATACAATAAACTAAAAATTATTATAAATTGAATCAGTACAAAGAGATACCATAGGATAATCCTAATTATAAATATAGATACAAAAATTCTAAATAAAAACTTGATATACTGAATCTAACCATTATTTTAAAATACATCCTGGTGACATTGGCTCTATTCCAGGAATACAAAGTTGCTTTAACACTGGAATATCCCTTAACATAACTGCCCATATGAAAAGTTTAAACTAGAATTTCCTTTTGACAATGTCAACAAATGAACACAAATGATTTGATAAAGCTCAGCGTATTCAAAATTGATTACTTCCTAGAAAACCAGGAAATGACAAGAACTTTTTTAAACAGGTAAAGTTTAGCTACCAAAAATAGTAGTAACCTCATACTTAATGAAAAACATTAAGATTCATTTTTACGTCAGGAAAAAGATGAAGAAAATCCTTTTAACTATTTTTCTTCATCATTTACCTGGAAGTCTTAGTTAAGAAACAAAAATGTACAGTGATCAAAAAGGAGAAACAAAATGCTTATTAGTGACAGATGGTGGGATATTTCTAAATAGAAAATTCCAGGAAAGTTTTCTAACTAATTTCTAGTGTTCTTCATGTTTGTGAAGGTACAACTTTTGAATCAATTGGGAGAGTCAAAGAGATTGACAGAAGTCAAAGATGCCTGTTTTGTTACTGATAAGTTTTTAATGACTAAAAGTGAGAGCCTGTGCTCTGGAGCAAACGAACCACAACTACTGATCCCACATGCCACAACTACTGAAGCCTGCACACCTAGAGCCCATGCTCCACACAAGAGAAGCCACCGCAATGAGAAGCCTACGCACCACAATGAAGAGTAGCCCCTGCTGACCGCAACTAGAGAAAGCCCATGCGCAGCAATGAAGACCCAACACAGCTAAAAATAAAAATAAATAAATAAATAAATTTATTTTAAAAAAAGAAAAAAAAAGAATCTGCTTTTACTCCTATCTTATCACACACTCTCTGTCTAGATGGCTTGCACAAGGAAAAATTTGACTCTCTTGAATGGACACACTGGCCCAGGCTCCCTACTTTCAGTCATCTGGGATGGAGAGAGAGTCTGAGATGGAGAAAAGATGGAGAGAGAGGTGCAGCTGTGCTTAGGTGTTTCGGTAGGGTCCAGTCAATGGAAAACTGTATTCCAATAGCTGTCATTCACTCCTTTATGAAAATAAGTGATGGCATAAGAAGCAAGGAGATTTTAGGAAAAATTCCTCCCCGTCAAAATCAGAAAAATAGAGAACTATCCCTTATGGAAGAAAATCTAATAATAGTTCAACAAAACTGCTACATAAAAAATGAAAGCAATTATATTCCTATACCTGCAACAAACTTTAAACTATAATAAAAATATACCATTTGCTTGAGCAGTGAAACTATAAATAGAAAACTAGGGCTTCCCTGGTGGTGTAGTGGTTGGGAGTCCGCCTGCCGATGCAGGGGACGCGGGTTCTTGCCCCGGTCCGGGGGGATCCCACGTGCCGCGGAGCGGCTGGGCCCGTGAGCCATGGCCGCTGGGCCTGCGCGTCCGGAGCCTGTGCTCCGCAATGGGAGAGGCCACGGCAGTGAGAGGCCCGCGTACCGCAAAAAAGGAAAAAAAAAAAAAAAAAAGAAAACTAAAAATACACTTTTTTAAAAAGGTATATAAGAACTTTATAGAGAAAATGATAAAAGTTTATTGAAATATATAAAAGAAGGTCTCAGTAAATGGAGAGATAGCATGGCTCATGTGTAGGAAGTCTCAATATCATAAAGATGAACATTCTGTTCAAATAAAATCCTCAGATTGACAAAAATGTAAATGTCTGAAACTACCAAGTGCTGTAGTGCTTGTTTAAAAAAAATGATTTGTTAGGTATTGTTGAGGACATGTTTATTCTTAGAACGACTTGGGAGAATAATTTGATAATGTCTATTAAACCTTAAGAATGTTTATTTACCCCTAGTAATGCTACTTTTAGACATATGCTATAGACATATATGCACAAAAAAACACACAGGATGAAAACTGAATCACTATTTGAAATAGTGAAAACATGGATACCACCCAACTCTCTGCAATAGGAGTACATAAAATTTCATATAAGAAAGAATAATAAGGGAAAGTTGAAATAAACTTATTCTAGATGTTTAAACATGTATATAACTCAGAACCCTGTTATGTGAAATTGTTAAGTAGTAAGTGTACTGTGTGGTATCATTTACATATGTTTAAATATACATCATATGAATATTTAATTAAGAATGTTACCAAATGAGTTAAAAGTTCAAAAACACATGTAGCTATAAAGTATATAAATGTTAGGATATTACTAATTTCTGGGAACTAAGGGGTATAAAGGAATGGTGTGGGTCTTTATCAGAATCTCTAATGTTGAATATCTTTTTTTTAATAGCTGCAGCAAATATGGCAAATTGTAAACATTTGTTTATTTTCAGCATAGGTACATGAGAGCCATTTTACTTTGTATACATTTTTTTCTGTATACACATTTATATTTAAATTTTTATAGTAAAAATATAAAAAGCTGATTTATTATGAGAAGATATTTTTTAAGTATAGTGCTGTGAAAAATGGGGTAAATGAGGCATATACCCTAATATTACAACACGAAAAGAACCCTTTATCTATGTCATATTAAAATTGTGAAAAATACTACAGAAACATCTTGCTCCTATCTAATAATGAGTTTTTGTGGAAAAACAAATAAAAAACAGACCACAGTTGACACAGAGAAAAATATATAATAAGCCAGGCTATCTCAACTGAAAGCATGGAGGTAGAGATGGGCCCTAATAACAATGAAAAATAGTAATATAAAATATTTATCTGAGGGCTTCCCTGGTGGTGCAGTGATTGAGAGTCCGCCTGCTGATGCAGGGGACACGGGTTCGTGCCCCGGTCCGGGAAGATCCCACATGCCGCGGAGCGGCTATGCCCGTGAGCCATGGCCGCTGAGCCTGCGCGTCTGGAGCCTGTGCTCTGCAAGAGGAGAGGCCACAACAGTGAGAGGCCCGCGTACCACAAAAAAAAAAAAAGTTTATCTGAGATCGTAAATATTAGAGATGATGTTTTGTCCCTTTTGGAACTTACACAAGCTCAGAAGGATGTTTTTACATGAAAACTGAAGTCTTTGGAAATAATTACTCTGACATTTAGCCTGTAGTTCATTTTTTAACATAAAGTATATGCAGAAATAAATTGTGACAGACTTTCTGGTATACATTTTACTTAGTGTTACAGTTAATATTCAGAACTTTATATATATATATATATATATATATATATATAATATAAATTTTGGAATGACTTGTCATACAAATGTAAATTGCTGTAAATTCAAACAACTCAGTAAAAAACTAATATTTCATGTTTTTTAATCCATTAATGATAATAAGGAACAAAATAGTTTAAGTAGATTTAAAATAAATATGTATCACCCAAATCTGCTAGAGTTCATCTGAATTGTTTGCGATATGCCAATAACAGTTAAGCATTTGATTTCAATTTGCATAACATTTTAAGTTTTTCCATAATGTCTTTCAATCTATTAGCTCATATATTCTTCAAAATGACATTGTGAAGTAATCAAAATAAATATTAGTATTCCAATTTTATACATGAAATAACCATGGCCCAGTTTCATAGATTAAATAACGAAGAAATCCTTAACAGAGGAGAAAGTTAAAAAGTGGAAGTTTCTCATTCCTAACCACTCCACATTATTTGACTTCCAGTTATCTTTCATCTAATTATATATTATCTCGTTCAAAACAAAATTTTAAGAAGTTGTTCCAGATTTTGTTTCATAAACTTTGTCTTTTGGCAAAAAGTCCCCATAAAGTAGGATGTATTATTGTAGCATACATAATTCTCTTGGACATACGAGTATATTCTATAAAGCAGTCAAAGAATTATACAGCTACATGTTCATTACACTATAGATTTAAGAAATACAATTTAATTGAGAAAATAACCACTCTAATTATTACAGATAATGATATCTCATATTTTTTACCTTGGTATTTAATATAAGCAAACTATGCTCCCTTTTGTACAGCATATTTAATTTCTTAATATGTACAAAAATTTTTCATTAAGAAAACTACACTGGGAAATGGGATTCCCGATATATATTATAATAGATTCTGCTCTTATCTAGAATTTATACTAACAAATCATGGGTAGAAACACTCATATACTCATGTAAGTGATCCAAAAAATCTTTTAAAAGTTGAGTAGATTTTTTTTTTTCTGTGGTACGCGGCCCTCTCACTGTTGTGGCCTCTCCCGTTGCGGAGCACAGGCTCCGGACGTGCAGGCTCAGCGGCCATGGCTCTCGGGCCCAGCTGCTCCGCGGCATGTGGGATCCTCCCGGACCGGGGCACGAACCCATGTCCCCTGCATCGGCAGGCGGACTCTCAACCACTGCGCCACCAGGGAAGCCCAAAAGTTGAGTAGATTTTAATAACCAAGATAGAAAAAATTTAAATTCAGAAAGAATGGTGTGATTGATAATATACACAAAGTAGGATATTATTATAACAAAGACTATAATAATTTTGATTTCTAAATCATTTTTTTTAATGTTGGTAAAATTCATGTACTTAGCAAGCAATTTCTTGAATAAATAATTAGAGGCTTTTAGATATGAAAGGAATTTTAGAAGCCAGCTATTCAAAGCCTTTAGAAATGAGAAAACTGCCTTCCAGACATACTGATTTTGGGAAGGACATGTGACTAAATAACAGTAAAAATAGGACTATAATCCATGTCTCTTCCATGTCTCTGTCTTCCAGGACAATATTCATGGTTATACCTATCTATCTATCTATCTATAGATATATATAATGGAATCCTCCTTAAATAATTTGGTTTCAAATTCTGAGAAAAAAATTACTAAGGAAAACTGAGAGCATTATAAAAAGGAGTGAAATTCCTGCCTCCAAAGAACTTTTATTCTTTAAAAGCTGACAGTTAACAAATATAATTTTTATGAGACTTCTATTTAGAGAGGGCCACATTAGCCACGCTTATAACAAAATCGTTCTCTATTCAATAACAAAAACTTTTCTTTAAATCTGAAAAAATACTAAAATTCACCCACTGCTTTCCACTTGAAATTTGAAGTGCTCTGAATATTATAACTAATGACTTAAGAAATATTGATATTAATTAATGATTTTACCTAAAATGAAAAAAATCACAAGAAAGATCAGTTTGTCAAATTACTTTGATAATAATTTAAAAATCGAAAGAAAAGAATATTAAATAGTACAGACCAATCCTATATGAAATGAACCAGAAATTTGACATAAGGGTTTTTTTGTAAGTAAAAAAGAGCTATCTTGATTTGAACTTCCTTGAGGAAGTTCCTCATCTGTAAAACGTTCATAATAAAATATACATCCTGCAAGAGTATAACATGTGGTGAGAGAATGCATTGTGAAACAGAATATTGACCATTGTATTAGTAAATAGACCTAAACAGCTAGATCTATTTACTAAGAATATAAGAGCATTTACATTGTAAATCAACGAAAACTAATGGAATTTGAGAAGCAGAAAAATAAAATTGAGATTCCAAAGTAAGTTACTCAGATAACAAATCAACTAAATGAATGAAAGAAAGCATAAATGAATGTAAATATTCTTTCTATGAAATATCCCTGGGACTTCCCTGGAGGTCCAGTGGTTAAGACTCCATGCTCCCAAAAAGAAACATTCCTATGAGAGATTCCCAGTGACCATACTTTGTCCTTTTCATACAATATGGTTAGCGCTCTTCACAACAAGCCTGTGATGGAGAAGAAAAATACTTATAGCATTATTTTCCTCATTAAAGATGAAGAAATGGGAGCTTGGAGAGTTTAAATAACTTGCCCCAAGTCATTTACCCAGCTATTAAGTAGCAATGTTGGTACTGGACCCCAGGTCTCTCTGCCTCTGAAACCTGTAACTCTAACCAGTTAACATCTCAGTTGTAATGCACAACTGTATGGCTTTTATGGGTACATACATTGCTGGAATATGACACAAATATGTAACAATTCTTCCCTACTTTCTTCATGTCATGAAAGAAGGAATGACTTTCCCCATGTCTATTCCAAATTCCTATAATTATGCTCTGCTTTCTATCTGTGTGCCAACTACTCCCAGATATTTAATACATTTCTAGTTTTCTCTTCAGGGTATTACAATTCTGTATTCAGCTGCCTATCTGATACCTTAAGATCCATACAGTTGTTTTCTTCCCAATATATGAGTTATCTTTAATAATTCATTTGTGCTTATAATCCATATAAAAAAATGTCAATTCTAATTTGACAGTAAAACATATCTACTTGTCTCTCTCGTCATGTCTTCACTTTAATCCAATCCATGGGCTTCTAAAAGAACCATCTAATAATCTCTTTGTCTTCATTTTCTCTCCTTCATTTTTGTTTTCCACACAGCAGCCAGACTTCTTACATGAGTGATATATACATATACACAAACATATATATATGTATATGTATGTATTGTGTGTATTTTAAGACTAATATAGTACAAACAATGAAAAGCTAAAAATCATCACTTGTCTTTATGAATAGACCCCCTTCTTCCCACAACTATTGATCATAGCTGGCATTTATGTGAAAATTGTTGTGTTCTGGTCCTAGATACCTTATAGAACTTTCTTTTAAATTCTTTATATCACAACTGATTATGCCAGCTCTTGGAATAAAAAATACCTTTTCCAGCTCTTGGAATAAAAAATACCTTTTTTTGAAAAATACGTAAGTGTGGATGATTTATTACAAATATGTGTAACATTTTATTTCTTTATTTTATGACGAGATCCTGCAAGACAATGCTGAATAGAGACTGTGAAAAAGGGCACCCTTCTCTTGCTCCCAACTTAATGAGAGTGCTTCAGAAGTTTCATTATTAGTGTGATGAAGTTTTTGGATGATTTCCTTTACAAAACTAAGGAGTTGTCATCTTCCTCTAACTAGCTAAGAGTTGATTAATGGTAACAATTCTTAAAAGTCTTTCTTTTAACTGGATCTGAGATAATATTATGGATTTTGGTAGAAGTGCCTTAGGGAAGGAGTTTTTTAATTGATATATTCCCAGTGTGGTTAATACATTGAATTACGGTTAGATATTTTTTTTTTAATGTTACCTTTCCTTAATATTAGAGGTGAACTCTGGTTGGTCAAAAGGTAAAATTACTTTAAGACTGCTGTATTTATTTGTTACATTTTTTACTTTGAAATATTTGTATTTATATACACAGGTTAGATTTTCTTAGAGTTAGTTTTTCACTTTTCTAATTTAGTTTTGTCTGAAGTTAAAGCTGGACTCTAAAAATAAGTTGTCATATTTGCCATGTTTTAACTCTAGGATGGATAAACAAAGGAAATATCTATTTTTTTAAGACTTTTAAAAAACAGTATAATTTATTGAACATTTCCAAGAACCAGATTTGATGTTATAGATTAAATTTTCTCATTCCTTTTTATCATCAGTTTCTGTTATTTTTATTTTTTGCAATGTTTTAATCATTTCTTATAACATGCAAAATTGAAAGCAAGGGTTTTCTGCCTCCCCAGTGTCCAATAAATGTGTGGCTCGCAATAATTCTTAATACTATTTCTTGAGTGAATAAACATTCATTAATTGGTTAATATTCAGAATTATCTTAAGGGTTTCAATAATCTAGTATTTGGTGTGAACTAACACAAAAATATTATCTCCGTCTCAGGTTGATGTGAATATATGAATTTACCTCATTGATATTACACAATAATCAAAATTTTTATAAATGAATGTTTTCTGTTGTTTTACTTCATAGTCAGTGTTGGCCTCTTGGGTTAATATTTGTAATTACTTATTAGCTAATTAGCTATTAGCTAATCCTGATGGCTGAAACACACAACTGCACCGGACTGTGATACATTAAGAAATTAAGCAGGTATTTAATTTTGATAAATGATTTGCCCCATATCTGATAGAATAGTCCATTTTAAATGTCCTTCCTCAGAAAGTCTTACACATTTCTCTAATTTGAGCCCTCCAAATCCTTTTTAATTTGTGTGGAATTGTATACATTTTCTCAGCCTCTTAGCAGAATAGATCCCCATAGGATTGTACCCAATTTCCCTTTGTCTTGGTTATTGTTCATCTCTTTGACCTTGGTAATCACTACAAAGAAACTCTGGGGCAGGGGTGGGGAGTGGGGTTAACATCAATAGCTAAATGTTTCCACTGGCACCAGTTTTTCACCAGAGTAGCCCACAGGTGAGCTTTAGAGCACAAATAAAAAGCTCCTTCCCCTCTAGTAGCCTGTCTGACTTTTCCTTTCATAGAGAACCCCAGGGATTTTCTGTAAATCATTCCCATTGAGGTTAATTGGAGAACACATTGAGAAAACTATTCACAAACTCAAATATCATCTGCCTGATACTAAAGACTGAATAGCAAAATTGTAGTTTATTTTAATTGGCACCCTCCTGTGAGGGCGGGGGAAGAAGTCAATTAGATTATTATAATTATCAGAAACATGTAAAGCATATCCGTGTGTTGAATGTTTTACTATTTTTTCCTTCTTCATTCAATAATCTATATCATTCTAGAATGTTTTATTTCATAGAAATAAAAATATTTCATTATTTCCTAGAAAATGTCTGAGTTAATAATTACAGCCCTTACTAATAATTACTAGCCCTTACTATAAATATAATGTACCAAAATGGAAATTAAATGTCTTTTAATGAAAATATGGCTGTGTTTTTTTTCTTCCTTATGAATGTAAAACTTAATGTACTCATCTATTCCACTTATTGTGGGCTCTTACTATATGTCAGATATATATATTCCTTGAGAATATATTTTTCAAATATTTATTTGAATCATATTTTCCTTGGGACATTTTTTCCTGGTTTATACTTACCTGTTAATTAGAAATACTTGAAGAAGCCTAGCCTTTTTGTGAATAGGTTGTTATCTTCTGCAGCACGTAGGTGGGACAAATTCAATAACCTGAAGATAGGAGGTGAGACTATGTTTAGTAGGAAATACCACTGAAATTACTTTTAAAACATAGTTAACTAAATAATTAAAACATTGAGATCTAGAAGGTGAGATCAGACAAATTAATAACATCTCTTTTTAAATTATTAACATTTACATTTATTGTTTAATGTATTATAATTGACTTAATAACAAAATTTTAGCTTTTTTTTAAGGTGCCAAGTTATTATCCTCACAATCAAACATTTAGCCCAGGATACTGGGTTTCCTACTGGTATATTTAAAACATAAAAATGACCTCTATATTAAGGAAGGGTCAAAAGACCTCTAAGTCAGAATATAGACATAATACACATAAGTAGTATGCTATAATACAAAATATATTTGGTCTTTGCCCCTGGCCTTGGAATTTTTCTAGTGATAGGAGTTTTGTTATTCATAATGCACCCCTTCAGACCACACTAAGTTTATGCTAATGATGTGACTTAGGGTGGGGCCCCTGTATAGTCTAATGGAGGGGGAGGGACTGGAGATTAAGCTCTATAAAACTCTTGAATAAGCAGGTTTAATGAGTTCTGGGCTGATGAACTCATGGTACTGGGATGGCTGTGTGCCCAGAGAGGACATGTAAGCTCCCACTTCCCCTCCTATACTTTGCCCTATTCATATCTTCCATCTGGCTACTCTTTTGTTTTTTTTTTTTTTTTTTTTTGCAATACGCGGGCCGCTCGCTGTTGTGGCCTCTGCTGTTGCGGAGCACAGGCTTCGGACGCGCAGGCTCAGCGGCCATGGCTCACGGGACCAGCCGCTCCGCGGCATGTGGGATCTTCCCAGACCAGGGCACAAACCTGTGTCCCCTGCATCGGCAGGCAGACTCTCAGCCACTGCGCCACCAGGGAAGCCCATCTGGCTACTCTTGACTTGTAAGTAAGAAATGTGATTTTCTGAGTTCTGTGAGTTCCATAACAAATTATTGAATCTGAGGAGGCAATCCTAGGGACTATCGACTTACAGTCAGTTGACCAGAGATATGGGTGGCCCAGGATTTGTAATTGGTGTCTGAAGTGGGGGTCAATCCTGTGATACTGGGGTCTGTGCTAACTCTAGGTAGTTAGTCAGAATTGAGTGAAGTTGTTGAACACCAAGTTGGTGTCTGGCAGGTGAGAATTGGTTGTTGATGTTGGAAAACACCCCAGAAGTAGCATCATCAGATTGTAAACTGCCTTACAACATGGACCATATACTATAGTATTTATTTTTTAGTTTCACATTGAGCAGTCTAAGAAACTTACTCAATGCTTATTAGAGAACTGAGTTGACAGTATAATTCATTTTACTTAGGAAACTATTAACATTCTGATCTGAACAATTCATGAATTTCCTTTAAATTGCCTTATTTTTATATAAGATATGGAGGTGCTCATTTTGGAAAAAAAATTTACATAGCAGTCTTTATTATCAGGTCATATTAGGCTATGCCAATGGGGGAAATAATCAAAGGAAATATGGAAGGCAAAATTCTTGTGGTAGATAACACTTCACTCTTTGAGTTATAAACCAATGAGTTCAGTCCTACTCTTATACTTGCTTTAAGTATAGGTATATACTTGTTTATGTTCCAAGCAAGGGCTTACTGGCTAACACTCATAGAAGCAAATACTGTGGCATCAGCTTTTGAGAAAAGAAAGAGCTATATTGTGAGGTGGACAGGCAAGGAGGTAGGAGGCAAAGCTCTCAAATCTGTCTCCTAGATTCAGAGTTAGAACTTGGAAGCTGATTGGCTAGTCATGAATTAGTCCATATAAGTTATTCCTGCTACTGGAAGCCATATTTCCCTCACTGAAGGACTTCTCACTTCATCAAGGGCTCTGGTGGCAACATTTCTATTCTTTAAGTTCTGTAGACTGAAGATTCTTGGTTCCAGGGTCATCCTGGAGAGTTGGGTTTCCATCTTGCACATGCGCAGTGCTGTCTCTGAAAAAAATGACTAAAGGTTTGCTTAATCAACCTGTTTAATCAACCTGCTTAATCAACCTGTTTCTTAAAACAACCTGTTTTAAGAAAGCAAAACCAGTTTCAGCTGGTGTTATTTCAATCTGAATAATCAACAACCTAGTTAAAGAGGCAAAACCAGTTTAAGCTGGTCAATGTTTTACGTGTTGTTTCACTTATACTTGGTTATATAATTTATCTCACTTTCCTTTCATATAAAATGAAAACAGTATCTACTCACTTCAAAGGCTGTCATAAGAGTTAAATGAGCTATTGCAGTATATAGTAACAAGTATACTATAAAGCATACAAAATTTTCTGTCAAGATTAGTCATTCACTCTGTTTAGTTGGCACAGTCTAAGCAGTATCACTGGAGAGAGATAGCTTGATTCATTGTGATGTTGCTGTATTTTATGGATTAATAGTATCCATTTCCTATTGACAAACCCAAGGGTATGAGCAAACCATTCTAAAATATCTCATCTTTGAAGTGGTGGAAGAAATTTTCTCATATTGAGGTATTCTGTCTTTGGGGTGAATTTTATTCTAACTAGAGCAGACTGTCTCACAGCCTGTCAAGCATGCATTGTACATCTGCTATATAACTATTGTATTAAAAATGCATTTAAAAATCAAAAGGGAATAATAACTGTGGTTCAGGTATCCAAAATGGAGCCAGGTAGTCATTGTGGATGTGGTTTCAGACAATTTTCTGCATCACTGAGAATTGGAATTTTCTGAACTTATCAGAGTCAAGGGCATGACCAGTCATTCTCAAAAGAATATCTGCTAGCAGCTACCAGTTGCAATGTTATGGTCTCAAGATCTCCCCTTATAACTATGCAACCGTTTCAGACCTCAACCAATCCTTACTTAACAAGCACCCTTATTTCTTGCAAGCTCCAATTATAATTCTTTACAAACCACTTACGTAATTTTGTGGATTTTGCCTATATAAGCCTCCCCCATTTTGTAGCCCAGTGGAACACAATTCAAGTACTTTTTGAATCTGTATCTCCTCAGTTATAGTCCTCAGTTTGGCTTAATAAAACTCTTTTCTATTCCTAGATTGTTCATTGATTATTTCCCTTGGCAGAAGTTCTCTCTCTTAGGTTGACTATTGTTGCCAAATCCATGCCAGAGACAGAAGTCACTAGTAATTTGAACAGGGAAAGTTTAATATAAAGAATGGATAGGCAAACATTTTCTGCAAGAGGTTATAGAGTACGTATTTTAGACTTTGCAAGCCATAAGTTCTGTGTTGTTTTTCAGCTACTCAATTTCAACTACTACTGCTCAATTCAACTCTGCCCTTGTGGAGTAAAAGCAGCTATAGACAATGTGCAAATGAATGAGAATGGCTGTGTTCCAGTAAAATTTTATTTACAAAACAGGTAGCAGTCAGGATTTGGCCTATGGGCCATAGTCTGCTGACCTCTGATATAAAATTGTATTAACTAGCTAAAGGAGGTTAACTACAAAAACATGTAAAAGAGGACTCCAAAGATCATAGGAATAGCAAACATAGGGAGACTATACTACTTTTAAGGATAAAGGGAGACTATACTACTTTTAAGATAAAGGAGAGTATTCAAGGAAGGAACAAATTTGGAAGGGCCTCAACCTCTCCATCTCATCCAGGAGGCTGACTTTCAAGCTTCATCAGAGAGGGTGTGGATATAGTCCACTGTATGGGAGAGGAATTTTCTGGGGTACCAATGGTCTGGAGCTAAAGCATTAGGAATTGCCTTCTGGGGTGCAGTGAAGTTTGTTACAGTTCCTAGAGAGGCCGGAGCTTAATCCAAATGCAGTCAGATTAAGACTTCATACTATAGGCAGACCTAGAAAAAAAATCAACAAAAAATAGTAGTTTCAAAATTCTCAGGGAAAATACGTGCCAACTTAAGGTAAAATACCAAAATTTACATACATAAAATACCTATATTATCTTTTTCAGAAAGAACAGCTAAAGGCAATACTTTATTCAACCAACCATAGGTAATTGAGTAAATTGAAGAAGATTGAGAAACCATGGGAACTAGAGTTAAAGAATGTCTCTGGGATGGATAGCAGAAGCCAGAACCAAAGACAATTAGACACTAGATAGGGAGTCTGCCATAAAATCTTGATTGGATAGAAATTTAGGGTTTTGTCATGAATAATAGTGCAAAAGCATAGTCAACCCAATAATAACCATCCTGTTCTCAAATATTAATCCACTATTTAAAACACTGGCAAGATGACTCCTGTAGGGGTAAATTTTATAGGAACAATGAAGTCTGAAATATGGTAGGGTATACTGCCTGGAAGGGTGCTCTAAAGAGAAACATATTGAGAGGACCTACGTAGCCTGGGGACAGATAAATTAGTCAAGAGTAGGGGTTTGCAAACTACTGCCCAAATTTGGCAGCCTGTTTTCACAAATAAAGTTTTATTGGCACAAAGCTGTAACTATTTATTTGCCCATTGTCTATGGCTGCTTCTGCTACAGTGTCAGAATTGAGATCATATGGATGACAATGCCCAAAACATTTACTCTCTGGCCCTTTACAAAGTTTTCTGACCCCTGAACAAGAACATGACCAAATAAAGGGCTGATGAGTGGTGTAGGAAGAGAAATTGCCTGCTATAAGATTTTCACTTGGTAATACCTGATGATTGAGGTATTCAAACTGGAGAAAGCATAACTCTCTAAAGAAGCATTAAAAATGGGAAATCTAAAATGAAAAGTTGCGATTCAATTTTCTAAGCCTCTACACTCTGAAATTGTGGTTAGAAGAGGAAGATCTAATCAGGAGAGTGGTCATAGCCAGAGATTATGGTCAGTGCTGAGCTTTGGAATGTGGGTTGAATCAATATTTCTCCTCTGGGTACCTAGGTCAACATTGTGAAAACTCTGCTAATTAATTAATTATTTTTTTACCATATTAAGATTCTTTTCATTTCTGCATTCCCTTAGGATAAATCTCAGTCTTTTAAGTAATAGTTTAAGAAGACTTACACATTCTGGTTCCTGTCTTTGTTTCCAATTCCTATCTCAACTATTGCCCTTTTGTCGTTGCAAAACAGAGTTTCAGCCAGTCACTTCTGTCTTTTAGTTTTCTGTTTAAATGCCTCTTCCTGATGAGAACCTTCTCTGACCCTCAAATTGAGTTAGTTACCCCACCCCACATATATTTCCACATCTCATATGTTCCTTTCGTAGCACACATAATTATAGCCATTTCTGTATTCTCTTTATGGCCAGAAAAGCTTTAGGAGGATAAGAGACCATGTTTGTCTTGTTCACAGCTCTATGCATGGAGCTTGGCTTGTGCAGATAATTGATAAGTATTTGAGAAATAAATTATAAACAAATAAACTTATGAAAAAGCTTTGCAAATGCCACCTCATGGTCATTCTCATTGTCAATATAAAATGTGTCATTTCATAAATTGTGTTTGTATCATGCTCTTGTTTAAGATAAAATATTTGGGGAAATAGCCTATTACAAAAAAAATTACATTTGCATTATGGTCTTCATATAATGACCTATATGAGAACCCAAACTTAATTATATTACGCCAGTGTTTTGATGATTAAACAAGATAACTGTATAAAGTGCTCAAGACAGCACCTAGCCCCTATTATGTTGCTCAGTAACTGCTAGTCACTATTAGCACAAATCCCTCTCATCTTTCATTTTTTGTCTCCTAAGGAGAAGGGAAGTAAAATTAAAATACTGGCTCTGGAGAATTCAGTTCACTGTATAGTCATAATGATAATTTTCAGTTTGTCTGTGTAGATTATTTAACTTTGAAAAGAGAACTGCTTGCAAAGAAAATCATCATGGGGCTTAAAATTGGTTGCACATGGCATATAGAAGAATATACATGGGTAATCTTGGTGTTCCTCATAAATTCTCAACACAATTAAATTTCTTCTTAATAATTTAATACTCTATTGCAAGATACTGTGATGAATTAGAAAGTGGAAATTATTCTAGAGCGGTAATGACATTTTGTATTTATCTTTTAGAAGCTGCAAATTTCTCACAGTCTCTTCAACCTTTACCATGGCCTTGAGGTTTAGTGCCCTTTTCAGAGATATTTTTGGCAGATATTATTCTGCCCCTCAAGGAAAAGTAAAGACAATAAGACCAGAGATTGAGTGTTGAGTGACAAAGTTTTACTGCCAAGTAGAAAATCCGATTAATTGAGCACAGGGTCCAGCACTGGAGGGTGAAGTTCAGGGAGGGGGAAAATGAGGTTTTTAATGACTGAATATTGCAGGCTCTGTTCCATACTAACAAAGCAGAGGAGTGCTGCTGATTTGTTGGTTAGGTAAGCACTAGACTGATTGGGGGAGGTCAGCTGCATATGTGGACTGTCTGTCTTGGAATTACAGTGTATCCAGCTGCCTTTGTTGCCTTTTGACATACTCAAGTCAAGACCATAATACCAGGCAGGTCTCTCCCCATAGTGGCAGTTTCATTGGAGAGATGAAGTTATGTCATTACTGTTAAAATATAGTAAAAGAAACTTTAGGCAATTTTAACACAAATCTTTTGCTATGGTAGATGTGGCAAAAGATACTTGTGCTTGCTCACAACAAGGTTCATTATAAGAAACAATAATTTTTCTCTAGTAAGGTGGCATATCCATAGTCAACCTTATTTAACCAATCATAGTCAACCATAGTCAACTGATAGAAATAAAAATTATCAATTATATTCCACAATAAAACTTCATAAACTCTTAAATAAAAATATTTATACATATACGTGAGCATAGTATGGAGAGTGAACCAAGTTCTTTTTGTGTGTACGTGTCTCCTGAGATGAAAATAAAGATTTAGAAACTGTACTGACTACACGATCAGTACACAATTTAATGTGTACTATGTAAGTTATGAGAGAAAAAAAACATAACCAAGAGAGAATTCTTTTTGATTTCTGTTGTGATCTTTCACCCTTTTTATTTGTTTGTTGTTTGTTTTCTGGCCTTATAACTGATGTGTGAAAATGTTGTTAGTGTTCCCGTAATGCATGAGATGACGTGGTTTTTGCAAACTTCCTCTGGAAGGCTCCCATCCTTTTTCTTTTTTTTTCATTATCTCTTCTAGTTTCCCAAATCTCTATTTAATCACAGAACATTTTAGTGTAGTAGAAAAATGAGCCTGCCAAAATTTCAGTCAGAAAAAAATGTAGGGGCATACCTAGGAATATAAGATATAATTTCTATTATTCCTAACATCCTTTTTACTCACCTCACCATTGATTGACTACTTCCAGGGAGAGTATACAGTTCTCCACTTTGTAAATTTCCATTCTTCCTACAAATGTTAGTTATATATAAATGAATTTATTGGCAGTAGGTTAACATGCAAAATTTAATACCGTGTTTATTTACTGTTGAGGTGCTGTGTGTAAATATAAAAGAAAATAGAAGAAGTATCCTTCTATTTAAGAAACAGGAGAAGAAACATTAATATAAGTAGTAAAGCTAAGCCAAAATAGCTGACATATTTCCTAGGGAATCCTTAAGAGCATTTTTGTTTTCTCGTTTTGGAGAAATAAATTGCTGGTATTTTTCATTTTGGCCTCAACCTCTCTTCCTTCAACGAAACCTCCATGCTGGATAACATCTCAAAGAGCACTGAGCAGTGAGCCGAAGCAATGTGCATTCCCACTGCTCATAGCCTAGATTGCTCACAGTTGTTATTTTTGGCAAGGACTCATCTTTAGTCAAACTCAATATTCATGTCAGGAGAACACAGAAATATCCTTTTCTTTTAAGTGTATGTAGTCATGCATGACAAAGGGAGGGACCCCAAATTAGACATTGTCTCTGGGACAATTTTATGAATTACCCTACTGATGAACACCACATTATTAAGACACAAAGGACAACTACAGTGAGGAAACTGGAGTCAATATTGACCACTCCTTGGCTGTACTCAACACCACACCATGCTGACGCTTGAAAGAGTTGTACAGCATTGTTTTGAATGGTAGGGGCAACCCAGACATGTCAGGAAATCCTCTGGGTGACTTGGAGGTTTTTCACATCACATTCTCTGTTAATATATGATTCCAGGTAATAGCAAGCTGGTCATTAGCTAGGTTTATGAAAAAGCTGACTGCACAGTACTCCTGAGGGTTTGCCTTAACTTATGACTTGGTATTGTCACAATTCTTCTGCCATTGACTTCTTTACCAGACTGAACTATATTTTAAATTCTTTTGATTTTAGACCTATGGTTTAAGAACTAAAACTAATTAATTTTTGCAGCAAGTACAATTTCCAATTATTGTTTGGAATGCACTTTGAATCATTCAGGGATTCTGCCTTCTAAACAAAAGAGAAAATAGAGATTGTAAATAGGGAAATGGAAAAGGAAACCATGGAGGGCAGTGAAGATAACTAACTTGATACTAAGAAATAACTTGCCAGAGACATAATGGGAATGAATGGAGATTCTCAAGCATTAATAAATGCCTTACCCGTGCTTTTAAGAAGACAGGATTTTAAAAAGCTCTTAACTGAGTTAAAAGGCTACATTTGTAAAAATGGATGGAAAACTCTACTGGCTTTAAGTACGTGAAATATTCTCTTGTGTAATTGACTAGTCTAATTACAATGGAAAAGCCTTAGAGAGAGAATCGAGCAGAAAGGAAATGGAAAGGAAGTTCAACATAAAATAAAGACCTGCATAATCTACTGTGAAAAGACAATGGAGCCTCTTCCTGTTCAAGGGCAGCACTTGATGTCAGCCAAGAATAGACAGGTTGTCCAGAATGGAGACAGAACTTCACTGTACCGGCAAGATATTTCAGCAACCTGTTTACTGTGATCTGCCTTGAACGTTTATGGAAAAGTGAAGGAAAGAAAAAAAATTAACAAGTTTGACCTACTTTCTTAGAAAAAATGGACAATTTCCAAAGTCCAGAATTCTGTAGGGACTTCACATGAGTAGAATATTGAAGATATGAAACATTAGAAGGTAGAATGATCTATGTCACCACATAAACTTCAGATGCTTAGATATCATATTCATTTTAAATTATGTTTAAATCTTGTAAGAGCAACGCAGCTGAAAAGGGAATAAGAGGAGTGAGGGTCACATGAAAAAATAAAAACAGTACAGGAAACTGGACAGGAGGAAGAAATGAAAGGGAAAGTAATGAGGACATAAGCCAAGCTTGAGTCCAAGTTTACCTGTGTTACCCAGGCCTTTTCAGGCTTCATTCTAGAAAAGCACATCTGTACGTCTCTCTGGCACACAGCCCTGTGTGTCCTAGGTACTCAATAAATATTTGTTAATGATGTTATTTCTTATCTGTCCATCACCCTTCAGACAAATTTCATTTCCAAACATCTCTTTCCCATCCAAGAAAATCATTATGTTTACAATTTGGTGTCATAAAGCGATTGCTCCAAAACACTTGACCTATTAAAACAAAATTTAATGCAGGAAGAGGACATAAAAGAATGAGTTTCTGAGGTAAAACCTGTCTCACATTACCTGTACTCCTTCCTGACTATCAGTGGTGAGAATCTGACTGAATAACAATCAAAATTTTGCTTTTTCCTGCAGAGACACTAACGTACTTTCCAAAATACATTTATAATCTGTCATAACACAATGCTTAACTCTTTTGAGCCATATAAAATGCCTGCTAATAAACAATCCCAAATAAATACATTACTTTTAGCACTGTGAAATAACTATTTATCCAAGGTAAATGACTATTTATCCAAGGTTTACAAACATTATTTTGGTGTTCAGCCACACAGAATGATAATTACCACTAATTACCACTAAGAACTAATGTTATATTTAAGGCCATTTAAACATAGAAGAAAAAAAATGTATCAACATATTCTGCTGTTAATACTCATCTTCAACTAAAGTGCATGTAATATTTTCTTCAAAGTGTTTTTCTGTTTCTTTAGGTTAGTGTAGTTTTATAGTTTGATAACATAGGAACCTATGTTTGCATTCACTTGTTCTGCTTCTAGATGTTAAACAGTTGTAAATACTTATTTACGATAAGTTTACATCTTCACTTCCAACTTCTTTGTGACTAGAGATAGGTTTGAAATACAACTAAAGATGGCTTGTTAAGACTGGCATTGTATTTTTATGTAAGTATAGGATAAGTTTTTAAATGATTTTAGCTAAGTAAATGATTTTTTACAAACTTTTATTAATTTATGAGTCACAAAAATAACTCTTTAACTGGGTGCTTAAAGATGGTTTTTGTCTTGGTTATTCCAATGGAGAAATCCAATAAGTTCAATCTGAGGAATTTTCAATGTTATAAGAGGTCATCAGAAAACACTTAAAGTGACCTAATCATTAAAAAAATACCCCAGGGCTTCCCTGGTGGCGCAGTGGTTGAGAGGTCCGCCTGCCGATGCGGGCGGCGCGGGTTCGTGCCCCGGTCCGGGAGGATCCCACGTGCCGCGGAGTGGCTGGGCCTGTGGGCCGTGGCCGCTGAGCCTGCGCGTCCGGAGCCTGTGCTCCGCAACAGGTGAGGCCACAGTGGTGAGAGGCCCGCATACCGCAAAATAAAGAAGAGAAAAGAAGGAAAAAACAAACAAACAAAAACCCCCCACAATAATTGTATTATTTTGCTACAATTGATTGAATTGTTTTAAGCTAATAGGAAGATAAAATCCAGTTGTTACTGAAATATGCAAACAATAAAACTGAACACTCTCTTTTTCACTCTCAGTGAACAGAATTCAACTATTTATTACATAAGCCCTGGGTTAGGATATATGTGGATCTAAAGATGTAGATATAACATCTGGTAAACAATTAGGGGCTAGTAGCCCACAGTGCATCCTTCCTTAGCTCCTTCTATAACACCTATGAAGGCACAGGAAAAAAGTTAGGAAAAAAACATACCACAAAGCACTAGGAAAAAATGCCACAAATAAAACAAAGACTAATAAAAAACCCCAAGAAAATAAGAATTATGACTCTATATAGAATAAATGGGGTTGAATTGAGATGGATCATATTGAATATCCATTGCCTTTAAAAATAGAAAGTTGCTATTTTTGTGGTAGCCATGTCATATTCTCACTCCTTGTAAACACTCTCACATCTCAGTTGTTTCACATGTGTATCTACATCTACATTAAATTAAGAAAACATCCCTGCAGTGAGCATGTGTGTGCGGATGGGGTTGGGGGGTGGTTGTAGTGAGCAGCAGCAAACTGTGATAACGGGAGGTGAAATTCCTTGTGGTGAGGGTAAGGCAGGGTTATTAAAAATGGAACTAGACAAAAATTCTATTGTATCTCAGCTAGGAATGCTGTTAAATCAAAAGAACACAACATAACAGTTCTAAAATTTAGGAGTTTGCATTTGTTAAACAATACATTAAGTAGATGGCTGCTGACATCGACTACTCAGCGATGCCATCAAGGACCAAGTTTTTGTCCCCCACTCCGGCTCTTCTTTTTCTTCCACCATCTTATGAATTTTGACTTATGCGTTTGACTTATTTATTATCCTTCCCATCCAGATATCACATTCAAGGAAGAATGCAAAGGGGAATGACAAAGGAGTCTTTGACAAGAAAACTATAAGCTTTACTTCGATGTAGGTCACATGGACAAGAACTAGATCGCATTGCCTTGCCATTCCTAGATGCAAGGGAAGCTGGAATTTGATATATTGTTCATTGTTTAATTTTTTTAAGCCTCCATGGTGGGAAATGGCAAGGGAGAAATTTAAGTATTCGTTCTACTATGACTGCTATAGAATAATCTACAGACTACCTAACATCTATAAATGCACTTCAAAACACACTAGCCTCTGTTCCATTAAGCCAGTTTCTGTATCCAGCTAGAAGTGTGTATCTATGTTTTCCTCTCTATGAGGTCCAGATGTGACACTTCATGTTCCAGTGACCTATACATAAGCTGAAAGGTAATTTATTTGCTTCCAAAATACTCTATGATGATAGAACAGGGGTTAACTGCAATAAAACCCCCATTTGGAAAATGAAAAAATACAAACATATAGTAGATAACTGATCCATGGCTCATGTAAAATCCATGGATTAAATTAGGGTGACCTCTCTGTTTTTACAGAAAATGATGTGTCTTGTTTGGCTAAACTCCAGTTGCTGGTTCTATCTTTGAGTATATCTTTTGTCCGTGACCTTTCATAGCTGCTAATTCTGCCCTTTAGGGGGACTACATAAAGAATAGGCATTATTTTTTTACTTTTTATTGTGAAATATATCACATATACAAAAGACAGTGCATTAGATTTATATGTAGTTTTGAGTATATTAATAAAATGAGCACATATATCCACTATCAAGCTTAAGGTTGCTGCAAGGTTGTGAGTCAGAGTTCTATTGTTATACGTGGTCTGGCTATTGCCTTTTCATATTTTCAGTCTCTCAGTAGGTAAATCATTTTCCCTCCGCCATCTGCTGAAAACTCTCCTGTCTTTTCCCACTGATTTGTATATCTACCTCTTATGATAGCTCAGGTGTCAATATATGTGTGAGTTTCCTCAAGGCCCTTAGCTGTGTTCCATTAGTCTATTTGTCCACTTCTGGGCCAGCAGCATGATGGCTTAATTACCATCGCTTTATGATCATATTTGTTACCAAGGAAATCCTAACCTCTCTTTGTTCTCCTTCAATACTCTCTTAGCTGTTCTTGGTCTTTTATCCTTCCGTGTAAACTTTAGGATCACTTTTAAGATTCATGAAATTAACAGACTTTCATAGAAGAGATATCATTAAGGTACTAAGGTAGGGTGTATTCCTAGCCAAGATTTTTGTGTACCTATCCACTTACTTAAGCTTTTAAAATATATTGAACTAGTTTTAAAACACTTAACAATGAACTCTGATGTAATCTGTATATTTTCTTGCTATGGTGAATCTATTTTAACTGAATTTTCTGTTGTTTGCTAGTGTGTAAGTATGCAATTTATTTGTGTTTATTTGTTTTACATCTTGTGTAATTATTAATGTAGCTTTAACTTGCATCATTATTAAATAATTTTGTATATTTGTATAAACAATCATATACACATCATGTTTGAATAACATAATGTGTTTATCCTTTTAAGTCATTATGAATTTTTCTTTTGTTATATAAGACATCTGGTAAAATATTGAATAAAATGTTAATAATGGTCTTCATTGTATCCTTTTTTTTTTAACATCTTTATTGGAGTATAATTGCTTTACAATGGTGTGTTAGTTTCTGCTATACAACAAAATGAATCAGTTATATATATACATATGTTCCCAGATCTCTTCCCTCTTGCGTCTCCCTCTCTCCCACCCTCCCTATCCCACCCCTCCAGGTGGTCACAAAGCACTGAGGTGATCTCCCTGTGCTATGCGGCTGCTTCCAACTAGCGATCTACTTTACATTTGGTAGTGTATATATGTCCATGCCTCTCTCTTGCTTTGTCACAGCTTACCCTTCCCCCTCCCCATATCCTCAAGTCCATTCTCTAGTAGGTCTGTGTCTTTATTCCCATCTTACCCCTAGGTTCTTCATGACTTTTTTTTTCTTTCTTAGATTCCATATATATGGGTTAACATACAGTATTTGTTTTTCTCTTTCTGACTTACTTCACTCTGTATGACAGACTCTAGGTCCATCCACCTCACTACAAATATCTCAGTTTTGTTTCTTTTTATGGCTGAGTAATATTCCATTGTATATATGTGCCACATCTTCTTTATCCATTGATCTGTCAATGGACACTTAGGTTGCTTCCATGTCCTGGCTATTGTAAATAGAGCTGCAAGAAAATTCATTTAACATTTTAAAACTAAGCATATTGTTTTCTATAAGTTTTTGTAAGTAAAATTTTTTTTTTTTTTTTTTTTTTTTTTTTTTTTTTTTGCAGTACACGGGCCCCTCACTCTTGTGACCTCTCCCATTGCGGAGCACAGGCTCCAGACGCGCAGGCCCAGCGGCCATGGCTCATGAGCCCAGCCACTCTGCGGCATGTGGGATCCTCCCGGACCGGGGCATGAACCCACGTCCCCTGCATCAGCAGGCGGACTCTCAACCACTGCGCCACCAGGGCAGCCCGATTGTCTTCTATTTCTAACTTGGTTTTTCTTTTTTATAAATATTTGTTGGAATCGTAAAATTATTTTTCTTCTATTGAAAAACAACATTTTATTGAAAAAACATTGGCTTGTTTTGTTAGTATATTTTCTAATAATAAACCAAACTAACTACTCTGGTATAAGTCCATCTTGGTTAGTATATTTTATATATTGCTGAGTTTGGTTATATTTTCTTTGTATTTTTTTATCTAAATTCACTGAGACTCATGTAGTTATATTATTATCTATGCTGAATTTTGTTTTGTTTTAATTTTATATCAAGGCTATATCAGACTCATAAAAGTTGCAGAGTGTTCCTACTTTTCTATTTTCTGAAATATGTATAAATCAGTATAAAATCAGAATTACCTTTTTCCTGTTTGTTGGCTCCTGATGTAAAGTTATCTGAGCCTGGTATTTCCTTTGAGGGAATATTTGGCATTACTGATACAATTTCCTAACTGGTTAAAGGATCAGTTTTGCAAATTTGTATTCTTCTAGGAAAAATCCATTTGACCATAATGTTATCTTACTCTTAAAAATTTCCTCTACACTCAATCAAATAACATCCTTTTCTGAGTATATCAGCCAGCCACCTGGTGGAAGTTTGTTTATATTGAACCTCATTTATGAGGGGAGATGCAGAAATGTGTTTTCACTAGAATGGTCATTTACTATGAATATGGA
>NW_006780788.1:14049-14372 GCF_000442215.2 Lipotes vexillifer | reverse complement strand
GCTGAACCCATAATATGGCACTATCACTCTCCCTGGGTTTAATGAGCCTGCTATAGTAAGCACTGTTTCTGATCACACAATTTCTTTCGCAGCAAAAGAAGTAATGTAGTAGGCTCAAGCCTATGTAATTCACAGGTCTTACCATGCTCCCCATCAGCTAGAAATAGCTTGACTTAGAAGCCAACAAAGTGATCTATTTAAAACAAAATGATGATTCTAGGTGGGAGAAAAACCTTGTGAGTTTAGTGTTCTGTTGTAAAGCATGTGGTCTATTACCTGAACCAGTTACCATTCTATACAACACTTTCTCCTGTGAAAGAGTG
>NW_006780788.1:0-14039 GCF_000442215.2 Lipotes vexillifer | reverse complement strand
CTCTAGAAATCAAGGAGGGGAAGTTGGAATCAAGGAGAGAAAGTTAGAAATTAATAACCTGCTCTTAAATTGTTGTTTCCTATCCTCAAGACTTCAGTCTTCTACACGGGCTTGAACTTGCACCAGGGAACTCAACAATGGTTCCATTGTCTTGGACATTAAGATGTTGCTTAGCCATTGAATTCTCATGCCACTGAATTTACATGCAATAGAGAGGATTATAGCATTGCTTAGAGATATTAATTCTGATTATTAAATGGAAATAGAGCTGATACTGGAGTGGTACCTGTAGAACACAGGGGATCCTCTGAGATACAACTAGTACTTCTAAATGCACTACAAACAGTGAATGAACAACCATAACAACTCAATGCAGATTTGTGCTATAAGGGCTTTTATTTTTTTCAAGAATGTGGTTTTGGGTAACAACACAAAGTGAAAACAACAACAACAACAAAAACCCTAACCAGCGAAGTGCTGAAGGTAAATGGAACTTGAATTGGGTAGTAAAGAAAGAAAAAAATAATGTCTGTACTAGCTTTCTATATTTTATTTGATCTGTAGAAAGAATGCATGCATATGTCTCTATCTCTAGCCCAATTTCATCTGTTTTGCTCTCCCTTTAAACTACTATATTTTATAACGTATGTTGATGATAATTAACCTTCAAGTTGATCCCTAAGTTACAGGATATCAAGTTAGGATCATCATGGGGTCAGAAGGGAAATTATCATCACTTGAGACCGATTTAATGACTTCAGAGACATTGGGCCCCACATTGTGCTCAACACAATGTATTGTTGAATTGCAAATAATTCTAAAATGTGTTGCTAAATGAAAAAAATTCAACTGTTATTGAATGTCCATTTTATCAATCATGTGTGTTAATATATTTTCATAAGAAAATAAAGCAATATATACTTAAGTTTAGCAGGGTTAGAATTTGGAAGGATTTATGCTAATTTCCTTGTAGTTTATGGTCTTTTCTAATTTGTCTATAAGGAACATGAATTATTAGTATAATAAAATAGAATAAAGAGAAAAAATAATAACATAGCTGGAGAATTAAATTTCTGCAGCCATGCTACCTTAGAATAGGAAATTACATGAAAAACTAATAAGTGAAAAAACAGGTTTATGTTGGTATTACCATCATAAATTTGAAGTATTTTAAGTTAAATGATTTTAATAAACTGGAAAGATATACATGCACATGTTAAAATTTGACTCAGTTATTTTTGGACCCTGCATGGTATTTTCGTGTGATTTTGCTTTTCTGTGTTTTACAAATGTCTGATGAAGGTTATCTGTTACTTTGTAATAATAGGACAAATCATTACTATTAATGAGGCTTTTCTCAGAAGTAAGTTCTTGTACTGGGTTGTATGAGTAAGGTGTTGAACTCAAATTAGATATCTTCATTGGTAATAATGCATCCTTAGCTACACGTATGTGCAAAGTGAGCATATACTACTGTTTCTTCCTTTCTTATGACAAGAATAATTAAAACTCATGTGAAACATATTGTATTCTACACAGCATAAGCCCCAAATTAATTATAATTATGGTCACAAGTGTTTCTGTCATTGTATTGATCATAATAAGAGACTTAGGTAGTCAGGTATCTTATTATTCCACATACAATTGTAAGTAATACATTTCGGCTTTGTTTCTTTGCAGCACTAATTTGTCTATTTGGCTTGTCCATTATAACACCTGTTTTCACAAATATTTCTAGTGATTTCCAAAAATTTTGTTACCTTTCTAGCAATGAATAATTTGTGGTCATGCATATTTCAAATTGAAGGTATAATTTCAGCCCTTTAATATCCATGACTTGTGACGTTTTTGTTCAGTATTTATTTTCAATTTATTTTCATGAATATTTTATGCAAGAAAATTTAAGATATGCTAAGGTAGACTATATTAACAATATCTTAAACACAACTTTTAGTAAAATAAATGCTAACAAAACTGTAGTACTTTGTGAATCTTAAAGTATGTGTGTCTATCTATATTCAAAATCATTTTCTTAAAAGATTTTGGCTAGAATATTATACAGTTTCAAAATATATTGACATCTGGCAACTATCATATTTGTTTAATTATCTAATCCCAGGGTAAATTGATTTTACCTGATTTTACCTGTAAGTGTTAGTGATGTCATATTACTAACTATTGGGAGCTAGGGAAGGTTAAAGTCCATTTAATTCTTTATAATATTTGAATAAGCTCTTATTCGGAAGTATACAATAAAAGTGCCCATTTGTCACTGTATTTGGCTAGACAAAGAACAATGAAGCAAAGATCTATGTCACTTTAGCCTTGATGTCATAGAGAACTTCTAAGTAGTTTTAAAATATAATACTAAGATCACTGTGAACAAATAGTAACTCCCTTCACAGATTTAAAAAAATGAGATACATACTAATTGATGAATTCTTTCAGATGTAAAAAGAGCAACCTATGCAACAGAAGATTGGGAATTTTTAACATTTTTTCTGTGTGAAGAATCAAGCAGTTGATCACAGTAAACTACAACTCAATTGGTCCAAACATAAAAGGATGTGTTACCTCAAATAACAGAAACTCCATATGTGGGATGTTTCTGTCATGATGTAATTGGGCTTTGGCCCTGATTTGGTGCAATTCTCTTGGCTCTGGGCTCCTGCCATGTGTTGATTTCATCTTCAAAGTGGAAATAAGACAACTCCAATAGGAAAAGAAGAACCGTTTCTGATTCGTGTACTTTTTAAATTGAATAAACAATGTTATTGCATCACTTCAGGAAACGCATTGTCCATTCGAATACTGGCAATGCTTGTGGTGGTAATGCTAAGGGTTCTCTCTGTTTAATGCTGAGCGTTATCACTTAGCTGATGATCACCAAATGGTTCCAATGTAAAATAATATTTTCCTTCATAATAAGTATTCAGTTGGCAGCTACTCTGAGAACCTACAAACATTTTTTATTCCAACAGCCTTTAAGATCCACTGATGATTATTACTTGTTTCAGTTATTACACTGGTGACTGGAAATTGATAATTTTTAATTCTACCATTTCTTTTATATTTGATAGTTAATAAGTATTGTTCTGTACAAAGATGATTTATACCCTTCGCCCCTGCCATTCTCTCTAACATTCTTTCTTTCCCCCCCTTTCTCTCTCTCTCTCTCTTTCCTTTTTAAAAAAATACTGTTACAATTGTGAACCCACAAATCTTTCTGTTGTGGTTGTATGTTGTAATTATTCAATTGTTTTTTTTCTTTCTTTTTCTTTTAACATCTTTAGTGGAGTATAATTGCTTTATAATGGTGTGTTAGTTTCTGCTTTATAACAAAGTGAATCAGCTATACATATATCCCCATAACTCTTCCTTCTTGCATCTCCGTACCTCCCACCCTCCCTATTCCACCCCTCTAGGTGGTCACAAAGAACCAAGCTGATCACCCTGTGCTATGCAGCTGCTTCCGACTAGCAATCAGTTTTACATTTGGTAGTGTATATATGTCCATGCCACTCTCTCACTTTGTCTCAGCTAACCCTTCCCCCTCTCTGTATCCTAAAGTCCATTGTCTAGTAAGTTTGCATCTTTATTCCCATCCTGCCCCTAGGTTCTTCATGACCTTTTTTTTTTCTTTTTTTTAGATTCCATATATATGTGTTAGCATACAGTATTTGTATTTCTCTTTCTGACTTACTTCACTCTGTATGACTGACTCTAGGTCCATCCACCTCACTACAAATAACTCAATTTCATTTCTTTTTATGGCTGAGTAATATTCCATTGTATATATGTGCCACTTCTTGGATATCCATTCATCTATTGATGGACACTTAGGTTGCATCCATGTCCTGCCTATTGTAAATAGAGCTGCAATGAACATTGTGGTACATGACTCTTTTTGAATTATGGTTTTCTCAGGGTATATTCCCAGTAGTGGGATTGCTGGGTCATATGGCAGTTCTATTTTTAGTTTTTTAAGGAATCTCCATACTGTTCTCCATAGTGGCTATATCAATTTACATTCCTGCCAACAGTGTAAACGGGTTCTCTTTTCTCCACACCATCTCCAGCATTTACTGTTTGTAGATTTTTTGATAATAGCCATTCTGACTGGTGTGAGATGATATCTCATTGTAGTTTTGATTTGTATTTCTCTAATGATTAAGGATATTGAGCATTCTTTCATGTGTTTGTTGGAAATCAGTATATCTTCTTTGGAGAAATATCTGTTTAGGTCTTCTGCCTATTTTTCGATTGGGCTGTATGTTTTTTTGAAATTGAGCTGCATGAGCTGCTTGTAAATTTTAGAGATTAATCCTTAGTCAGTTGCTTCATTTGCAAATATTTTTCTCCCATTCTGAGGGTTGTCTTTTCACCTTGTTTATGGTTTCCTTTGCTTTGCAAAAGCTTTTAAGTTTCATTAGGTCCCATTTGTTTATTTTTCTTTTTATTTCCATTCCTCTAGGAGGTGGGTCAAAAGGATCTTGCTGTGATTTATGTCATAGAGTGTTCTGCCTATGTTTTCCTTTAAGAGTTTGATGGTGTCTGGCCTTACATTTAGGTTTTTAATCCATTTTGAATTTATTTTTGTGTATGGTGTTAGGGAGTGTTCTAATTTCATTCTTTTACATGCAGCTGTCCAGTTTTCCGAGCACCACTTATTGAAGAGGGTGTCTTTTTTCCATTGTATATTCTTGCCTCCTTTATCAAAAATAAAGTGACCGTATGTGCGTGGGTTTATCTCTGGGCTTTCTATCCTGTTCCATTGATCTATATTTCTGTTTTTGTGTTGGTACCATACTGTCTTGATGACGGTAGCTTTGTAGTATAGTCTGAAGTCAGGGAGCCTGATTCCTCCAGCTCCATTTTTCTTTTCAGGGTTGCTTTGGCTATACAGGGTCTTTTTCGTTTCCATACAAATTGTGAAATTTTTTGTTCTAGTTCTGTGAAAAATGCCATTGGCAGTTTGATAGGGATTGCATTGAATCTGTAGATTGCTTTGGGTAGTATCGTCATTTTCACAATGTTGATTCTTCCAATCCAAGAACATGGTATATCTCTGCATCTAATTGTTTCATCTTTAATTTCTTTCATCAGTGTCTTATAGTTTTCTGCATAAAGGTCTTTTGTCTCCTTAGGTAGTTTTATTCCTAGGTATTTTATTCTTTTTGTTACAATGGTAAATGGGAGTGTTTCCTTAATTTCACTTTCATTATTTTTCATTATTAATGTATAGGAATGCAAGAGATTCCTGTGCATTAATTTTGTATCCTGCTACTTTACCAAATTCATTGATTAGCTCTAGTAGTTTTCTGGAAGCATCTTTAGGTTTCTCTATGTGTAGTATCATATCATATGCAAACAGTGACAGCTTTACTTCTTCTTTTCCTATTTGGATTCCTTTTATTTCTTTTTCTTCTCTGATTGCTGTGGCTAAAACTTCCAAAGCAATGCTAAATAATAGTGGTGAAAGTGGGTAACCTTGTCTTCTTCCTGATCTTAGTGAAAATGGTTTCAGTTTTTCACCATTGAGGACTATGTTGGCTGTGGGTTTGTCATATATGACCTTTATTATGTTGAGATAAGTTCCCTCTAAGCCTACTTTCTGGAGAGTTTTTATTATAAATGGGTGTTGAATTTTGTTGAAAGCTTTTTCTGTATCAATTGAGATGATCATATGGTTTTTATTCCTCAATTTGTTTTTATGGTGTATCCTGTTGATTTATTTGCATATATTGAAGAATCCTTGCATTCCTGGGATAAACCCTACTTGATCATGGTGTATGATCCTTTTAATGTGCTGTTGGATTCTGTTTGCTAGTATTTTGTTGAGGATTTTTGCATCTATGTTCATCAGTGATATTGGCCTGTAGTTTTCTTTCTTTGTGACATCCTTGTCTGGTTTTGGTATCAGGGTGATGGCCTCGTAGAATGAGTTTGGGAGTGTTCCTCCCTCTGCTATATTTTGGAAGAGTTTGAGAAGGATAGGTGTTAGCTCTTCTCTAAATGTTTGATAGAATTCGCCTGTGAAGCCATCTGGTCCTGGGCTTTTGTTTGTTGGAAGATTTTTAATCAGAGTTTCAATTTCAGTGCTTGTGATTGGTCTGTTTATATTTTCTATTTCTTCCTGGTTCAGTCTTGGAATGCTGTGCTTTTCTAAGAATTTGTCCATTTCGTCCAGGTTGTCCATTGTTTTGGCATATAGTTGCTTGTAGTAATCTGTCATGATCCTTTGTATTTCTGCAGTGTCAGTTGTTACTTCTCCTTTTTCATTACTAATTCTATAGATTTGAGTCTTCTCCCTTTATTTTCTTGATAAGTCTGGCTAACGGTTTATCAATTTTGTTTATCTTCTCAGCTTTTAGTTTTGTGGATCTTTGCTATTGTTTCCTTCACTTCTTTTTCATTTATTTCTGATCTGATCTTTAAGATTTCTTTACTTCTGCTAACTTTTGGGTTTTTTGTCCTCTTTCTCTGAGTGTTTTAGGTGTAAGGTTAGGCTGTTTATTTGTTTCTTGTTTCTTAAGGTATTATATTGCAATAAACTTCCCTGTTAGAACTGCTTTTGCTGCATCCCATAGGTTTTGGATCATCATGTTTTCAGTGTCTTTGGTTTCTAGGTATTTTTTGATTTCCTCTTTCATTTCTTCAATGATCTCTTGGTTATTAAGTAGTATATTGTTTAGCCTCCATGTCTTTGTATTTTTTACCGATTTTTTCCTGTAATTGACATCTAGTCTCATAGCATTGTGGTTGGAAAAGGTACTTGATATGATTTCAATTTTCTTAAATTTACCAAGGCTTGACTTGTGACCCAGAATATGATCTGTCCTGCAGAATGTTCCATGAACATTTGAGAAGGAAGTGTATTCTGTCGTTTTTGGATGGAATGTCCTATAAATATCATTTAAGTCCATCTTGTTTAATGTATCATTTAAAGCTTGTGCTTCCTTATTTATTTTCATTTTGGATGATCTGTCCAGTGGTGAAAGTGGGATGTTAAAGTCCCCTACTATGATTGTGTTACTGTCAATTTCCCCTTTTATGGCTGTTAATATTTGCTTTATGTATTGCAGTGGTCCTATGTTGGGTGTATAAACATTTACAATTTTTATATCTTCTTCTTAGATTGATCCCTTGATCATTATGTACTTTCTTTCTTTGTCTCTTGTAATAGTCTTTATTTTAAAGTCTATTTTTTGTGATATGAGAATTGCTACTCCAGCTTTCTTTTGATTTCCATATGCATGGAATATCTCTTTCCATCCCCTCACTTTCAGTCTGTATGTGTTCCTAGGTCTGAAGTGGGTCTCTTGTAGATAGCATATATGCGGGTCTTGTTTTTGTATCTATTCAGCCGGTGTATGTCTTTTGGTTGGAGCATTTAATCCATTTACATTTAAGGTAATTATAAATATGCATGTTCCTATTACCATTTTCTTAATTGTTTTGGGTTTGTTATTGTGGGTCTTTTCCTTCTTTTGTGTTTCCTGCCTAGAGAAGTTCCTTTAGCATTTGTTGTAAAGTTGGTTTGGTGGTGCTGAATTCTCTTAGCTTTTGCTTGTGTGTAAAGATTTTAATTTCTCTGTCGAATCTGAATGAGATCCTTGATGGGTAGAGTAATCTTGGTTGTAGGTTTTTCCCTTTAATCACTTTAAATATGTCCTGCCACTCTCTTCTGGTTTGCAGAGTTTCTGCTGAATGATCAGCTGTTAACCTTACAGAGATTCCCTTGTATGTTATTTGTTGTTTTTCCCTTCCTGCTTTTAATATTTTTTCTTTGTATTTAAGTTTTGATAGTTTGATTAATATGTGTCTTGGCCTGTTTCTCCTTCGATTTATCCTGTATGGGACTCGCTGTGCTTCCTGGACTTGATTAACTATTTCCTTTCCCATATTAGGGAAGTTTTCAAATATAATCTCTTCAAATATTTTCTCAGTCCCTTTCTTTTTCTCTTCTCCTTCTGGAACCCCTATAATTCAAATGTTGGTGCATTTAATATTGTTCCAGAGGTCTCTGTGACTGTCCTCAATTCTTTTCATTCTTTTTTCTTTATCTGCTCTGCAGTATTTTTTTCCACTATTTTATCTTCTAGGTCACTTATCCATTTTTCTGCCTCAGTTGTTCTGCTATTGATTCCTTCTATAGAATTTTTGATTTCATTTATTGTGTTGTTCATCATTATTTGTTTGCTCTTTAGTTCTTCTAGGTCCTTGTTAAATGTTTTTTATATTTTCCTCATTCTTTTTCCAAGATTTTGGATCATCTTTACTGTCATTATTCTGAATTCTTTTCAAGTAGACTGCTTATTTCCTCTTCATTGTTTGCTGTGGTGGGTTTTTACCTTGCTCCTTCATCTGCTGTGTGTTTTTCTGTCTTCTCATTTTGCTTAACTTACTGTTTTGGGGGTCTCCTTTTCATAGGCTGTAGGTTCGTAGTTTCCGTTGTTTTTGGTGTCTGCCCCCAGTGGCTAAGGTTGGTGCAGTGGGTTGTGTAGGCTTTCTGTTGGAGGGGACTGGTGCCTGTGTTCTGGTGAATGAGGCTGGATCTTGTGTTTCTGGTGGACAGGTCCTCATCTGGTGGTGTGTTGGGGTGTCTGTGACCTTGTTATGACTTTAGGCAGCCTTTCTGCTAATGAGTGGGGTTGTGTTCCTGTCTTGCAGGTTGCTTGGCATAGGGTGTCCAGCACTGGAGCTTGCTGGTCGTTGAGTGGAGCTGGGTCTTGGCATTTAGATGGAGATCTCTGGGAGATTTTTGCCGTTTGATGTTACGTGGAGCTGGGAGGTCTCTGGAGGACCAGTGTCCTGAACTCGGCTCTCCCACTTCAGCGGCACAGGCCTGATGCCTTGCCAGAGCACCAAGACCCTGTCGTCCACATGAGAGAGAGAGAGAGAGAGAGGAGGGAGGGAGGAAGGAAGTAAGAAAGAAAAAAAAAAAGTTATTAAAATAAAAAAGTGTTATTAAAAAAATTTAAAAAGTAATAAAAAAAAAGAAAGAACAGAGCAACCAAACCAAAAAACAAATCCAGCAATGATAACAAGCATTAAAAAGTATACTTAAAAAAAAAAAAAAACAATAAAATGGATAGACAGAACCCTAGGACAAATGGTAAAAGCAAAGCTATACAGAGAAAATCACACAGAGAAGCATAGACGTACACACAAAAAGAGAAAAAGAAAAAAAAAATATATATATATATATATATCGTTGCTCCCAAAGTCCACCGCCTCAATTTGGGATGATTCGTTTTCTATTCAGGTCTTCCACAGATGCAGGGTACATCAAGTTGATTGTGGAGATTTAATCCGCTGCTCCTGAGGCTGCTGGGAGAGATTTCCGTTCCTCTTCTTTTTTCACACAGCTCCTGGGGTTTAGCTTTGGATTTTTCTCCACATCTGCATGCTGGTCGCCTGAGGGCGTCTGTTCCCACTCAGACAGGACGGGGTTAAAGTAGCAGCTGATTCAGGGGCTCTGGCTCACTCAGGCTGTGGGGAGGAATGAGTATGGAATGCGGGGCGAGCCTGCGGTTACAGAGGCTGGAGTGACATTGCACCAGCCTGAGGCACGCCCTGTGTTCTCCCGGGGAAGTTGTCCCTGGACCACGGGGCCCTGGCAGTGGCGGGCTGCACAGGCTCCCTGGAGGGGAAGTGTGGAGAGTGACCTGTGTTTGCACACAGGCTTCTTGGTGGCGGCAGCAGCAGCCTTAGCGTCTCATGCCCATCTCTGGGGTCCACGCTGATAGCCGCGGCTGGCGCCCGTTTCTGGAGCTCGTTTAGGTGGCGCTCGGAATCCCCTCTCCTCGTGCACAGCGAAAGAAAGAGGCAAGAAAAAGTCTCTTGTCTCTTCGGCAGTTCCAGACATTTTCCCAGACTCCCTCCCATCTAGCTGTGGCGCACTAGCCCCATTCAGGCTGTGTTCATGCAGCCAACCCCAGTCCTCTCCCTGCAATCCGACCGAAGCCCGAGCCTCAGCTCCCAGCCCCCGCCTGCCCTGGCGGGTGAGCAGGCAAGCCTCTCGGGCTGGTGAGTGCTGGTCGGCACCGATCCTGTGTGGGAATCTCTCTGCTTTGCCCTCTGCACCCCTGTTGCTGCGCTCTCCTCTGTGGCCGAAGCTTCCCCGCTCTACCACCCCTGTCTCGGCCCGCGAAGGGGCTTCCTAGTGTGTGGAAACCTTTCCTCCTTCACAGCTCCCTCCCAGAGGTGCAGGTCCCCTCCCTATTCTTTTGTCTCTGTTTTTTCTTTTTTCTTTTGCCCTACCCAGGTACGTGGGGGAGTTTCTTGCCTTTAGGAGGTGTGAGTTCTTCTGCCAGTGTTCAGTAGGTGTTCTGTAGGACTTGTTCCACATGTAGATGTATTTCTGATGTATTTGTGGGGAGGAAGGTGTTCCCCACCTCTTTCTCTTCTGCCATCTTGAAGCTCCTCCCTATTTTATTGTTTTAGTTGAAGTTCAAGTTGCCCCAAATTTGGCCATTGGGAAAGCCTTTATGTTTCTTTGTATAATTTTGACATAACTGGTTTAGTCTTAAACATTTCTAGGTTTCCTTTCTGCTTTTTCTACCCTAGAACTGAGATCAGTTATTTGACAGTGTCCTTATTTTGGGAAATGTCACTTAGAAATCAAGATCTCAGCATTCTGTGTGCTTACTGTTACTGAGGTATCATTACCTCTAAGTACATTTTATGGGCCGAAATCCAACTGGGTTTTTCCATTTAAATCCAACACCATTGGACTTTTATTTTTCTTTATTTCATATTTGTCTCCTTTCTCTTTTCTAGGCAGATTAATGTACATGGATACAAAAATGTTTGCATGGCAATATATACTACTACCTATGGTATTTGGTTTACACTGGCTGCCTGGACTCCTTGCTTGGTGCCCTGCAGTAAATGCTGCACTTTCCTTCTCCCCAGCCTGGTCTCAGTAGATTGGCTTTACTGCATGCAAGTGAGCAGATCCAACTTTGCTTTGGTAACAGTAGTTTCCATCAGGAGAAAGGCAGCTTAGCAGCTGAGTTGGTAAGTAATCCTCTAAGTGTGTTCAGTTGAAGTGTGGAACATGAGCTCGGGAAAGAGCAACTCCTATTTCTGCTTGACCTTCCTCCCATCACCACCTTGAGTAATTGTCCTTCTGAATACAGATCTAGCAGCTCAAGTCAGATAGATGGATGGCCACAGTGCATGGGTCTCCCAGATCATCCAAACACAGTAATTAGGGGTGCACTATATTTTACTATCTTAGATTGTAAGTAAAATAATTTAAAATAATGTCTGTATTTTGGGTGCTAGAAGAAAATTTTGATATTATCAAATAGATGTTTATTTATAGGGATGAACAACAAATTTTACTTGAGAATTTATGTGAATTGAAATATTACAGTCTCTATCTTTAGACACTGGTATCATTATACATGCAGATTTTTTTCTTTTCAGATATTAAAGTAATATAATTGTAGCCTCTCCAATGATCCTTATGAGGATTTAAGTGCTTTACTATTGCCCTATTATTGCACCTCACATTTTTCTTATTATATTGGGAAAAAAGGCACATAATTAGTTTCTAGTAGGGAATTTCCACTTTTATTTATGAATATTATCAGCCTATTATGCCATCCAAATAAAAGACTATGTACTCCCTCAACTTTTGCATATATAAGAGTCAAAATTAATTGTTTTTATTTTAGAGCTTGTTTATTCTGTGATCCTAATAGTTTTGTGAAATAATGAAAACCATTTTCCATCTACTTGATATCTTGAAAGGTAATTTTACAAAATGGTAAAAAGGAACCATACAAGGTATTAGCTTTACTACATTCTGCATTCTAATAGACCAACGACCTAGAATGCTAAAAGTTTTCCTGTACCTGACACAAATTAACTAGAAACAATGCCATTTTACTTCATTTTCATGCTTATCATTTTTTTTCTTTTTTTTCTTTCAAATTATGAAATTGTGTTGACTCTTTGGCCTAGAGTCAGTCATTTCTTCTTCAGTGTTTCAAACCTTAATTCCAAATTAGTCCCCACACTCAAGCTGACATTGTGAGTATACTTTTCACTACACAATGTTTAAAGAGCTCCTTACCCTAAAATATTAACCCCACCCCTTATCATTTCACCATTAATTACTTTGTTTTAGTTAACTACTTAAATCCTACAGAGCCACTGTTCTATAAAACACAATGTGGGCAATGCTGCTCTAGTAAACCCTTCTGGAAAGGACCATACTATAAGTTCTTTTTAGCAAACATTTTTTGCCATTTAATACTTCAATACAGATCAGTATGCATATCATGTAGACCTTCAGGAGAGAAGGCTTTAAGGAACTGATAGTTCCAACTTATATTATAAAATTCTATGGTACAAAACCTGTGTCATGCTCTACTCCATATTCCCACATATTACCTAATATCATGAAGCAGAGTCGAGTGTTAAAAGCAGGGATGCTAAAGACAACTGCTTTGGTTTGTATCTTAGCTCTGGTAATTTCTAGCATATGATCTAGATGAATTACTTAACCCTTCTTTCTCTGAATGAGTTACCTCACCTGTGAAAGATAATAATAGTGCCTAATTCATGTGGCTGTGGTGAGGATTAAAGGATATATGTAAAATGCTTGCAACAGTGCCTGGAATGTGTAAAATTCACTTAGATTTTGTAATTATGATTTGTGCATAGCAGGTGCTAAGTAAGTGTAAGGCGTCAGTAGTTGAATATGCAGTGGTGATTCTTACATCGTTTTCACCTTTACTGAAAACTTTTAGCAACTGCAGAAAGAGAGAATAAATTTTCAAAAATTAGTATAAAAGAAGATTGACCTAAGAGAAGGGCTACCCTGACAGAATTCATGAGAGATGTGGACAGCACGGAACACAGAGAGAATCCCTGGATGATTGGGGAAACACAAAGAATTAAAAAGAAGCCCCAGTAGGAGTTTCCTTAGGTGCAACTTAACTAAGGATTTCTACAATACTTTAATGTGGAGAGATTTCAGATTAAATCCCTTTTGCGGGAAGGGAGTGATAAAGAAACAAATGCACCATATAAAATGATGTAAGGTTATTGAAATTTCCTAACAAAACTCACTGATTTTTATCTCTAGCTTATCTCTGTAATTATAGGTAATCACAGAGAATATACTGTTTAGCATATTTTTCTATATGTACAAATACGTATATATATAGTGTTTTATTATGTCTTCTGGATTGGTTTCATTCATCCTAAATTTAATTTATAAGGTACCTTCTATGGTCTTTAGTAAAAGCCTTTTTTAGTGTGATCAGATCAGGACAACTGACTGAGCACATGCATCTCCTTCCTGCTCCAAATTTCTAGGAAAGGCAGAAAAAATACTTAATTACAGATTTGGAACACAAGACGTACACTTCATGGACCTCAAAGTCTGAACATATCTTGAGAGGCAAAAGGAACTAAACATTTCACAGGAGTGGGTTTGTGTAAATGATGAAAGCAGCTACTTGCTTAGAAGCAGCAGCTGAGGAAGCAGGGAGATCTCTCAGGCAGCCATCAGGGTTATGGCCCAGGTACCTGTAAGAGAAACAACCAGACAGTCAGCAGGCAACAGACAGGTGGATGCCCAGGACAGAATATAAAGAGGGCACTGCATCCCATACCCAGAAGATTAGTTACAAATGGATATTTTGTGCCACCCCGATAATCACTGGGGTAATCTTCATAAGGGCAAAGAGGCTGACTGTTTTGTCTTTTGTTGGGATTTCCATGCTAGAAAAATGCCTGGTATATTATAGGCACTTAGTAAATATTTGTTAAAATAACACACATTTTTGTTAAACAGGTTGTAGAAAGGAAAGAAGTTGCCATTTAACTTTGGCTGTCCATGTTTTACATCACTTGTATATATAAGCTAGAATTGAACATTTTGTGAAAACTTGTGGGATTCAAGTATTCTTGGGAGATGTAAAATTGTTAATGAGTATTTCAAACACCAGATACTTCTGTCAAACTTAGGTAAAAAAAAAAAAAAAAGATTCCTTTTTTTTTTTTTTCTGTGG